>NW_027042478.1:1200000-1789474 GCF_035927105.1 Exophiala bonariae | reverse complement strand
AGACTTGCCTATCGCGTTCCCCGCACCGAGCTTGGCTTGACCTTATGGTGACTTGGTTCGTAACACTAAGGCCTTAGTATTAAAGATCTTATACCCTTTATTATTAGATACGCTTTCGATTTTCGTACTATTTAGCTCCTTTCGAAAGTTAACTATTTAGTATTCTAGATCGTATAGTATATAGTCTATTAACTATTTAAGACCTTCAATAATCTCGTTATTACTTTTAATGATTTCGTTACGTTTCGCGATCTCATTTCGCGTCTAGTCGAGTTGAGATTCGAGTAGTCTTCTTGTATTCGCGAAGCTAGTTCTTTTCGTATCCCTACTAGCTCGCTCTATCTCCAATATTTCCTTAGCCTTAATAGTATCGGCCTTATAGTACTCTTTCTAGTCTATAAGCTTATTTACGAATTCCTTAAGTGCGATAACATTCTTCTAGAGCTTAGCGATCTCGTTTCGACCTATCGTCGCGATAATAGCCGCATTATTATATAACTTGATCTTTATCTTTAATAGCTTCGTACTCACTATATCGATATTCTTTCTCTAGACTAATATACGAGTAGTTTCTCTATCTCTCGTCGTTTCGACTATTTTTAGATCTAGGGCTAATATCTTATACTTTATAAGTTTCGCGATAATCTTCTTTCTATCTTTAATCTTTACAAATTTCCCTAAGTTTAGGTTTTAAATATTCTCGACTACCTTTCTCTTAGCTACTTTAATCTTATCGTAGCTATTTAAGAGGCCTTATAAATCTCGTGCCGTAATAGTACGATTATATATTACTAGTATCCCCTTTATCTAGCTCTTTCTCGATATTCCCTACAGCTATTTTAAGTTATTATCTCTATATTTATTCTTCTTCTTAATTTATCTATTCACTACTTCGCTTTTATCGTCTATTAATAATAAATATTTACGACTATTAAAGTGTCTTAGTACCTCTTAATATCTTTCTTTCTTATTATTTACTAGTCTCATTATAATCTTCTCGATTTCCTCTACACTTAGTCTTTTCTTTCGATTCTTATAGTCGTCCGATAGCTTTAGGTATCGTAGTTTATTAGAGGTTCTCTTCTTCTTTAAGAGAGAGTTACGACCTTTCGCTATAGCTTTCGCGACCTTTTACTCGCGAGAGACTAGTTTCTTACGACTATTATCGAAGCCTTTCGCGACGAAATATACTTTAGCTATACCTATTGTTAGCGCTTTAAGAGTTTTTAAGCTTATCTTTACTTAGCGCTATATATTCTTTAATCTACTAATCTCGATACCTTTAGATAGCTACTCGTATCTCGTATCGCTTATAAGTTATCGAATAGTATTACTATTAATAACTTCTCTCGTATATAGCTTTATCTAACTAATAAAGACTTCGTATTTATAGTAATATTTAAGTATAAATCGATTCTCGCTAAGCCTAGTATTTAATAGTACCTTAGAGATCGCGAATATAAAGTTACGATAAACTTCTACTCTAGCCCCTTCTTCTAAAATAGTAATATCTTCGAGCTTAAGTATTACGATATTATTTTTAAGAAAAAGGCTAAACTTCTAGTTTAGATCTACTAGTATAATCTCGAAGACTATTATTTCATTATATATCTTCTTTGCTCTACTCGTAGTAACTTTATCTTCTTTTCTAGTAGGATCTTATATCGAAGGTATCTTCCTATTCTACTTATTAGTCTTAGTTATCTTAGGCTTAGTTATAGGGGTTTTAGCTATAGCTAGTTAGGCTAAATCTTTAACTTAGCTTATTTCGATCTTCGTAGCTAACTCTTATACCGATTTAGTGGTAGTTATAGATAACTCGATAGTTTCGATTATAGAAGGTACCTCTACAAGAGCTTAAACTTATATAGGCGAATCTCGTTTCGACTTACTATCTCTTACTAGATCTTTTACCTTAGTTTCGATAGATTTAGAATTAATACTTTAGTCTTATCTAGGCTAATCTTATACTATAGGTACTAGCTAATTCTTCTCGAAGGTCTTACGTAGCTAGACTAGATTACTTTCGACCTTCGTTAGAGTAGATTAAGTATTTAGAGATATCTTCGCTATATAAGGCGTATCGCCTATCTAGACAAAGAAATTATACTCGCATATCTAGTTTATTATAGTTTTAACTACTATTTCGTTAGACTAGGCTATCTTTAATATCTAGTTAATAATCTTAAGTTCGTACCCTCTAGTAGTTATTAACTTATAATATTTCTTATCCTTTTCTATATCTAGCTTCTTAAGGTCGCTAGATACGTATATTCTTATATAGAAGTTAATCGCTACTTTCTTAATCTTCTTATTAGTAACTATTAGCGATATAGCTTTAGTAATCTTATTAATAATATCCCTTCCTAGGAACTCTAGTTATTTCTTACTTATAACTTTAATCTCGAGAGCTCGTTTAATTTTATCTAGTAGTGTAGAGTCTATTATATTAGAAATAGGGATTTACTCTTCTAGGCTAATATCTAGCGATTCGTCTAAGCTTAAATCTAAGTCTAGAAGTATAGATTCGTAGTTCGAGGCGCTAAGTCGCGATATAGTAATTAGAGGAACGAATTTCTTTAGATTTAGTTTATTCTAATTTCGTCTTAATTCGAACGCTTCGCGTACACTACGTAACTCTAGTCTTAGGGCTATTTATAAGTTTATAGGTAATTAGTAAGTTATAGGCGCGAATTAAAGGTTTAAGGTAGTGTTGGGAAGGTTAGAGAGTTTAGAGGAGAGTTAGGGGAGTTATAGGGTAAGAGGAGAATAAGTTATAGGTAGATAAAAGATTTAAGGTAATATTAGGATTTCGAACTAGGGTAAGATATAGTTAGATATTAAAGTAAGATTAAGATTTTCTCGCACTCTAGTCGTTAATTCGTTATAAACGCCTAGTTCGTATCTCGCTATTAGTGATACGAGATTAATATCTATAGGCTTTCGTCCTAGTACTATTGATTTCGTCTTTTCGTACTATTATACTTTCTATAGTAGTTCTATAGTCCTATAGTTTTATATATTTCTATATATACTATCTATCTTAGTTATATAGTTCTATCGTTCTTATTACCCTACTTATCTACTAGCGGCCGTTTTAGTAGCTATATATCGTCTTTAATTATATATCCCTTTCGATACGAGATATTATTCTATTTTCTCTAAACTCTTATTCCTTTCCCATTACTCTTTTCTACTAGTTATTTTTATAGTTCTAGCCTATATATTCTTAAAGTTATACATCTTATATTTTAATTAAACTTTAAAACGCCTTTTTAAAAAAATAATTAAAGTCTTATTCTAGATATAGGATCTTAAGGAGCTTCTATAAATTAATCTCTCGATTATACTAGAACTCCTATAGTTCGTCCTTATATTCGATTAAATATCGTATTTCTTAGTTTAGTTAGATTTTATCTAAGTTAATAAGATTAGAGTCTATTTCTACTAGATACTTATCGAGAACTTTATCTAGCGTTTATTTTGCGAAGCTTCGTAGTTTCTTCTATATAGTAGCTTCTCTCCTTAGCTTATTAGCGATCTTTCTATTAATCTCTACGATATCGACTCTAGTCGTAAGCTATAGGATCTCGTCTTATTAGATAAATACCTTTATATTATTTAGATAGTAAACTCCTTTTAGGGTTCTAGTGTCTATAGCCTTAAGTGTCTTAGACTTCCTTATTACGAAGGAGAGAAGATATAGCCCTTCTTATCGTAGTTCGAGCTTATAGTTATACTACTTATCTTACTATAACCTATAAAGGAGTATAGTATCTCCTATTATCAATGATATTCCCCTAGTTAGCTTTTATTCTATTCTTATTATAATATCCTCTTAATATTTTAGTAGCCTCTTCGTTACGATACTTCGAACTTCGTCGATAGCTATTAAGTATACTATATATACTACCTCTTCTACGATTTAGTTAACTATAGGGGTATTTTCGCTAATTTTAGTATAGATCTTATTTAATCTTATCTCGTCCTTAAATAATTCGATTACTATAGTATATCTTAGCTTCTAGCTAAAGAGTAATTATATAGAGGTATATCTATAAACTCTAAGAAGTCTCGTATTTAGTTACTAGATTACGAATATTATCTAATTATTCTAATCGAATATAGCTTCGAGATCTAATTAGAGATTCTTATGTAATTAGTTAAGGACTAGCTTTACTATAGACTTAGCGAGACTAATACTTAACGAGTAGCTTATAGGCGCGTTCGTAAATCTAATGCCCCTAGTCTCGAGCATTCTTAGGAATATTCTCTTAATAAAGTGTGCTTCGTTATTAGAATAAAGTATTCTCATATAGTCGAAGATTATAATAACGAAGTAGTAGAGGAATTATTACGAATTTACTAATATAGTCGCTTTAACTAGGTAGGCGAAGATATATCTAGAGAAATAATCGATATAGACGAGAATATATTGAGCTTCGAATCTCGCGATAGGGGTAAAGGGTCTAATATAATCGATTCCCCTACAATCTATTAGTTATATAAATAAGATCGATAGAAGGCCTTATGAAGGTTGTAGTAGTCCAATAAACTAGTATTAAGGGTATAATCTATAGAATTTATATATATCCTTCGATCTCGTTAGCTACTATATAGTTTTAATGGTATAAAATATCGTAATTCTTTCGCTCTAGTGCCTATAGATATTATGAAGGCCTTATAGCTAGTCTAGGACTTCCTCTTTTATAATATAGCGTAATAGCTTACCATTTCGTTTAATATACACTAGCTCGTTTGGTTTCGCGAGCGATATCTAGAAATTATTAACTAGGATAATCCTTCGAGCTACCCTATAGATAATCCTCTCTAGAGATACGTTTAGGTATTCTAATAGGGTAATTATATCTATTCGCTTAAGTTCGATAATAGAATAATACTAAGAGTTGTTATCGAAGTAATCTCATCTATAGTCGAGATCCTATAGTGCGTAGGTAGTAGTAATATTATCTCGCTCTTAGGCGACCTTATTAGTAAGATATATAATAGTAGTATTTCGTACTATTTAATACACTATTTCGATAGATTATATCTTTGAACTAGTAGTATATTGGAGATTAATCCCCTATATTTTCATAAAGTTTTTAATCTACTAGTGCCTAGTAATAGCTCTCGAGTCGTTCGGTATAAGATTCGATTAGCTAAAATCTTTAAAATCTAGATCTAATATCTATAGTGGCTAGTATATATTCTCTAGTCTAATATATAATAATCTATTCGCGATAACGAGTTCTCTACTAGAAATATAACGAATATTTATCTAGTATTCGCTAAGTCTTAGTTACTATCGAGCTATCCTTTCGTAGCTATCTTTATTACTAAGGGTATATAGGATATTAGTGTAATTAGTATATATTATAATTAAGAATTTCCCTTTAGCGACTAACTATCTTAATTTCTTAAGTGCCTTTAGTAAGGCTAATATCTCGCGCTTAGTAGTGATATATCTAGTTTCGACTAGAGTTAATACGAATAATATAAATATAATAAATTATATATTAAGCTAGTTAGTATCTTAAATAGCTTATCTCGCGAGAATTATTAGGACTTAAAATAGAATCGCGCTTATAACTAGCTTAGATACGTTCGTAGCTAGGTGAAACTAGATCTCTAGATCTTCGCTAGAGAGATAATTATTTACAATTATATTCTTAATAGCTTTAAAGATCTTTAAGTGTTTAGGTATTTAGTTAAAGTCGACTATCTCCTTAACCTTCTTAATCTTCCTATATTCGCGAATCTCGTATTATTTCTAAACTATTACTATCTTTAAGGCTTTCTTAATATCGACTCTTCTAGAAATAAACTTCTATATATATAGTAACTAGTAGAGAAATCTTATTAGCTCTTTCTCGTCTATAGGCTTTAACTAGTTTCGTATAGTCTTAGCTCTATCTAGTAACAATTTTATACTCTAGTAGTTAATATAGTGATCTAGAATTTTAATTTTAGATACGAAGAAGAAGTATTTCTTAGGGTTAAGCGATATATATCTCTAAGCTAGTCGCGAGAAATACTAATTATAAAGGAAGTTTATAAGTTTCCTAAAAGTTAGGATACCTTTAAAATCGTTATTTATATAGTGTCTAAAGGAAACTTTAGAATTAATAGCTAATAGCTCTAGCTCTAGATTAGAGGACGAGATATATTCGAGTAGAATATTCTTAAATCTCGTATATATTATCGGCGCGCCTATAAGATCTTATTCTATTCTTATATATATAAACTAACTAAGGTAGGTTGCGAAGGTAGCTTTATACTAATAAGGCTTATAAGTTTCGATAGCCTAATACCTATTAATACTATCGACTTAGAACTTATAGACTAATTTCTTCTTTACTATATTATTAAGAATTAGCTTAGCTCGCTTCTATAGGTAATATATCTTTAAGGTGTAATTATTAAGAGATATATAGTTATATACTATTCGCTTAGCGCCTAAGGTCTTTACTAGTAGTTTCGTCTTCGTATAGTATAGTAAGTTATATCTTATATATATCTAGAACTCGACAAGTCTAGAAATCTATTCCTCTTACCACTTAACTTCGTCTTCTATTTATAATTAGAGTCTCGCGACTTTAGGGATATAATTAGAGTATATAGGAATTTAGTACTCGACTAAGTCTATCTACGATATATAGATAACCTTTATAATGAATAAGTCCTTCTATATATATAGTAGAAAGACGACTTTATCTCTATCCTATTTATTTATAATAAGGTCGCCGAGAATCTTAGGCTATTAAGATGCCCACCTATATATCTTATCTCGTATCGTTTCGATAAGTCTACTTCTCTTATATTTATATAGTCTTCGTTTTATAGGGTATTCTATTTCTTAGTTTTCGAATTCTTTATTTAATAGATATTAGGTATTTATTACGATCTACTATAATAGCTTCGACTTCGCCTTTAATTACTTCGTAACTTTAATCGCTAGAATCTTAACTCGATATTCTTCTTCTAAATACTCCTATCTATTCGCGACTTTATATACTAATATACTAATACCTAATTCTAGAGTTCGAGTTTTAGTAGAACTTATCTTTAATCTCTCGTATTATAGAGTATACTTAACTTTAACTTTACTAATTAGCGATCTAATATCGTTATTCTATATCGCTAAAGTCTTTGCTAAGAGCTTTATATTCTCTAGAATTTATAGCGACTTCTAGATTATACCTTTTATTATTGTATTTAGGGCTTCTATACTCTCGAGCGTCTAGTTTATTATAATACGAGATTCTATATAGGCCTCTTTTATTTTAGGGCGAGAAAACTATCTATACTCCTTATACTACCTTATTCGTAAAACGATCTAATATATATTATTTTACTTAAGTTTTACCTAAAGTATTCTCTAGATATACTTACGACTCTTTGCGTTTAGTAGCTAGACTACTTTATACGTCGCTAACTTAATAGCTTATTATGCCTATTTAGTCTTAGGCGCGAATAGCGATTTATCTTCCTCTCTAGATAAGCCTAGAGAATTTTTAATACTATTAACTTCTAGATCACTTAATAGCGTCTCGCTTTTCTCGATTCTAGATCTATTTATATATTAAGATATTCTACAACTAGAGTAGAGATAACTTTATCTAAGACGATTAACTCTACCTCTAAGTCGTTATCTAAACTATTATACTCGCTTTTATTAATAGTCTAGTCGTTATTTAGTATATCGTTAATTTCGATATCTATTCGATTCTTAAAAGAAAGCTTTTCGTTAACTATACTAGATAAATTACTCTTCTTAATCTCGTCTAGATAATTAAGAGTCGATAGTAATTTTACGAAGATACGTAGTACGTCGAGTATCGTAATACTTATTATAGTCTTACTATTAATATAGACTTCGAGAATATTCGCTTTAGTAGCTTATAGGCCTTAGCCTATATTAGAAATTATAATATAATTTCTCGTCTCGCCTTAGGATATCTAGTATTAGTTCTTACTATATAGCTCGATAATCTTATTCTTCTATATCCATTCCCTTCTAAGTAGTATCGTATATAACTTTGCTTCTAGGGGTATAACGAAAGTAATTAGTTCGAATTTCACCTCTTAGATATAAAGCGCGATTTTAATAAATCCCGATAGAACTAAAATATACTCGTCGAACGCTCTAACACTTAATAATTAATCTATAATAATATCGAGCTTTATAGCTTTAATAACTTAGTCTATAATTAGATTTACTATTGAATCGCTATTAATTATAACTCTCTTAATCTTATACCGCTTATTACTAACTATAATAAATAGTTTCGCGATTATAAAAAAATTCTATAGTATATCTAGAGCTTTAATATTTATAAGTTAAGATCCCTTCTAACTAGGATCTTATTTTAATTCTACTATCGAAGTCTCGACTATATTCGTCTTAATATTCGCAATTCTAGACTTCTTATTTAGGTTACTCGAGTCTATTATAACTTTCGACTTATTCGATAATTTTCGCGAAACTACTTTCTTTCTTATTTTAATATTAGGCTTTAGTTTAAGCTTAAGATATTTAAGAATCTTATTTCGAAATTTAGGGCTTAGGTTTACGAGTTAAATAAGAGATAAGAGTATATTAAGGTTATTTATAAGTTTAGTTATATTAGGTAGTCTTATTCTTAGTAGATCGATAAGCGATCTCTTCTCCTTTAATTTTGTAATATATAACTTTTAGGGTATAGGCGTAGTCTAAGTTAGGAGGGAAGAGTAAGGTAGTAACTAAGATTACTTACTTCTAATATATAATATCTCGTATCTAGTAGTATAAGATACCTATAGTCTATTAATATAAGAACTCTCGAGAGCTATAGCTATATCTAGTTTCGCTTCCTTAGTACTTCTTTTCTTTCTAATTATATTAATCTCTACCTTAGTAAGTATAATCTAATAGTCTATACTCTAATTATTTATAATAATCTTAGATAGATTAATATTAGTCTTATTAATTAATATTATCTAGTCCCTATAGTTCTAGTTCTACGTTCTACTAATAATTCTATAGTTATTATAGTTCTAAGTACTACTAATAATTTTATAGTTAATATTACTATAGTCGCTAATTACTTTCGCTAAGTTTATAGTATCTACTTATCTATCTTCGATTATATTTAGATAATTTACCCTAGAGAAACCCTATTTATTATTAGTAGCTTAACGAGTATTTAATTCTACTCTAATTACTTATTAAATCTTATAAGGTAGAGATAGATTATTATAATTTATAGATAGATAACTATTCTTACTATACTTAAAGTAGACGATAGTAGGCTTATTATCTCTTAACTATATAATCTTTAAGAGATTAAATTGTAATTTCTACCTATTACTATCTCTCTTATTAGCGACCTAAGCTAACGATCCCCTATATATTAACTTCTTATATAGATCTCGTATCGAGTCTCGTCCTAAGCCTTATACTTATCCTATCTATATAGGAGGGGCGATCTAGATAGAGGGTATACTTATATTATTTATATAAAGGCTCATCTTTTTAAATCTATTCGCGATAAGATTAAAGTTTCGTAGGATACTCTCTTAAGCTTTCGTATCTACTAATAAGTTTATTATACTATTTTTAGTTATAGTTTAGTCTTAGTTATCTTCTTCGTTAGGTACTCTAGTCGCCCCCTTTAGTATATCGACTATTAACTTAAGAGTAAGAGTCTTCTCTTATACTATTAAGGCCTTAATAATACTACGAAAATTAGAGTCTATTAGTTCGTTAATTATTATATCTATAAGGTCTCTCTAGAGCTATATATTATTAGATCTTAATCGTCTTAGGATACTTTTAACTTTCTCAATATATTTAGAAATTATAGAGATATCTTATATAAGAGTCGCGATATCTCTAAATACTCCCTTATAATTCTTTACGAGTTAACGACGAGAAAAGCGCTCTAGAAGCTCGATACTAAGTAACTCGAAGCTATCTATAACCTTATCTTTAAGTTCGTCGTACTATAGCTTAGCTTATCTAGTAAGGTGTATCGCGAGATCTACGGCCTAAACTTTAGAGAACTCTTACTTACTTTCGTCGCTAGTATAAAGGTATTTACGAAGCTTCTAAGTGTTCTTAATTTATCTAACGAATATAATAGAGTTAATTTTACTATTCTCTCTAGAGAACTTATCGATAAGAGTCTCGAATATAGTAAAGGGGGTTTCGATATAAGATTCGTCTCTTCCCTTAAGTAGTTTAGAGAAGAATTTCTTTAATCGATCGACTTTAATCTTATAGGGCTTAATGGGTTTATTCGATTTCTAAGCTAGAGAATATAGCCTTAATTCTATTTCTAAGAATAATATAGATATAAGTACTTAGGTTGGAAAATACGACCTACTTCTCGAGATCGGCTATAGTACGAAATTCTCGAATAATTATATAAGAAATCGGGTAGAGTGTAGGGTATTATTCGTATTTACATCTAGATCCTTCTTAATTAGGTAAATCTCGTTCTATATAGTAAGAAGATGTTATAGTTACTCTTTAGTTAATATAAGGCGCTTCTTATTAATGTAATTCTTATCTAATAATAAGGATTTATCTCTCTTCCCCTAATTAAGATTTCGATATCTAGAGAAGGAGAGCTTACGTAGATCTAAATTAAAGGTATCTAGTCGACGATTTCTACGCTTTCGTATTTAGTAGATAATCTATTGGTAACTTCGAGATTAGGGTATAATATATTGAATATCTAGAGGTTCTAAGGGCTTCGTGTAGATATTAGATTAATCGATAGGTTATAACTCGATATTTCGATTAGATAACATTATATATTCGATAAGAGGTAACGCGTAACGCGTCTCTAAGTAGTAGGTATAGTGCTTATAAGGGTATTTTATTTTAGAGGGAGATGCGGCTAGTCTATAGTCTTTTCTAGTAGGTATATAATCTAACTAATACTATAGAGTATAGGGTTAGCGGTAATAAGAGAGGATATTTGCTAGTAAATAGGAATTTATTATGGACTCGATACTTAATAGAATGTTTAGTATACGCTAGTTTATAGGTTCTAGCTCAATTCTATTAGCTGTAGCGCTTCGACTCTTATACGCTTAACTAGTAATCGTAGGTATAGACGCACTCGACACTACGATCTAAGATCTTTAAGGAGGAGTTTTAGTGTACGGATTAGGCTAGGTTCACTATTGATGGCTGTTCATAATAGACAGGAAATGTAGTGGTATGAGGAGTACGCAAGGAGTGGTATGTTCTAGGCTAGGAATAATGGAGTGTAGGATTCGACTATCTACTATAGGTGGCAAACCTAGGGACTTGGCGCCAAGGCCCAACAACACGAAGCCACTATCCTTTTAAATGAGCAGGTAGCCCGATGGAAGTGGGGGTCAAGCTTCCTTAGGCACTAAAAATGCAGTGCAACGTCGATAGCCTTGCGTTTGCCTCGACGCGTTTCTCAGCCTCGTCCTTTCATGGAACCAGCTTCCGTTCGAGAGCGTACTCTAAACATTCCCCTCTCTTCCTTTCAATCTTGGCTGTTCGTGTCATCAGGAAGACGCTCTGACCTACCACCTAAGACCTTTAATATTTGACGAGAAGGCAGGCCGCTGAAGGATCGAGGACTCCAGAGTACTCCATCACGCTGACAACCTCAGGCTGCTGCAGTGAGTGACAGAATTCAGAGGGTCATGAGCTTGGAAGCGCCTGGAGGGACTAGAAAATGCAGTGCACGGTGCTGCAAAGATGCCCAATGTGAGGCTGGGTCTTAGGCTTCTCTATTGGCCATCATGGGAAATCAAGACCCAATCTCGAGGACCAAAAAACACTAAAATTGCAGCGTAACAAACGCCTACGGGACGTGTAGGCATGTGATTCGGACAACTCAGATGAGATGCATCTGTGGTCGCTACCTAGGTACGTCAGGTGGGATGAAATGAGGTCACTTCTTGCACTGCATTTTTAGTGGCTCTCCGTCGATGGCCAAAATGGAGTAACAATACTCTGTAGTAAGTGCCCCCATCTTTTTGTCTTGTTAGTGGTTGTCGTAGTCCGAACCCCTCGCCGTCCACCCCTTGCCGTTTGAGAGATTTGCAAGAATGCAGCGTTCGACTAGTAGATTAGGGAAATTACATCATTTTGTATACTCGTGCATCCCTTCACTCAGCCTTGTCACTCATCGAAATCGGACCCATGCTTCTGATTCTATACCACTGTAAATGGATCCTACATTCTCTCCCAAGTCCAAGTCGGGGTATTACGCTGGTGATCGAGAGGCTTCAATGCAAGATCTTCAGGTTATGTATTTACGATGAATCTATTAGGAGCTACAACCATCGCGCACCAGAATCGCTGTTGCAAAGCAATAAAGATTCGACCGTGGTTTGGATTCAGTCCTATAAAGAAATGAAGGCCAAACGAGTGCTTACGATGGGTGTCCTCGGACAGAACGTCCTCATAGTGAGTAAAGAGTTATCGAGTGTATCCACCGTAAGGTCACGTTACTCTATAGATGTAAAGTTGTTTTGGTTTAGCATGCTAACCTCATCTTCGGTTGCATTCAGGATGGTATAGGGTAGTATCTATAAGAACATGACATTGTCTATGGAGATGCAATATGAATCATGTAAACTCTGTTACGCTTGTTGGCTTAGCCGGATCTTTTTCAATCGAGTCTGTGGTCATCTCTTCTTCATAATGCACCTAGAACTCGGTTGTGCGCAAAATACCGTTCTATGTCAGGATCTTCTCCTCGTTGCCATTCGGCGCATGACCCCTAATCTGGGTATGGCAAGAGGTCTCCCAAAATGCATTCATCGGAAAGCTTGAACGAGCGTTGTCGACCTTGTGCGCAGTTTTGCTTGTGGCCCCCAGTCTTGTTGCATTTGCAACATGACCACTGCTGCTCGTCCCCGAAAAGACTCTTGGGAACCACTTCCGTGATATTGAGTACATCGTGGATGCTGAGGCTGTGAGAATGGCTAGTGAAACCACACGCGACCGATAACCATCGGCTTTAGTTGTGGCTTGGCAGTTCGACATAGGTGATATGATTTGGGATCTCCAACATGAACTATTCAGGAATTAGTTAGGGGAAAGTTGAGGCTCTGATGACCTACCAATAGTAGAGACAACCATGCTCGATGTTCCATGCCGAGGTAAGCGTACCTCAGGGATGGGTGGATAAAGCGGTCACGCGAAGTTCAATTGTAGCATAGCGACCCGACACCTACGATGATCAATATTTTGACCTCGCACATACAAGTTCGAACTTTTCGCTGATAAACTCTCGGCCTGCTTCGCATCTGAAAGACGGGTGGGCAGCTTGGATGGCAGATTACCCACTAGGCGCAAGAGATCCAATTTTCCAAGTAAAGTGTGTTTCAGCTCTCATGCAGCGTGGTCAAAATATTGCAATCCACGACCCAATAGTACCATTCCAGGTCTTGGCTGTGGCTTCTCAACCATCCCCGTTTGGCCCACCAAGACGTCTCGTACTATGTTGAAGTTCCCCAAAACATCCCGTCGGAAAACTATACCAAGCCTTGCATGCAGCTGAATCAATGTTATTGATGATTGAACATAGGCTAGTCAAGATCCGCCCGGGCGCAAACATATATATATGAGATCCTTTTCGCCATATACACCGCCAGACGCTGCGCCTGCGCCAAAACGTTGGCTCCTTCTCTACCTGCCATACACTCGTCGAACTATAAGAGGAGCGGTCGCAGATGTCATAACCTGGCTATTGGTGCTCGTATTCACTGCTCCCGGACATCTTTTTGCTTTCACTTCGATCAAAACATCATATCATGAAGGGTGTAATCGTCACTGAAGTCGGCGCCCAACCGACAGTTGTCGATAACCTTACGAAACCTGTCCCAGCTCCTGACCAAGTGCTTGTCAAGTCAATCTGGGCTGCGATCAATCCGGTGTAAGTAGTCATGACTGGTCGAGCTCTCACCTTTGCACCCAATTTCGTGGGGTTGTGGTTGTCTACATATTTCAATTCGTCCTCCTCCCAATCCTAACACTGCACAGTGACAATTACATGGTCGACTGGGGCATCCTCGTCGTTGAGTGGCCTTTCGTACTAGGTTGTGATGCTGCAGGGGTTGTGGTCGAAGCGGGAGAGGAAGCTTCTTCCCGATATGGACTCACCCCTGGTACTGAGGTGTTTGGGTGTACCAGACTGGGCCATCAACAGTATTCAACTGCTCAGGAATTCTTCTTGATGGATGCGGCTGTCACCTTGAGGAAACCCAAGAACATCTCTTTGGTCGAGGCTGCGACGTTGGGTGTAGGTAGTGAGACGGCTATGTTAGCACTTGTTGAGGGTCTCAAGGTTTCGTTTGGCAATCCTAAGCAGGATCAGGACGAGTGGATTGTTGTTCTGGGCGGCGCAAGCAGCGTGGGTAAGTGCGCCATCCAACTGGCCCGCGCGGCTGGTTACAAGGTAGCAGCATCTTGTTCCAGCAAATCCGCGGACGAAGTCAAGGCACTCGGTGCTGCTACGTTTGATTACAAGCAGCCATTGGAAGCGCAAGTTCAGGAGGTTTTGGAGATGACTTCAGGAAAGTTCTCCAAGGTTTTCGACGCTGTCGCAGCAGATGATCCACTTATCGCCAAAGCACTCTTCAGGGTGACCAACTCGCCGGACAAGCGATTTGCGACGACGAACGACTGGAGCGGAATTGGCGACTTTGAGGGCGGAAAATCCTACCTGACACAATTGGGAGCGGTTGGGAGACCTGAAGCGACCGAGCTCAACAAGCGAATTGCGAGCTACGTCCCTGTGATTATTGGCGCGATTGAACGAGGGGACTTGAAGCCTGCTGACTATGAAGTGATTGGCAATGGTTTGGAGGCTATGATCACGGCATGCAAGCACCAAAAGTCAGGGGCTGGTGGTTCCCGCAAGGTAGTAATTAAGATACAAGACGAATAGCGGCACCCCATTTTGAGCCAGTCCAACTTGTGTTGGCGCCACCCTTTTACGCATAACTGAATAAGTAGGTACTTCAGTAACTATGCTAATATCATCCCAGTTGACTCTGACGCCTGTTTTCAGCCTTGGCATGGAGGAGACATCCGCGCTCCAGCCTTGGACCCACGGAGCTCTATCCGGACAATAGCTTGCCACTCAAACAGTTGCAGATCAATAACTAGCAGAATGCCATCTGAAACCTCAGTCTACTACTCCTGCTTCGCTCATAGAGTGCATACTGATTACATTGGATGCGAAAATACTTCTGGTGCAAATTTAACTGAGTAAACTTGTCTTCCAAGGTATCTAGGTCGCAATATCATAGTCACATTGAGCGGAAAGTCAGTCTTCTGAGTTCCATTGGTCTCTCTTCCGATTTTAAAGTTGATTGACCTCCACTGAACATCAAGGCTGAGGACCAAAAAACTCCCAAAGAGCCCCAAGAAAACAGGTTTGTCGCGCTCGAACCAACATCCACTTTTGAAAATCATCTTCAATGATGGCAAGAATTCTCCAAGTTTAATAACCATATGTTCCCCGCCATGACGAAGATATTCTCTGTCTCGTGGGCTATGACTTCATACGTCCTCGTTTTGTCTTCAATCAAAGACCAGCCGCACCTTCTTACCTGTTCACTCTGATAATGGCCAGATTTTAGTTAAACAGGGAAATGACCGAAAAGGTGGCAAACCGGGGGCAGCAATATCTAGATAAAAATTACAATACCAATATGTTAATTCCATCATCCTTCGTTAGGATACAATGCAATGAACAATATTAGCGCCCCAATCCTGATCAATTGCCACTTTCGTACATTGCGGAATCTTTTCAGTAATCTTGTGGCGCAGGGGAATTGTCTTGATTTCTTTAACGCGAGTGCAGATCATCAGTTGACGCATGAAATTGACTAAGCTTTCAGTGGATACAATATACAGAGTAATGATCGTTTAGCGCCAACTATTGTTATTGAAATAAGAACCCATACTGCTGAATAGCACGCACAACGAACAATTCGACTATAGCCACCTGTTTAGCCCTATGTGGTTTACGCCCATTCCTTGTTATCCAACATTCTCCTTGCTCCAACTGGCGGGCGAGCTCCCTCTGTATATGGTCGACCCCGCCCGAATTCATAGCGTGGGAGCAGGCTACACGCGATAAGCTTGTCGTTCATCGCGATGGGCCTTCGTCTCATGATATGCCATATTCTTTCTACGGGTATCTCGAACCTCGTTAAACAGTGCAGTGGCTGCATGAAGTAGTCTGAGCAAATGTAAGTATAAGTCTCCTCGCCATATAGAAACGTCAATTAACTCACGTGCTGATAATTGCGAGAATGAAAGTACCCCATGGCAGGTTACAGTTCACTCCGTCCGGAAGGCGGTTGCGTAGTCTTCGAGAGCAAGGGCCGCTAGGACCACCGTTTGGCCGTGTAAGGACTGCCACGGCGATGAACCCTCCGACGAAGGCGATGTCGAAGAAGATCCAGATCCAGCGCAACCGTTTCGAAGCCCCTCCCTTGAGGCAAAATCTAATAAGCATAGAGATCAAGGTGTATGCCACGGCGGCGGCGAGGATACCCTCAACGGCACCATTTGAGGTAGAAGCTCGCCGAACCGTACGGATGATTTTGTAGAGCCGAGCGGAGAACAGGCCAAGGGATACGACTGAAGATATGAATTGGAGGATACGCATCAGCGTCTGGAAAAGTCTTGACTTTCTGACATTGGTGAGGATCGACATAGCTAATTACTGAGAAATTGTTTAAAAGAAGTACTAGAAAAGAGAGCACTAGATTAATTGTTAATGTTGATAGTCAGTGTAAAATTTGAGGATCGCAATCAAACTAGATATAGGAATAGGATCTCATTGTCAACGCTCTTTAACTGGCTGCTACGAACATCTCGGGTGACGTTCCATAGCATCATTGAGACGTCACGTTTGGTGCGGCGCGAGACCATAGAAAGGTTTTATCACTTTGCGGCAATGGAACCCGCTTTCGCTAAAATAGAAGGTCTTTTTCGTGACAAGAAGCCTGTTTGGAAGGCTGAGTACCAAGTTTACAAAAGTTCGTTCTATTCAGGTGGAGCAATGACCTAACCGCGGAAAAAACGATCCGAGCCAATAGACGAATATGTAGGTGGGTATCTAGGTATGCTCAGAAGTGACGGCCCTCGATACCATGGTGATCAATTCCTTTCAATGAATTCAACACCTGTCGTGCCCTGTTCCACTTTTGGCAGGTGGGCTCCTTTAGCCTCCATGGCCGTTTTCTCGTCAATCTCATTGAAGATTGCTCCCACGCCCTCTAAACTGTGTCCCAATGTCTCAGGGAAGAAGAAGTAGAAAATAGTTGTCTCAATCGCGATCCACACCACGAAGACCAAGTAATACTTCCACCCGATATTGTCTAGTCCAACCGGGTTGACAAGCTGGTTGAAGAAGAGGGCAATTTTATTTGTCGATACGAGGATACTCATTCCCATGGCTCGCATACGGAAAGGCAAAATTTCCGCAGGGTAGAGGTAGAACAACGGGTTCAGGCAGATGTTGTAGGTCGTGTAATAGATGAATATGAGACCAAGAGCCGCACGACCTGCTGCTGGGGAAGCAGTTTCGTTGAATACAGCCACACAGATTGTGAGAGCCGAGAAGGTGGAGAACATTGCAATACCGCCAAGTACGAACATCTTTCTGCGACCAACTTTACCGGTCATAAAAGCTGCGAAGACCGCGGTGCACCAGTTTGTCGTAGTCAGTAGTCCGTTGATGAGGGTTTGAGTGCGTTGACCTTTGATGCCAATGGTGCCAAGGATTTTGGCTAAGTAATAGGAGACTAAACCGTTGCCAGACCACTGTCCAGCGACCGCGAGTGTGCATAGGATCAAGAGCCTTTGTCGATTCGCAGGAGAGGTGATAAAAAGCTTCATACCAGCAGCCTTGATCGCCTTCTCGGCGTGAAGAGTTTCCGTAATCTCGCGGTACTCAGCGGCAACGAGATCGTCATCGGGGTCACCACCACCGTGGTATTTGATCAGAATGTTCAAAGCTTCATCACCACGGTCCTTATAAATCAGCCAGCGAGGGGACTCCGGGAGGAAGAAAATGAAAATGATTTGTAGGATTGCAGGCATCGCCTGGATTGCCGTAGGAAGTCGCCATGCCCAGTTGCTGCCCATCCTGGCGGAGCCATAGGTAATCCAAGCCACACAAAGCGCACCCAAATACCAACTAGTATTGTAAAGTGCTGTGAAGACTACTCGATGCCGAGGATGTGCGAGCTCCGAGATCAAGATAGGACCAGTGGTCAATGCAAGAGTAATCCCGAAGCCGACAATAATCCTGGCACCGATAAATACACCGATAGTATTTGCTGCAGCTTGCATAATGACGCCTCCAACCATGATTATACTACCAATCAAGATAGTCCAGCGTCGACCAAATTTATCCGAAATGGGAGCAGAGAATGGCGTAGAGAGAATGGCTCCTAAAGGGTATGAAGCAGACATGAATCCAAGGATGGCGCCTGAGGGACGATGGAAGGTCTCCTTCCATGCATTGACTGGGGATAAACATTTAGCTTCAGACATGGTCGCATCTCCTGAAACACTCACCTGATTGCAAACCATTCAGCAGCGAGCTGTCAAAGCCGTTCGTAGCACAAACAACAAGGCATGCTGGCACCAGAAAACAATAGAGATGGCGGACAGAAGCATCAAAAGACCAGTTATTGTACTTTTCGGAAGCAAGGAGTTCGGTGACGGAGAGCTGACTAGGCCGTTCCAACTCCTCGGAATGGTTCACCTTTTCAGAAGACATGCTAGAGTCAGAGACTAGTAATTTGGAGGGAACAATGAAGGGGTATGAAAGATCTCCCACAGCTCGCAGTGTATGAATGATAGCTGGGTGTCAGAACAAGGAAGGGACAGCGATATATATACAGCTTGACCGTCGCCAGGGCTGCCCGAAAATTGAGTTCTGTCCCATGCTCAAGCTTAACTCGATGCTATAACGAACGCATCTTGAAGGGTTTCGCTTGGGGAAGGATGTTCTACACGATTCAAGGGCTAGACAAGCATGGAAAGAGCTAGGCGTGTTGGAAAGCAGAAAGTTGGTGGTTGACTGCCTCGGAGAAAAATCCAGCCTCGCCAGCTTTTCTCTCGTTGCCGCTACTCCCCGCCTCTGCCGCCATTCCGCGCAAGCAAGTTTTATAGATGCCGCCATTCCCCACAGCCACCAGCAATGAGTGCCATGCTTTAGTTCACCCACTACTGCACAATGGCCACCTTTTAAGGAAATGTGAAGCTTAGACATCTCATTCGTGAATCTGGTGACGATAGAAGGACACCTCCTAGTGCCATACTGCTAGCACGGTGGGGAGTGTCGGGAAAGGATAGTTGCCAGGCTGGTGATGGCGGTCATGAAAAAATATCTAGACTCTCTATCATGGGGTACGAGTTCTATTTCCCGTCCTAGAGAACACATCATCGAATAGTTTCCACAAAGAGGCTTTGATACATACCGAAGAATCAATTCCGAATTTTCTCTTTTCACTCCCATCAGCACGCTCCCAAAAATCCTATTGCAAGGAACACTTCCACTTCAAAGGTCATGTCAACCACCAACATTGCGCTCCACGCAGGCCGGCGCAGGCTCAAAGATAACACACCAGTGCCGGTGGTAAATTCGAGTGCCCATGTAGCGTTGACAGAGAGTCGGCTCGGAACTCGAGCTTCTCGTCTGTTAGTAACACATGTCAACAAAGTCGAACTGGATGATGAATTAGTCAGTCTCAACGAGTATGTCCTGACAGATCTTGCCCATGCTGTTATGCTCACACGTACGGGAATCTTCGATGCACATCACGGCCGCGGTATCATCCAGGCTCTCCTCGATCTTCGCTCTGGCAACACAGCTGCTATGCTCGCCTGTGATCCTGAAGTGGGAACGCTCGGCCTGCAGATCGAGCAATACCTGGAAAGGGTCCTTGGGCCACATGGCCGCGATATCCAGCGTGCTCGGAGTCGCATTGATCAGAAGGCTACCAACTGGCGACTCGTTAACCGTGCGAGTCTGACAGAGGTCATTGATGAATTGATACGCCTTGGTGTTGAGATCCTGGCCGCTGCTGAACGAAATGCGGGCGCCCTCATGCCCGGATACACACATTTGCAGCATTCCCAGCCCACCACAATCGATCATTACCTCAATGCCCATTACTGGGCTGTATCGCGCAGTGTCGACCGGCTCCTCAACGCCTATGATCGTCTTAACCTCAGCCCACTTGGCGGTGCTGCGTATAGCGGGACATCATGGCCGATCAGCCGCATCGAGACCGCTGCCTACCTCGGCTTCGACCGTCCAATTCCCAATGCCCGAGATGCCGGACTCGCATCTCTGGATATGGGTGCTGAGCTCGCCAGCGTTCTGGCTGCGACACTTTCTACCATCAGTCGTCTCGCCTCGGACCTGAACTACTGGTCCTCAAGCGAAGTCGGCCTCGTGTGCATCGATGCCTCACTGTGTGGTACCTCGAGCATGATGCCGCAGAAGCGTAATCCAATGGTCCTGGAGCGCATCCGGGGCCTCGCAGGTGCTGCAGTAGGCTGGGCTGCAAGCCAGCTCGGCGTCATGCACACTGCAACATCCACAGATGTTGACCAAGCATACATTCACAACCTACTACCCGGCCAATGCGCCGAGACTGTTGGGGCTATTGGTTTACTGCGCGAGGTGATTGCCACAGTGGTGTTTGATGTGCCCAACATGCGCATCTCTGCCGGCAAACATTGGTCCACCGCTAGCGCTCTGGCTGATTCCCTCGTCGGCTCGCACTGCCTGAGCTTCCGCGAAGCCCATGAAATTGTGGCTCATCTAGTCGCAACCCATGAGAAGGCCGGCGTTCCAGGCGGTGAGCTGCGTGACGAGCTCATAGAAAATATAACCCTGAAGACCTACTCAGCTTCGGAGTTGAGAACTATCCTCGATCCGGAGGCATTTGTCTCTTCCAGAACCAGTTCAGGCGGGACTTCGCTCGCAGAGCGCAATGCACTTGCGAATGCCGCCTCGGCCGATCTTGAAGACAAGAAAAGGAGCCTCCAGTCTCGTATCCATCATATTGCAGAGGGCCTCGAACGGCTTCTAAAGGATGCACAGTCACTTACCTCCATTATGAATGCAGCAACCGATCCCCCACCAGATGCACCATCGTAGCACCCACATTTGACAGCGACTTCAACTTGTAGCTACCAGGCTCTGCCACTCATACTGTAAGTATGGTAGCCAAGACGGAAGTGGAAATGCAGCCTTGCATCGCTTTCTGATGTGTCGATAAGGTGGTGGATTTGACAACAAGATAGCTTGTAATGGTGGTCATATTAACATACATGCTGTCACCTTAGATATCAAGATTTCTCTGCGAATTTTGTGAACAAACAAATAACTCGACTTATAGCAATCATGTATAATCAATCGCAGCATCCTCTTCTTCGTCATTCACCAAGGACGAGTCAGCTAACGTACGGATCACGTTAGCATATGTTTTGCAAGAAGGGTATTCCAATGACCAGTATTCAAAGGTGTCCAACGACTTGGCAACCCCAGCTTCCCATCCATAAGGCATGTTCACCCAAGTCGACCTCGTGGCGGCGAGCAGAAGCGTTGCTGCCTTTAGTTCATTTCGAAGTTGTAGCCACGTTCCATGGTGCCGGTGGCTGATACAACTGTGTTGAATGTATCTCAAGGCATTGAATAGTGCTTTTTCCGCCAATGGTTTTATCACAGGGCTACAGTCGGGCTCGTGGAGAGCAGCGAATAGAAAAGGCCTGTGCATGAGCTCCAGTGCGCGATAGTAGCGTCCGCGACTGAATTGTTGCCACTCAGTGCTTGTCGTCTGTGGGACGTCCGGAAACTTGATGGATGGAGGGAGATGTTCTCGAAACGTTTCAGTTTGCCGCTCAAACTCGGCCACGATGGGTATGAGCAAATCGACACTAGGAAACCTGGAAGACTGGTCCTTGGCATTGATATGTTTGGAAACCACCTCGGCGACTTGATCTGTGATTCGTCGAAGAGCGATCTCCGACAGGAAGAAGTACCAACTATCCTCCTCATGAGCAGCCCATTCGTCTGAAGCTATACTTGCCGCTTGGGGTGGAGGAGGATATGAATCCAGAGTTCCGGGTTCCCTGAGAGCGGGAGCGCTGATGGGTATTTCGGCTAAGATTTCCCTACTAGGATCAGATACCGAAAATATGGCACGGATTTGTGATAGACGAACCTTTCGGATTTATAACATGTCCAGAACAAGCTCGAGTATATTTCTGGTGTTCCTTCTACCGAACCCGCACTGCATAAAATATGAGGACAACAACATTCCTTCGGCCGAGAACCAAGGAGAGATACATACCCAGTAGATACAAAAATCTGGAGCGATGATCCAGCCGCATGGAACATACGTAGAGCGTGCATGGGCTTGAGTAAATACATGTGATAGATTCTAGGGCGAGATTGCTTAGCAGAGTGGAACGATGTTGACGAGCCCACTCACCCGGCAAGGCAAAGGCACTGAATCGCAAGTGTGCTGACGTTTGACATGGCAGAACCTAAACGTTTTTCAGCAGCGACGAAGTATCGACAGCCCAACCTTAGGCTTGCAGATCGGGAAGTTGAATGGGAAGGGCTGTGGAAGTCTTGGCCTGCATCGAGGGGCTCAAACTCCATAGAAACAGCTCCTAAGGCACACGTGAGCAGGACAAGACAGGTCTCCAGGTTGAACAGCGATCCATGCTCATAATACTGCTGACAGTACTGACTGATCACTTGTCGACTAAGTATTGGGTTCTTAATGTTAACTCTGTTGAAAAATTGGTCGATAAGTGGTTCAATATCTGTTCTTTCTGTCGAGATATTGATCGAAACGGACGGATCCCATGAAGACTCAAAAGTTCCATGTGTGGCTGTTCTGTTATCCTGCGTGAAAAGATCGTCGAGATAGGTGTAAGCTTCAGAGCCCTGAAAATCGATAAACCTGAATTGCTGAAGCGGAGAAAGAAGTCCATTAAATACAGGCCATTGCAAAATTTTATCGGTTGATGCTCTGAAGCTCGCATCCAAGTTTAGGGTGAAAGCTTCACGCTTTGGTTCGGAGAACTCACCACCCTTGGAATGGCGTGCAACATCCAGCTGCTCTTGAATGCGAGAGATGGCTGGTTGTGGCGAGAAGTTGAGAGACGAGGAAGGATGAATATCCCTCAGTAGACTTTCAATCACAGACAGTTGACTAAGAATCTTCAAAGATGCAGTATCAAAGGTTGATGCATCTTGCTTGGTGTACTCGCACGGAGTTCCAATTTGCTGACAGGAAGAACAACTCGGCCTTAAGTTGTCGCTACAAGCAGAAATATCAGCAATTTATTCCATGAAGGCTTTGAGATTTATGTCGCGTACAATACGACGCAAGAGTCATGGCTGGCCGCCTACCATTTCCGTTTCCTTTCGCGGCATACCAGGCATGCTGCCACGGCTCGCCGTCGGGGATACCCAGTCCTTGGTAGTATACGCCTGCCTTCTTCATCCATCACATAGTACAAAGGAGGGTGTGCGTGACAGAGGGTAGGTGGCAAGATTTGCTTTCTGTAGAGTAACGAGGAAATGGTCTGTAGAATACGAACGAAGAGGGACCTCGAGTTGCGTTCCAGTCTAGACTACAGAGAGCCAAGACTCAAATTCGGAAAGTCATCCGAACAGGGTATATACCTACCCAAGGAGTAGCAGACGACCTCTTCTCAGTCTTCAGGAGTAGTATTTGACTGTAAAAAGATAATCAATAGTGCATCAAGAGCTTTGGTACTGTGCACAGATATCACTCTGCATGTCATCCTGTCTGTGCCTAGTGAATGGTGAACTCTGCTGAATAGTCAGACGCAGTCCCGGACCACTCGCAGGCTGAGAGACACTAAACTTGCAGTTTCGGATGAATGCAGAGGCCAATGATCTTAACCTTGAAAGGTATTGGACTTGTGGTGCGAGTAACTTGAAGTGAGCGTCATCAAGAGCCTCGAGACAGCAAAAATGCAGAGCTTCCGGCACGTTCTCGATTGGTCGGAGTTTTAATTCTCGGACTTTAAATTAAGCTTAAAATATAGGCAGTTTCAGGTGCACGCGAGTCATTCAAGTTGCGGACACGGACAGGATCATCCCCTGCGGAGAAAACACACGCGAGGAACCCAAGTTCACCCATCAACACTCCCATCTTCCACCGCTGATTCCCTTACAACACCTGCGTGCAAATGTGTAGTGAGCAGTACCCGCCTCGTCAACACTGAACTCATGAACTTCAACAACTCAACCTCTTCTGTTTCTCATCTACAAGTACGCCCATCATGCTGAGCACCTCTCAACCCATCTCCGCCTTCGCCAACTCCTCTGCTCCCATGAATGTTTCCTCTGCACGCCAGATCCCTTCCCGACGTCCAATCAGCAAAGATGGAGAGAAGCAAGCTATCTGGGTACCGATGCTCAACAGTGCCTCCAAAGGAAAAGACCTCTCAGAGAAACAACTCATTGTACTTGGTGGAACTCCCGACCAACAACGAGAATTCCTGGAGCAGTTAAACCCTCCCAGTTTGCGCCCGCGATATCTAAACAATGATCGACGAAGACAACCACGCTCCGCCCCCATATCAAACCGCTATGCTCTCGGGTACACCTACCATGATGTGTTGGATGCTGACCAGGAAGACGTCCTTGCTCGATTGAATGTTTACATGCTCGCCAACCCAAGTGCAAGCTTTGCACCATTATTGAAACCCCTCTTGACTCCCAAGACCGTCAAGGACACCCTGATCACCATTCTACTCGACTGGTCAAACCCTTTCAAGTGGGCAAGACAACTTCGACAATGGATTCGATTGCTCCGGTCGGTCATCTTGTCCCTGGATGAACAAACAAAGATTGAAATGGAGGAGACCATGACCGCCTGGAAAGAGAAAAGAGTCGGTCCAGATGCCCCTTCTGCTCAGCCTGGTGGATCTCTCAGTGCAGACCAAAAGTTGATCGCCGCCACTGTGCCACCGGGACCAGGAGAATGGGATGAAGGTCTGGGCATTCCCTTGTCCGTGGTATGTGTACAGGCAGAGAAGATTGAGAAGATGGAACGCGACTATGGTTGGGGAGAAGATCAGTTCGATTTTCTAATGCAGTGGTTGAGATGTGTTCTTCTCAAACACGGTGCATCTCTTGTCTACACTGCTACATTCGATCCAAATAACGTTCGGACACTGATCCACACAAGTCTAAGCATCCATTCATTACTTAAGAGAGAAATCGCCAAACACAACATCATTGATCGAGATAAGATCCTCGTTCCCCCAAATTGGGATTCTTGGGGAAAGATTCGAATTCTGAAAGATGGCTTCGATCCAGAGGTTGTAGGGGATGCATGGTCTATTGAAATCCAGGAATCGCCAGAACAATCTCTCGATCTCTCCGTCAACACTACAACTCCCCCTAATCAGAATGGTAGCGCAAACACCGAGAACGAATCAGCCGTTGATATTTTCGAAGCCACTCTCCGTAACCCTTCCGACTCCCGCCCAACCTTCCAACCACGTACCGGTGATGAGGTGGTCGCTATCCCATCAGTGCAAGAATTCCTCCAGGCACAGTTCTCTCACCTCGAGCAACTCAAAGCCGAGGACGAAAAAGCAGAACGCAAATCCCGTAAAGGCGCCCCAGCACCGACCGGAGCGGGCGGGTCAACGGTTGATGGAAACGATGATGGCGGAGTGGTCGGAGTGTCAAACCCTAGAATGGCCGAACACATCGGACCCTACCAGATCAACGTTAACGGAATTGACTTTGACGCCGAAGAGGCTACGAGAAGGTTACTGGAGCGGGAAAGCGAACGAAATGCAGCCACCGCCGCAGCGGCCAATAACAGACCCACCACATCTACCTCGACACAGGCTGGCCCAGGTTCCAGCACACCCATGCGCAGAGCCAACAGCGGCGTGGGCACGGGTACGGCGACGGACGGAACGACAACGCCATCAAGCTCTACGAACAATGCTGCTGCTGCTGGCTCTGGCGTACCAGGGGGCGTGAGCAAACAGAGTAACGAGGCCATGTCGGCTTTCTTCGCCAATCTGATCAAAAAGGACAAGAGAGGTGCTGTCAGTGCCGGCGCTAGTCCCACGCGTGTGCCTGGTAGTTCGAGTCCCGCTGTGAGAGGTGGTGCAGAGGAGAAGAGGCGGGAGTCGTGAGTGAAAGAGTCATCAATGAAGGAGCCTCATATGGAGAGAGGGAGCGAGTGTTTCTATGGTATTGGTATCAACTGGATTAGAATACTGATATTGATGGATGAGCCGGTGTGCTGGTTGATATCTTGAGCGAGCGAGCGAGCGAGCGTTGGCATTTTCGATGTATCCCATTCACACGGAACAACATCATCACCTCGCAAGTTATTTTTCCCTCCCCAATGTTCTTTTCAACATCGTCCTCTTAACCCAACTCAAGGTACATCAACGTACCTAATTAAATCATATGCCTACTTGCCCATGCACCTCAGTTTACTGCCGCTGTAAAAGCACGTTTCAAGGACCGGCGACACCGGTGTCTTGCACTGCGGCCCATCAACAGCCTACGACGTCAAACAGTGCGACGTATCGTTTTAGCAAGTACTCGTTTATTTACACGTGGCCCTCAAAGTCTTGATCATCCGAAAGTGGAATCACCTTGTCAGCGAATCCCGCAATAAGGCGTCGGTGTTTTCCTCTTGCGACGCCGAACCTGACCTACAAATCATCGAACTTGGAAGGCTCGGCGGGTCTGTCATTGAGCCGCGCCTGATTGAAGAAATACTCGGTCATTGCGCTCTTGAACAATTCACTGACGGTGGCCATGCGCATGACAGGGAGCTTTTCGCAACAATGCACTCGAAATTCCACAGCAGCAGCAACATGTTTGTGTCGGCTCTCACAGCTTGAATATTTATGCTGCCTCTGTTGAATAGGACGGACCTGTCTATGACCCACAAACGTTAGTCTTTCATTGGCTCTGGTGATTGATTCAGCGACCAAGACACTTACGGGGCTTGACTGTTGCCACCCACCGCTATGGGAGGATTGGTTTGAGTGAATATTCGACCAATACCATCTCCAAGTGTATAACTGCTCCTGAACTCGGTCTCGATGTCACCTCTGGTAAATACCGCACCGACAATAGGAGCCGCTGAAAGTGGCGTCAAGGTGCTTATGGCCGAAATGAGGAGCACCAACGCGGCACTTTTTGTGCGAATTCAAGACATGGCGGTGGATGGTATAGAGCCTCGCGCTGCCTCAAGATAAACGCCAATCTCCTTGATGTTGAAGGGTTGTTTGGACAATAATGGATAAAGTGCCGATTTCGATATGCATTTCGAGCCGTACGAGATTCCAGTCAGGCCGATCGAGTAGGTGATTGTAGCCAGACCCTTGACAATGGCAAGATTGTTGGTGTTTAGTTTCAAGAACTTTGATTCTAAGCGATCCAGTGCCGAATCTGGGTGTTGTAGGATCTGTCGACTGAGCCATTGAGAACATGCAATCACACATAGGCAATACATTGTGCCCACGGCCACAGCCACCGGTGCTTGCCAATTCGACAGGAGAAAGTACGTCCCATGGAAGAATAGGGAGCTTTGTGTGAGACGCCCGGTTCCTCGTGGGTTCTCCCACACGAAGTGCGGGTTTGACTTGGTCGCTTGTGGGAAAGGGAGAAGGACTTCCAGCCATGATGATTGGGATCTCTCAAAGTCTCTCGTCCTATGCCAGGTGGAAGCTGAAAGAAAAACTCTTACTAAAGTTGCAGGGTTCGGAATTCTGGGAAAGTCAACTCCGGTGAATGGAAGGCAGTAACGATCATCGTTTGAGCCCAATCAATCTTCTAAAGTCGATGCCATTCATCCAAGATGAGGCTGTAGGACCCTGCGACCTCATAGATCTTACGGAGTTCCTGGCCGCATCACCGCCAGGTGTATCAGTTCCCGCGGTGTGAGATGTTACCCTTGAGTTTGATTGGTGAGGGACAGACATTGAGAAATACACTGAACCGTAGGTAGCTAGTAGGCTAACGGCGACGGGAGTAGGAAGATGGGAGGCATTATGATTAGTTGTTTAGATTCTCACTCGTTAGAACATCAGGTAGTTATTTCGCGCCACGGTACACGTGCGTTTGTACTCCTGGTAGTCCACTCCATATATTACGAGCATCTCTCTAGTTATCTACCTAGTATGCATGGACTATCATAGCTGTCGTGAGTAGTGATTTAGTTAGAGAGATGGGCCAGCCTTCAACCCCACCCCAATTCACCCCCCTTCTATCCACATTGAGATACAGCCTCGGCTCATCCTCGTCCGTCAACACGAACGACCGGCTGGCCGATGGCGTCATCCGAACATCAAGTTTCCTGCTGGGTGCCTAACTTCAACCAAGAAATGAAATGTTTAGTCTCTACTAGAGTGCAGAGCCACTTCAGATTTATACAAATCCTGGCCAAATAGATAGAGGAGTAGACGTATATAAGTACAAATGAAATATACGAGTCCAATGTCAGTCTTCCAGGTAGTTCTGGTCCAATTGGGGCCTTGGTCGAACCACAAAGGCCCCCCCTCTAAGAAACTCAACCAAGAGCACGACGAACAAACGGCTAAAGCGTAATCGGAGTCATTATTATCTCGGCCGCGGATATTTTGTTCGCGTTTGTTCCTCCTCATTTGCTTCATTATTGCCTTGAATTAAAGCCTCCAACCTCTTCGGGGTTTTTTTTTGGTGCTTTAGACTGGTAATCGATATCACTTTGATAATATTCGTGAATGGTCTCAATCCTTTTTCTGACTAGATTGAGTTTGTTTCAAATGCTCGTGGTTTGAATCTTTTACTACACCCATAAACGTATTTCCCCCCACCGCTATTTCTTACGATCTGGATATCTAACTAGCAATTGTGAATTGAAGTTGTGATATACTTGTGCGAAAGCAATTGGGAGAGAAAGCGAAGGATCGAGAAGAATAACTATCTGCATATCTGACGCCTTCGGTCTGGTCTATCAGATCCGAAAAGCACAGAGAACCCTTCTTCTTCCTCATACCGAGATTTGTTGTCAAGAAAGCCCGAGACTCAAAGAAACTCGGTTAAGAGGGCAAAAGCAAAACTAAATTATCTATCGATCTACCTCCATTCATCATGGCAACCCAAGGCCCGACCACAGACTCGTCACCGCCACAATCGCCACCACCGACGAACCCAACAGAGCCCTACCCACCATTCCTCGACGTGAAACCACCGGCCGACGCACCGATCAGCTCGGCCAACGGCACACTAATCTCACCGTCGGAGAAGGAAAAGGAACTGGCCGCGGAGGGCAAATCCTCGACGACGCCGGAACCCGAGGAGCACATCCATCTGGAGTTCCCAGCGAGACTGCCGACACCGCCATTCATCCACGTGCACGGGGTGCCCAACTTCCGCGACCTGGGCGGGTATCGCTGCAGCCCACCGCCTTCCTCGTCGTCGTCATCGTCATCGTCGTCCAACGATGATGCCGGCAAGATCTACACGCTCCGCCGCGGGATCCTGTTCCGGTGCGCGCACCCGACGCACCTGACGCCACAGGGCCTGGAAACCGTGACGTCCCAGCTCAAGATCAGCAGGATGTACGATCTGCGCTCGGGGCCCGAGATCGCGCGTCTGGCCACGACGGTCGCCAATAGCCCCGCGGCCGAGAACCTGTATCCGCTGGCGGACCCGAACACGGGCACGATCGAATCCTCCGCGGCGCCGGGCTTGGAGAGAGTTTTCGTCCCCGTCTACCAGAGCGAGGACTACGGGCCCGTCGCGCTCGCGCGCAAACTGCAGTGGTACACGGACGAACACCGGCATGATGAGGCGAGCGGGTTCGCGTACTCGACCGGCTTTGTCAATGCGTATCGCGACATCGCGACGCATGGCGCCGACGCGTATCGGGTCATCTTTCGGAGATTGTTGGATGTTGCTGCGCGGGGTGGAGATGGGGCAGATGGGGCAACGGCGGCGGCTGTTGATGGTCCCGGGTTGATCTTCCACTGTACGGCTGGAAAGGACCGGACGGGTGTGTTTGGTGCGTTGATCCATCGGCTTGTCGGCGTCGACGACGACACTATTTGTTGGGAGTACGCGCTTACCGAGCCTGGATTGGGACGTTGGCGCGATCAATTCATCAAGCGGATCTCTGCCGGTGGCTTGGGCGGTGGGGGTGGCAAGCCATCTGCGTTGGGGACGGAGAAGAAGAAAGATGCTGGCGAACCCGCCGAGAAGATCTACCAGGGGGATCGCAAGACACCGCTGTCCAGGGCTGAGGCGGCGAGGATCTGTGGTAGTCGTGCTGGGAATATGCGTGCTTGGTTGACTCAGGTTCTTGATGGGGAGTTTGGTGGGGTGGAGAAGTATTTGAAAGAGAAGTGTGGCTTGTCAGGTGAGGAAGTGAAGCGATTGAGGGAGTTTTTGACTGTCGAGGTCAATGGGGAGGATGAGGTTATCGCAAAGAGTGCGATTGAGGGGTGGACACCGGAGGGTGGTGTGGTTGATTGATATCGGCGGGTCTTTGATATGAAAGGAGCAATGAATGGGAAGTTTGGATGAAGAAGATACTCCACGACTTCAATCGAAATACGGGGGGGGTATACACAAGAGCCATCTCAACTATAGAGTTGGTGACAGAGGTGATAGATCTCCAGCGCAAGTACACTTTGGTGCAGCTATACTATGAATAGAGTTTCTCAAATCGACTTCCAGAACGTTGACAGGGTAATGATTAGCTATTCGAGAGGTCGAATAATCATAAGTAATAGCACAACGTATTTATTCATAGGTTACTCAGGCCGTTGTCCACTTCGGAGATTTGAACATGAAAAGCATTTTCTTGCGTAACCAAAGCAACGCGCGCATTGTATATATGCAGGTCGGGTACTGAGTATATGCCAACGCATCAGACCTCCAAGACTTGCTTGGCCAGTGATCTCAGCCTCCTTAGTCGAGATGTTGTTCCCGAACACCAAAAGTACCCGCTATTTGCCATTTCGTCAGTCGCGTTAAACCTCTTCCTCGTTCGTATCATCCAAGATCGATTTTGTAAATCGGGTTCTTTTCTGCTCCATTTCAAGTCACTTGATCAACCACTTGACCAACCACTCCAAGGATCCAGAAGGAACGCAACCCCCCAAAACGGACAATAAGCCTCTCTATGTTTGACACCGGCGCTTCCGAGCACTTCGTAACGCATTTTTTCAAAATGAGAAGGTAGTCTTTCCCCTTTCCTCCTAGTGATTCTCCACCATTGTATGGCAGAGAAAATATATGTGTATATGCATGAGCGGCAATCAAACAAAAGCCAAACTGCAACGAGGAAACAAAAACAAAAGGAGTTGCACATCGACAGTGTACGACTCAATCATATCTCGACGTCCCATCACCCATATCAAAGCGATGCTGCGGCAGGCGTTTGACTGGCGGTGGGAGATGATCATGTTTGGCCTGGACCTTCATCTTGGCCGCGACCTTATGGGAGTCGAGTTTCGAGACGTCGAGTCCATTGGTCAGGTTCGCACCACGCGCATCCGGTGCACAGCAATCGATGCCCTTGATCCAGCGGTCGTTCAAGGCGTCATGGATGCTGCAGCGCTTGTCTGGATCTGGATGGAGCATCTTCAGAACACACCTGCGTTGGGAGTGGGAGGCAAGGGCATTGAAGATCGGGCCGCATTGTGGGTAGGTGTTTTCGTCGATGATAGTGGATGGGGTCGCAGTTGTGGAGGGACAGCCGTCCCCGCCTTTCTCGAAGCGGTCGAGAAATGCTTTCCATCCTTCGAGAAACACGGCATAGTTGACTTCGTTCTTACTCGTGCTCTGCCATGGATTACCGCACAGACACATGGTCATGTAGAGGATGCCGCACGCCCAGACGTCCAGTTTCGTGGGGTCGTAGTCCCGGTCATGCGCCAATACCTCGGGCGAGATATACGGTTTCGAGCCACAGATACCGGGTGCTGATCTTCTTGGAGTCCTCATCCCTTGACCACACAGACCTCGTGAGATGGCGACTCCTGGGTGGTCACCACAAAACACTTCTGACACGCCGAAATCGGTGATCTTGATGTGTCCGTCGTCGGTCATCAGGAGGTTTTCGAGTTTGATGTCGCGATGGGCGATTCCATGGTCGTGGAGGTAGCTGACTCCACGTAGGACTTGCTTGAAGATACAATTGCGATCCTCCGGCTTGAAGTACTTCCGTTCCACGAGGCTGAATAATTCGCCTTGCTGGCAATACTCCATGACATGGTTCCAACGGCCGTTGTTGGTGCAAAGTCGGACCGTTCGCACCACGTTCGGATGGTCGAGAGACTTGGCAATGGTATATTCGGATTTGACTTTGCGGACGTATTCTTCCTCGGTCTCTCTTGTGGATTTCTTGCGAAACTCCTTGACAGCGTAGTAAGGTGGGTTATCACTCTTCTTGTCTCCTTTACGAAGCATGATCTTCACTGTGGCGCTTGCACCCTTTCCGATTTCTTTCTTTCGCCCGAATTTGGATAGTGGGGCGAACTCGGACTCCAAGGGACAGACATCGACAACGAAATCGTCCAGAGGACTCGCGCTCAAACGGCGGGATTTCAACCCTGACCCCTCCTCTGCGGGAAGGGAGAAAAGTGAGGATCTTTCAGGCTGGTTGTAGATACTGCCCCAACTACCCGTTCGGTGGACCGAATTTGGTCTGGGAGGGGCGAGATACTTTGACTCTTTGTGAGATTTGATCTTGGACAAGAGGCTGAATCCGCTAGAGGACCGCGCTGGTGAGGGAGGCGTGCTGGTCATGACTGACATGTCTGTCGAGGGTGTAAAGGACGACAACGTAGGTGGTGCGAATGCGGCACAGAATACCGCCCACTCGGAGTGAGCGGGCTCTGAGAAGGATCCAGCGCGACGGCTTGTCTGAGGGTTGGGTTGGAGGTTGGACGTTCGGAGAGGGATTGAGCGGGAGCTGACGTCTGCGGTTTGACTCGGAACTTGGAGACTCAGGACTTTGTGCAGGAGTTGGAGAAATCCCAGAAGAGACTCTTTTGTCTTTGTTGGGGGGAAATAGACACTGACAGAGACGAGCGGACGCGGGACAGATGGAAGAAAGCTTGACAGACCTAAATCCGTAGGAACGGTGGGTGATCCTCTTGCAAGCACGTATCAGAATGCTCAAGCCCGATATTTTGACTTTAGGGTATCTTATGGACCACCAGTGGGTGGCGTTGTCACAACGTGGTTCAAGGTTGACTTTGATAGAAGGGAAGTCAACCTGGATGATATGAACAGCAGTTGAAGTAACCCACGAGGTGGATTCTTGATGCGAACCACGCTGCACAATGACCGAATGGTGGGTTTCTGCTATGTTCGAATCGAAGTTAAGCGAGGAGTTTGATGGTGACAGGCAGGAGTCGATTGGTGTAGGACTCGAGGATCCTGGGTGGGAAAGGGTCGTATTTCTGAGTCTAGTTCCTGTTTCTCCAAGGCTTGGAGGTGGTATTTATCCTCGGGATGTTCCCATGTGGACTGATGGTTAAGAGAAAACAAGGTGGGTCTTTTTCAAGATTCCACGACCTTGCTCGGATGGGCATTACACGGATCACCGGAGGATAGGAAGAGAGGAGCGTGGGTCTGGAATCTTGTTGAGTTATCAGTTAGAATAGAGATAGGACATCAACGACGATAAACATGTGAGGCATGTGCAATAGATTTGTGGTCAGGCTGGAATAACATGCCTGAAATAGGTGTAGCGGATCACCAGATCGTGTCGGGTATCGGCGACAAGGTCAGGATTGGAAGGTAGAGTAGTAGGGTATCTAGATACAAGTCGTCGACTCCAGTGATCTTGGAAGGAGAAGAGCGATAACGACGTCTATATATTATTTTATTCTAAATACCGCAGCAACATTCCCAGTATCTAATAAGAACGCCATTCACCCCTCCCACGCCGATCATCATTTCAAGAACTCGGACTCGTGCTTCAGCTCGCTTGAGACATCGCGAACCCCCAGCATCCTGCAGCCGGAGATGCAGCCAGACACGCATGCTGCAATGCACGCCCTCAATCGGTGAATTGTAGGTAGGACAGGCTTGCTGCACTCCACAGCCAGGCTGACTTGGGGGCCGGGGACTGAGGGGCCCTCTAATTAGCAAGTCAAGGGCGAGGGAGGGTCTGCCCCTCATTTTTCACAGGTTGAAGCCTCAGAGAGAGAATATTGGCATATCAACTTTACTGACTTCCAAGCCCTTCCAAGATGTCACCCAAGGGCTGGGCTTTTAACCAGACCACTGGGACAAAGAAGCAGGATCTAGGCAGTTTAGTTAAAAACACCCCGGGGATCGAGATGGAGGCCATGGAATCTTCAGCCAAGGCCTGGGTGACTATTAAACCGAACCCTTCGACAGTTCCCACCTGGACTCTGAGGGAGGCGCGCCCGAAACCCAATCCATTTGACCGCCGGAGCTCAGTCACGGAGTGACGAATTAACCAGACTCCAGCTTCACTCCAACTCCATGCTTGCTTGCCCTGCAGTGCAGCAACTTTCCAGCTTTGCTTTAGTACCAATTCAGATAAGTCGCTGGACACGGGCAACAAAAAGCAAAGACCCAGAGGAAAGCAATGCGCGATTTAATTTTGCTGGATATGCAGGTGCATTTATTGAAACTTGCCCTGTCCTCTGTCCTCTGTCCTCTGCCTCTTGCAGGCTACTTTCTCCGGTTGAGTCTCTGCCCATTCGGAGTGCCTGGAGCTGGGGTGCTTGGAGGTTACTTGGGCGTTGGCGGTGCGTGAGTTGGGCTGTCAGGCTGCACGCAGTGGGTGCGGGCTGTCACTACTCCTTAGCTGTTAATCATGCCCCTCCTCCGCACTTTTCCCAGAGGCTCACCTGTCTCTTGGATATCTAGTTAGGTACCTAGGTACTTAGGTAGTTACCTAAGCTAAGCCGCCCTGCCATCCATAACCCCCAAAAATGAGTATCTGAATTCGTCCATCTGCAGCCCGAGGCCTGCAGGTGGTTGCCAAACAATAATCATCACCCCCATTTCAGGGCATTCGACTGACTGGGATCGAGTGGTAGATATCCTGCAACCTGCAACATGCAAGCCTGCTGCATTCCAAGTCACGAGGCAAACCCCACGTTCTCTCTCTCCCCTCAAAACAACAAGCCTTTTTCTTGACTCTGGATGCTTTGTGTGACGGTCAGGCACGCGCGAATCGTTGACCTTACCCAGTGGGAAAGGCTTTGCTCTCCCGCTGTGCCGCGGCTGCAGGAGCCTCGAGCGTCCCATTCTTCCAACTGGCACTCCCACGCTCGATGCACCTATAAGACTCGGACTTCATAGAAATGAAATTGCAAAACAATGCATTATCTTCAATGTCGTAGGAAATGTTCTCCTTGGTTTGTCCATCACCCAGTCACCGCTGATTAGAAAGTCGCTACTCTACTGCATAATTGTCTCGTCCCTTCACTGCAAGCTTCTCCACTTCGCCTCGAAGAAAACTCCCCAATCTTTCTCTGCTATCCACTGGTCATCCCCTGTTCCTTCACCGCTCGTGTGCCCGTCGATTCTTTTGACGAGTCCATCACTCACACGAGTAGTTGTCGATTTCCGCTTCACTTTTCAATGGCCTGCACGCGTGCGCAGAAATACGACTGCTTTCCTGTTTTCCACTTCCCCGGCATGCATTACTCCTGCTGGTGATGTCCATGACCATTCAGGTCTTCCATCCCTTGACTTTGTTCTCTTTGCATGCGGGCTTCAATTTCACGCAGTTGGCTTTCTCGTGCAAGCAGTTCTTGTCGTTTCTCATTGATCTCTCGTTGCACCTTGACTTCAATTTCTCGAAGCTTCTCCTCTTCACGACGAAGTTGTTCCTCCTTCAGACGCACTGACTGGTTGGCGAGGTCTTCTGGGTTGATCGACGAATCTTGGCCACTGTAGTTCAATCGTTAGTCTCATACTGCAAGAAAAGGGAAAGGGGCCAGGGGCAACACGTACGATACACCACCATCCACACTCTTGCTGAGTTTCTCCGTTCGATAGTTTTCATACAGAAAGTCGTGTGTAATTTCCTTCAGATCTGCAAGGTGGGAATGAAGAAGGGCACTGCGAATAGCCAGGAAGTCCGAGTGACGAGGATTGTCCACCTCAACAATACCCCAAGGGTACTGTCGGGCTCTAACACGTCGTCCACCATTCTCAATCACATCTTCCGATCCAACAATGGCAAATGGCATCAACCCTCGTAGTTCTGCATTCTCCTCGACCGTATCTTCGTCATCTTCTTCGATATCATAGGGGAAATTGTAGACCGGGATGCGGTAATGTTCAATATCTTCCATGACTAATTTCTTGGACTCGGCCAGTTCGGCAGGGGTTAAGGAATCGGCCTTGCCAATAACGGGAATGACATTGACACGTGGTGACAATCGTTTCATCAATTCAATGTCCAGTTCTCGGAGACCGTGTCCCGTGGGGGTGATGAAGTAGAGGAGGGCGTGCACGCGATTGTCGCGGAATCGAGGATTACGCTTGATACGAGATTCTTCGGCAAGGATGTCATCGTATTGTCTCTCGAGGTAACCGACAATTTCGCCGAATGAGGCTTCGTTATCGATGGAATCGCCAAACCCGGGAGTGTCGACAATGGTCAATGAGACACGTGTGCCTTCCTCGTCCAGTTCAAGCTCTGGTATTAATCTTTAGCGTTCTGCAGCAGCTGTATATCCTTTCGGTTGACCTACCAACTGTGACAGGCTTGATCCTTACACCTTCCTCCAGGTGTGCGTTGGCTGCATCATCGGCGTCTTTGGGTTGGAGGACTCTTCTGCCACAGAGGGTATTGACAAATGTGGTTCGTCCTGGAAGGTATTAGTGGTGATCCCGTCAAGAGGTTGAAGCGATCTTACCAGTGCCTGATGCGCCACACACCATCATGGAGAACTGGATACCCTTCTTGACATTCTTCTTTCTCCGAATCTTTGACTGCGCAACGCGCATCTGTTTAGTAGAGAACATATTGACGAGTTTGAGCGACGGAAGAAGTATAAGGGAGGACAACAGAAGGGAATGGGCAATTGAGATGGAAATTAGGGGCGTAGTGAAGGTGACAACGTACCGCATTGAGAGGTGAAGACATTTTGGTGGTGTGGTTATTATAGGTAAAGTTTGAAGTCAAAAAGGCGCTGGTCGAAGGGAAAAGGGGGTCCGGCAAACAGAATAGACACGATCAACGGGAGGAACTGCAATAAACAGAAAAAGTCGTTGAGATAATGAATTGTCGTTGTTGAACAGATGTAGAGTCTACAGTGAGTGTAGATTGCAGGTTGCAGATGACAGTCAATTCAACTCCGTCCACTCTGTCAAAAAACTAGGAATAGGGATTGAATTAGGGGTAACCACCTCAACCAAATAACCAATAGTCGTGCCTGCCGCATGTCGCTGGTTGTCCATTATTCCGGGGTCGTGCCTTCTTGGTTCCGGCGCTTTCCCTTTTCTGTCACATTTCTTGGCAATAGCCATATCACGTGTTATCAACTTCGCGAGCCTCAACTGCACCTTTCCAGCACTTGGACCAGCATCAACAGTGACTCCAGCAATACACAATCCCATTGCACGTCCAACTCAATGATGATTACCTCGTGCAATTGAGGCTCAAGGACCCGACGGGTACACCACGTGTTTCCCACTCTTCCTCAATGAGGTAGGTCATTCCTCCTCGTCTTGATCTCATCCATTCATTCCACCGCCATGGCCCAGCATGTCCACCGCAGATCGGGAAATGCTCGACGTCAGCAGTCAGTCGACTTTCCTCGTTATCCTCCCATGAATTCCACAACTCAGACTCAACCATCCATGCCTGCTCCCACCCCTATACAGCCTCCCCCAAACATACTTTCCTCCGACTATGAATCAGACTATCAAGGCTATCAATCAGATTACCCGACCAGGCCTCCTCCCCCTGATCGCACCAATGAAGAGCTGAATCTTTCAGTACTCAAGCGTCACAATCCACAAATAACAGCCATTCTTTCAATAGCTCCCTATGCTGTGGTTTACGAATTCACCCCTGCACCAGAACCTCAATGGACAAAGACGGGGGTGGAAGGGTCTTTATTCATCTGTGAACTTGCCCCAGGACCTTATGGTGAAGACAGATATTCCGCCATTGTTCTGAACAGACGTGGTCTGGATAACTTCGACGCAGAACTGAGGGAGGGGGAAAATGCTGGCGTTGAAATCACTGGAGAGTATGTGATTCTCAGCTTCAAAGAGGGCCTTCAGCAGAAGATCTATGGTGTTTACATCTTCCACGATGGTCCTGGAACATCAACAGAAAACGCCCAATTACACAATGGTGACCTGATGAAGAAACTTGCAGACCATGCTGGTGCTAGTAAGCATGCTGCTGAAGCAGCCGCCGCTGCAGCACTGGCCGATCACACCAATGGACATATGCAAGAAGCCGAGGCCAGTATAACAAATCAGTCTGCCAATGCACCTTCTGCTGCTGGTCAACAAATCACTCTTCAACAGCTATTTGGTCAACAGAGAGCAGCAGACTCGGCTTGGAGTGTAAGAGCACATGATTATAGTCAGGCTCCTCCTTCAGAAGGACAAACTGCTTTGGCAGATTTGTTCCGAAAGGGGACCACTTCTCAAACGGCGCCTCAGCAACCAGATGTCCTGGGAGACCTCTTTCGTCGAGCTGGATTGGGCACGACGTGATTACACGCTCGAGCGATACTATTCGTTCAGTTGGCGGCATGAATTATGAATTAGGTAATTTCTATAGCCTAGCCTGGTATCTCTAGCCATGGATGGATTTGTTTCTTGGATCGTGCATGTCAGTCTTGATCCCACAACTCCCTGAGCCATCCATTGACTCGTCGAACCACCAAATCACTTTGTGTCAGACACCAAGCATGCATCAATCCATCCGTCTCGTCTATCCGAATTCTCGGCGATTTATTCCTTCCATCATCGAGCTCATCCTTACCAGCATCGTCACCAATCTTGTCGTCCTTCTCAATAAAGCCCGTCCCTCCTCTCGTGCTGAGAATCTCCTCCCTCGTCACATCCGCCACCCAATGATCCCGTCTAGCAAACCAGAAAAACAAGCTCGGATTCGACTGATCCACCACCGCCCCATCCCCAGCAGCAATACCCCAAACCTCATTTCCCCAGCTATCTTTCCTAATCTCCCTCAACTCACACTTTGCCATCTCCAGCGCCTGGCACACACCCCTTCTACTGCGCAGAAACGCCACTGTTGCGACCAACCCATGACTGGCAGCTTGCATACCTGTGGCGCGCTTCACAAGGACCTCGAACCATGCTTCCGAAAGGAACTTCACTAAGACGTTCTGCACGAGTCCCTGCGCTAGACTGGGCAGGAATGGCAGGAATGCCAAAAGTGGGCTTGCGATGCGCCCAGACGAGGAGAGATGCAGGTCTTGTATCGTGGGTGTGAGGAGGATACATGATAGGATTGAGTACTTTGCTAATTTTGGTAGGGAGTCCGCGGCTGTTGCTTGCTGTCGATATTCATGCCGTAGCCGCACTAGCTCAAGTGCAATGTATGCGCCGACGCTGTGCCCTATCAGCGTCACTTTGAGGTTGATATCTGTATTTCTTGTGCTCGTGTTCGTAGTTTCTTGACTATTCAATGTCTCCGGCCCTGACCGACTCAATCCTTGCAAGGAATCGCACTGCATCCGTAACCTACCAAGCAGATTCTCTAGCCGTGCATAACATAGCTCGACCTGCTCAGCAAGCGAGTAGATCCTCTGCACGCTCCGTGAATCTTGTTTCGCCGTCTGGGAAGCAGACGGAGAAGCCGCGACATCAGGAAACAGCAGATCCCTCAAAGCCTCGCGATCCCGTTGCTGCTCCTCACCCTCTTCAACTCCCCGAGCTCCCTGGCCCCTCTCACTGCCGGATCCTGCCAACGGCGCCGCAGTCCAATCCTCGACCTCGAACCCGCCGAGACTGAACCCCGCGACCACCACCACGGGCCGCGCAGACACGTCAGACAGGTCTCCGCCATCACGGCCGTTGAAGCCCTGCACCACACCCGCCAGAAACGGATGGTAGTACGCGATCAACCCCGGGTTGCCGGTGATGAAGAACACGAGGTCCAACGTTCTTGCATCGGATGTGGAGGGACTGGGATCACATAGCGATGCCGGCATGTGCAGGAATATATCCGGCGAGACGTGGGATTTCAATCGCTTCATAATTACTGTCTGGCGCTGGATTTTTTTTCTCTCAAATTTCGATGGTTGATGTGGTTCAGTGTTTGGCTTGCCTAAGGGGAAATGATTGATCTCGAGAGAAATATTTATCCAACTAGCCCGCCGACACGCGTTGGGCGGTCTGTGGTGCGCGTGCTGTTGAAATGTGGGCGTCGAGGGCCACTCGATGCTAATTACCGATGGCTTCCTCCTCTTCTTGATTTCGATCTTCAAGCACAACACTCCATCTTGGTATCGATTATACTCCGTTGGTGATGGCGAGGAATATTTGGCTGTCAAAACGTGCTGGGTGATTAATCACTAGCATATTACTCAAAGTGGAGCACGATGACATCGGCATTGGACCCCCATTCCCTTCTAACTAACCACTCACCTTCGATGTTGGGCGGGCGGATGGTATGACTTACTGGAAGATCTAACCGTCCCTGCTACTTGGGATATATCACGACACAAAAGAAGCAGAACATTGGAGACCAAAAAAGGTGCTGTTGGCTATGGTAGAATCTAGCTAAACCTGGTCTCAGGACGCCTTGTGCCTTCCAAGCGAAGGCTGAGCCCGCATTCATCCGCTTCTCGACGCGGGGATCAGTTAATCATACATGTTTCAAGCTTTCGAAGATCGCATGTGCCTGCTTGCTTGCTTGCTTGTTGGGGTATCCTATAAACTCAGACATGAAAGGCGTTCAAACCCAAAAAAGAAAACAGAAAAACGCTGTGATGCCGTAGTAATGGAGTTCAGAGCCACCTACGGGACTCCCCCTGATAGATTGAGTTTCGTCGTCCATAATCGGCGTGTTTTTTTGAACGTATTGCCAGGTCGGGTCCTCGCCATTTGTATCTCCAGCATCTGAACCATCTACCCATGGAGATTTGACATTAGTACAGCGGAGGAAGACGATCCTCATTTCGAGGATAGTCGATATGTTCCACGGCCCCATCGACCGTAGAACCAAGTCCTGGAATTTCATTGGCGCGATGGATTCCAAGTGACAATGGTATTTGCTGTGTATGCATCGAGCTTCTCTGAAGTGGAAACGGAGGTAAATTCCCATAACTTACAAGACCAGAACCTTTACTGGAACCGGATTGAGGTGTGGAAACCCCATTGACGTGATTTGAACTTTGACCGACCTGAAAATGAGGCGATTGAACGAATGGGTTAGCATGTCCCATAGCATGAGGGTTTTGTGCCAGCCTCTGTGCTTGCTCCTTCGCAAAGAATGCCGCAGGATTCTCTCTGAGGAGTCGTTGGTCCTGAAATTCTTTCTCTGCGACTCTTTTATCCTCATCATCAAGTTTTTCATTGTCTTCTCGCTGGAAAGTCTCTGTCAATTCAATGTTTCGGATGTAATTAACACGCTTGATGATCTTGTCTAACACGTGTGGATCTTTCCCAATATGTTCGTCAAACTCCTTTTGCTCTGTCTCCTGCACAGGAAATAACCACTCTGCGATGTTCTTCGAAGCGTGTCGGGCGAAATTCTTGTGATCCACAACTCTTGAGAACATCTGTTTCTTGAACATGGCCTTGTTGAACATGACACCTTCAAAGGTGCCGCCTGCTCGAAAACGATACACGAGGACCGGCTTTCTTTGACCAAGACGATATGCTCTTCCTATTGCCTGCTCTTCCCATGACGGATTGTACATGAAGTCGAATATGATAACACGATTTGCACCTTGAAGATTCATGCCGAGTCCACCAGCTTTCATGGAGATGAGGAAAACATCATACCTGCTAGTATTGTTGAACTTTTTGGTCATATTCTGACGATCCCCAACTTTGGTGGTGCCATCTAAGCGAATGTATTTGCATTTCATAGCGAGCAGCATCTCCTCTAGATAGTTCAACGTTGGAATGCTGTGTGAGAAGATCAGAGTTTTGTCATCAATCTTGACTGCCTCTCGTATGATGTCATGAACCAACCACGTCCGATAAGAGAGGTTGAGATTTTTGAGATCATTCATGCCCTGGGATCTGTCGAATACTTCCAGGACTCTCTGCATGGCTTCGAGCATAGGACCCTGGGTGTCGACTATCATGTCAGCTGGTAGAGGGCTTTCACCGTCGAGATTTTCCTTTTCGCTCTGGATCTCATTCTCCATTTCTGATTCGTCCCCAACTGCTTCTGACTTTTCGAGGAGTTCGCTTTGGCGGTCGCGTAGCTTATCATAGCAACATTTTGGATGGTTGCAAAGTATTTGAAGAATGGCAATCCAACCCCACAACTTGGCTTGGGCCCCACGTCCCCCGGGCTCAACGGTGTGTTGCATGTACTGCACATATGTGTTGTAGGCTTCCTTTTGCAAATCAGTAAGTGGGATGGTAATAAAATATTCTGTCTTCGTCGGCATATCCTTCTCAATTGCTGAAATGTCTGCTCGATTGATCTTGGGATCGAGATCGCGCTTGAGAACATGTAACTTTCGCAGGGCTGTACGTCTTTCGAGTGGCGTGCTTTCTGCATAGAGACCCTCGCTGATGGGTTCTGAGTACTTGGATCTGAATTGAACCATGGTTCCTAGATAGCCAGGGGCAATCCAGTCAACCATGGTATGATATTCCTCAAGATGATTGTTCAACGGAGAGCCTGTGAGAGCGATACGACTCAGTGTCTTGAATCTTGAAGCAGCTCTATTCAATGCTGATTTGGGGTTTTTCATGTTATGTGCTTCATCCGCGACGACAAGAGCTGGTTCCTCGAGGAGAATTTTCTCCAACTTCGAGAGATTGCCTTGTTGACCAATCTTGGTTGGATCCTGGGCTGCGTTAATTATCCTGACAAATCTGGTATAGCTGATAAGTAGGACACCCCCGTTCTGGGACCAGAGTCTGAGACTTCGCGGACTTTGAGAATCATGTTTGTGGATCTCACCCAAGATGTACTGATTTGGTGACCACATGATAAGTTCATCAAACCAATTCTCAACAAGGGCAGCAGGACAGAGAATGAGTGTCTTTCTACTGCGAGACTTCAACGGAACATGGTCTCGGATTCGAGGATTGTCGCTTCGAGCGCACTGGGCGATTGTGACAAGAAGTGAAATAACCTGCATTGTCTTTCCCAAGCCCATGGTGTGAGCAAGAATGCATCCCTGTTGCTTTGGATCTTCGATAATCTCCCGCCACATGAATTGGATACCTTTAAGTTGGTGAGGCTTCACACGCGAGGCAATATGAGGGTCGAGGTAGACAATGGGTTCGGTAAAGTTGACAGGACAGAGACTACCGCCCTTGGCTTTGGGCATTTGGGCAACTCTTTTTTCCACAGCTATGCGACGTCTCTCCTGTTCTTCTATACGTTGCTGATCACTTCGTTGTTGTTTGTTCGCTTCTTGACTCTCGGCAACAGCTCGCTTGCGCTTCTTGATGGATGAAGGCGGTTGATGGAGTTCTACCACATCGGAGTTGAGATCATCACTCCTATAAAGGTCCGTATCATCCAGGGCTGAATTGTCACTGATGAAAGCTTCACGCTTTCTCTTCTTGTCACTTTGAGGTGTTCCTTGTAGAGAAGCTTTTTGTTTTGATGCACCGTTGGCAATATGCAGGAAGCGCGAAAGCAAAATAAAGAATCTCCACTGGGTGGAATCAATGCTTTCAAAGGCCTGGTTGATTTGGTCTCTCGAAGGGCCAATTTTACCGAAAAGGTTCTGTCCATTGTGATAGACCATGAAGAGTAAGACAAGTTGGGAGAGAGTTTGCTTGGCTTTTTTCTTATCCTCCTGGTAAGCAACAAAGCCCTCCACAAGTAGTTCCCGCCCTAGCTTGTTGTGCTCTGGGATACCAGAAGTAAGATCGACGAGTTTCTGGACGGCATCGCGATCAAGTTCGACGTAAACAGCCTTTGCAAGAGCTCTTCGACCATCGGAGTTGTCTTCTATGAGAGCCCAGTCAGTGCCTTTGATCCCATGAAAATCTTCAGCCCGTGGCATATCGCAACCAGAAAGATTTGGACCACTCAAGTTATCAGTCAGCATGCTGAAACGCCTGCAAGCTCTCGAGCCATCGGGCTGTGGATTCAACTCCGGCGTGCGAACATTCATATCCGAGCTTGCACTATCGCCATGCTTCTCAGCTGAGGGAGGGCTCGACTTGGTCAAATCGATGGCGGAGGATAGTGACATTCCTTTTGAACGGTACTTGGATGGGATGAATTCTGGTTTGTCGTGATGATCCGTATCAGAATCGGATATCTTTCCTGACTTTGCTCTGTCTAGATTGAGTGGTTCAACGAATTTTCTGCTCGGTGTGATTGGTGCCTTGGAGTTGAGCTTTGCTGGAGATTTGCCTTTATCCGCGAACATTTTGCGTTTTTGCCTAGGCGTTACGATGGCATCATCAATATCAGTTTCAACATCGGCATCGTGGTCGTGTATTTCGTTACTGGCTGCTGGGTTCTCCTGGGGCATCAATTGCTCGGGTTTAGCCATGGTTTTAGCTGCAGGGGTTGTCTTCTCTTCCTTGAGAATTACTGGATTCCACACATCCTCATCGCCGTCAGGTTCATGATGTATAGATCCTGCATCGGAACTATCGCTCAAAAATTCAGAATCGTCCTCATTCATGATATCGTCTGAGTCAACGTCTTCTTCACCATCCTCGAGCGGAGGCTTCTGCGTAACAATCTTGTGCTGACGTTCGGCCTTGTTCGGCCGCTCTGGTTGATGATCGGAAAGCAGAACCTGAATAGTGTACACATGTTCTTCGATGGAGTGTAGTGTAGGCTCAATACTTTGACATTGGTGTTTGACGTCGGAAGGCTTATGCCACGTATCTTTGAGAATTGCTTCCTTCAATTTTTGGAGTTGCTCGGTATGGCGATCCCTCCAAAATTGACAATTTTCTAGAGCTGCTTTTCTGCTTTTCTGCTTGGCTGACCGCATCCACAAAAGATATGCCTTCAGCTTGTGTTTTGGCAGCTTTGTCTCGCGCCACTCGCTTCGAAAGGCTTCCAGTGTCTCATTGATTGTAGACTCGACCGCCGCAGTAGTCATGACTGAAGTGGAGATCTGCTTTTCTGCCTTTTCCTGCTCAATTTCGTCCCAGGTTTCTAAGTCAAATTCTCCTTCGTCCCCGGAGTCGCCATATACAGGGAGACCTTCCTCGTGTGTTGCGACAGGATATCTGGCCAGTAGAGATTGAAATTCGTCCAGATCAGTGTAACTCTGCGGTTGAGCACCATCATCATGCTTTGATGGGGTCTTCAAAAGTTGTTGAGGTAGCTCATGACGAAGCGAATTCGGCAGGACCGCATCTTTTAACAACTGAGGGAAGTCGGTTGCTGTGCGTACGACTGGTCGATTTTCATTATGAGGGAAAAGAGTAAACAACTGCTTTGAGAGCCCCTGGGAACGTTTCGGACCGTAAGGTATCTTCAGAAGAGATCCATTCTCGGGATTTATCAAGGTCTTTTGTCGTAGGAAATACTTCATTTGCCTGGCAATGACTTGTTTTCTCCCAGGGGTCTCAATATTATCCGCGATGTAGAAATCTTCTTCGTTATCCCCGGGTAAGACGTAGAGTGGGGTGCTCCACCCAGTTGATAAGCGGACATAGAAAGTATCTTGAATAGGCTTGGACTCTTTTGAAAGATAACTTCCTTGCGAATTGCTGTCTCTTTCCTCTGTGTGTCTGATCAAGGTAGGTACAACCCGCTTTTTCGGGGGTTTCTGGACAAGGTGACCATCTCTTACGACAGGGACAATGATGGCCGGGTCGTTTGCTTGATAGTTTTGGGATAGCTCTGCGTCCACACTGGCCTGCAGAAGGTCGAGTGGTTCCAATGATCCTTGAATTACAGTTGGTACAGACTTGGAGGTAGTTGAGTCATCCTTGATTGCACCCAGCCTAGCCGTGGTGGGAGCCGAGTTCTCCAAATTGTTAGGAGCTGCTGGTGTCGGTTCATATTCTGTTGCTCGAGGTTCACGGAGTGGAGTTTCGGGGTTTGTGACTGGTGAATGTTGCAGAAAGGTGAAGTGGTTTGTGCCAAGTCCAAGGCTGGATGAAGGCGAATGTGTTGGTCGACCAACTTGAGATCGAACCCGGTCGATAACTGACAGGACTGGAGACTGGGGTGGGAAAGGAAAATCCAAGTGCGACATCTGCGGCGCGGAGTGAAGTGGGGATTGGAGCCTGGCAATGGCATTTGCTTGAAAAGCTGCATGTTGGTAACTTTCGGAGTGAAGGCGCAGATGGTCGATAGCTCGCATGATCGCTCTTCTCTGCCCCAGTGAAGTAATCCCCAAGTCGTCCCTAATGGAAGTCATGTCGAGTGCTAACAGGGTATCCCCGTTGACATCGTTGTCACGAAATCTCTGTTCCAGATCATCTCTGTGTGGGATAGCTTGCACAAGTCTTGCCAAATCAGGAATTGATTGCGTAGAAATGGCATCCTGACAAAACTCCCGAATCACCTGATCAATAGACCAAGTACCGGGATCATTGTCCTTTCCAACACCAGTTGTTGACTCCATGGTGGAAGTCATATCATGGAGATGATACGACCTGACCACCAGAAGTTGATGATTGAAGAGAAAACATGCGGAAGAAATCCGATGTCAAGAGTCGAGGAAGTGGTGGAGAGAAAAGAAGAGAAGATCGGGAAATAAATGAGTTGAAAAGGAAAACTCGACCTCGCTGACTGTCACTGTCACTGCAGAGACGAGAAGCGCATGTCCACTGCCTCACGTTCTCGAGTGAAGTCCTTTGAAAAAAACCACAAAGGAGGAATTGGTCGAGAACCATGTATGAGGAACCAGTGAGTCTTGGAAGTAGAGTTGGGCAAACTGACAAGCGCTTTGGGTCATGAGATTTTCAATGCCACTACTTAGCGTGGAGAGGGAGGCAGAGATCTCTTTATTCATTTGCAAGGAGACGGCGAAAAGACAGCTGAGTGTGAGAGGTTTGCGATTCTTCATCGTCCAGAAACCAAACGCCTTTCAATGTCGACGTCCGTAGTATGATTCTATGCCAGTGGATGATTGGGGAGAGGCTTGAAAAGGCTCGTGCCTGGCGCTAAAGACGTTGGTTTCGCGAAACTTCAAGTGCAAGTTCTCCACGCGAACCACTTAACGCGTCTGTAGTAAACGGTAAGTCTGCCGAGAAAGCCCCTCGGCTGACTAACCAATTCTCCGATTCAACTTTATCCGTGAACGTATGTCGTGATTGAGGTTTGCACTGAGCCGAAATCTTTGCAATGCCTCTTCATTAACCTCTGATTCTGAAATTCACATGCTGTCACTATACAACATACTCTTCCTTGAGACCACATACTCTGCCAGGGAACTTGCGAGTAGATAACTCTCAAGGAACCGTCTGCACGTTACCATGGCTGACAACATCTACATATCATATCCCCCACCATTGACTCCAGAACAGGAGGAATACCTGGTTCAGACAGTCAAAAACTGGACCATAGAGCACGCCCTTACCGTGCGGCCTTCGACAGCAATTGTACCTAAAGATATTAATCCCAACAATGTACTGGCCACTAATGCACCTGTCACTTTGTTCCCAAGTCCTTTCCCCAAGGCATGTTTCGAGCAGGCTAGAAGTCTTCAAAAGGTATATAATGAGCTATATGCTACTATTGCTAGCGATGAAGAGTGGCTCGAGGATATCCTTCAGGAGTATGACTTCTCCCATGGACCGGTCGATTCCAGGCCAATTTTCATAAAATCAGACACTAATATTACCACAGACTAATCAAGGTTGACGACTTCCTCGCCAATCTATGGAAAATCCACCTGTCCGTCAAGGAGGAAGGTTATGTCCAAGACCTATCACTAGGGATGTTCCGGTCAGACTATATGCTCCACACTCCTGGGGATAGCCCTCCTTCTCTCAAGCAAGTGGAATTCAACACGATATCTTCCTCGTTTGGAGGACTAGCTGTGAAGGTAGCCAAGCTACACACACATCTAGCCACTTATCCATCAGTAAAGCGGCCTCTTGCATACCCATCACATCCACTATTCGCCCACTCGGACCAAACCAATTCTCCTTCACCTTCAATAACCACCATCGGACATCCTCCTCCAAATGATGCAGTAATCACGTTAACAGCTTCCCTCGCAGCTGCCCATGAAGCTTATGGCCCTTCAAAGTCCAGGCCTCAACTGCCTACGTGCGTCATCTTCCTTGTACAAGATGATGAGCGTAATGTCTTTGATCAATACGCCCTGTCATCGGAGCTATGGAATCAACACAAGGTCCCTTCGTTCCGCCTTGCAACTAGCAAAATTCTAGCCTTGACAACAATCCCTTCTAAGGACGAGAATCCAAATCGACCCTTGATATATACTCCGCCTTCCTCACCAGCAACTCAATACGAGATCTCGGTTGTTTATTTCCGGGCTCTTTATGCTCCTGCTGAATACGATGCTCCCACCTCATGGGCAGCGAGACATCACATCGAACGAAGCGCCGCTGTCAAATGTCCCAGCATTCTCCTACACTTATCTGGATCCAAGAAAATACAACAAGTGTTGACATCACTGCCTCCCGATACCGATCATTTAAAAAACTTCCTCCCTCACTATCCCGAGTCCACACTGAACAGTCTCAGGACGACATTTGCACCACAATACTCACTATCTTCGCCCGACCCTAATATCGAGCCTGAAGGCGTCCGCCTCGCCCTTTCCCCCGACAGCGCGGCGAATCATGTCCTGAAACCTCAACGCGAAGGCGGCGGCAACAACATATACCGTGACAAAATCCCATCCTATCTTCAATCGATACCGACGTCGCAATGGAAACAATATGTTCTTATGGAATTGATCCACCCACCAACAAATGCCAAAAATACTGTTCTGCGAAGCGATGGTCAGGTTGTCGGTGGAAATGTCATCTCTGAACTCGGTATCTTCGGAGGCTGTCTTTACCGAAGTGGGAACGGAAGCAAGAAGCCGGAGATCTTACACAATAGTGAGGGCGGATACCTTCTGAGGACAAAGGGCAAAGACAGTGATGAAGGCGGTGTCGCGGCTGGTTTCAGTTCGTTGGATAGTATAATTCTATACGAAGATGCTTAAATGGAAAACGCCCGGAGCGAAGTGGGATAGACTCAAGTAACACATCCAGAAGTATAAGATCTCGCCATAAGTGAGGACTGACTGACCAATTGAGTAAAGTGAGATTAAACCAGATGATCCTTTACCAGTTTAAAAGATGTCGAATTGACCTTCAGATCACTAAACCCTCAGATTATCAACAATAATGTTGCTCAGTCCCGTCCCTCCGCAACAAGCACATCTTTCAGCACATTGACGACAATCTTACCCTTGGCACTACGACTGACCATCCTCTCATAAGCCTTAACAACACATTAGTCACTCCTCATGATACCGATACCACAATACCACTTGGAAACTCACCTTTAGAGCATCTTCAAACGCCCACTGGGAATCAATCGGCACGCGCAAGGCCCGATCCTCACACAAAACCCTCAACCTCTCCAGGCTGTCCAGATTACACGCCGAAGCGACTTGGACGTATCGTCTGCTCCCAGAACCACCCCATGCAGAGCAGACGACATTCCACAGCATATCCCTGACGGCGACAGCCATGCTTCCGTAGCTGTACTCCGTGAAGGCGATGCCGACGGTGACGAAGTGTCCGTCGGGTTTCAGGAAGGCCGCACTGTTGTTGTAGAGCTCTTGCACACCGTAGGCGTCGATGATCATCTCGAATGGCTGCTCGGCGTGGTTTTCTGTCAGGTGCGATGACACCGAGGGGACGGATTTGCGGTCCAACACCTACAATCACGCAGATACATGACGTTCGATCAGCTACCAGAGCTTCAGGACCTCCTGTGGTTTTGAATACGCACCTCGTCCGCACCCAGCTCCCTCAGCAAGTCCACCTTGTCTCCCGAAGAGATCGCAACAATATACCCTCCCTTCCCAACCCTATCACGAACCATCTCCGTAACAAAACACCCAATTCCCCCAGCGGCCCCATTAATCAACACCCTCATCCCCTTCGCCAGCCCCTTCGCCACCGCCGCATCCAACACCGCCAGCGCGGTGCACCCAGCGATCCCCAACCCTGCAGCCTCCACCATCGAGACATTCCCGGGCTTAAGCTCCACGCCGTCACTATCCACGACGAGAAACTCACACAACGACCCTTGACCCCTCAGATGCTCGGCGACGGAAACACTGCCGAACACCTGGACGCCGGGCTCGAAGCCTCGCGTCAACGGCACAGCCGCGCCGACGCTGACAATCTCACCGCTGAAGTCCATCTCCGGGATGCAGGGTTTGCGGCGCAGGATGCCCGGGCAGAGTTGCATGAAGATCGAGCCGGCCGGGTTGAGCGCGGCGTGGTGCACTTTTATCAGTGCCTGAGTTGGCGATGTGAGTGTGGGGAGGGCGAGTGAGTCGGAGAGTGTGAGGACCTGTGAAGGCAGGCCTCGGGTCGTGTGCTGCCAGCCTCGCATGATTACGGTGTAGACTGTGTTGTTAGGATTGTTGAAGGGCTATTGTTAGTGTTGGATGCGGCAATGAGTGCATTCCCATGTCCTTTAATTCAAACATATAAGGCCATCAGGCAGCAATAACGAATATCAGTTCTCAATTCAAGTGTACCTAGCATCAGCGCGGTTTCCATCACGTGGACCGTATTTCCTCTCTGACGTTCGTATCCTGTAGTACCTTCCCTGGTAGGTACCTACTTAAGCATTACATTTCTTGGACGCTCAGGCTGCTGCATTATTGAGTCCGCTGAATGGGCAGGTGTACGCCACAGGGTGTGATGGCCTTATTCATTGTGTCCATGTTTCACAATTGCTGCTGAAGTTATGACTAACCCGGCCTTTGCAGGGAGATGTTTTCCACGCTCCGCAGTTTGTGAGTCTGAATAATTAATTGAAGATGGATTTTCAGTGTTGATTAAAAATATGTACATAGGTACATATGCCTGAGTCTCAGGAGGGTTGGGACGGGGGTAAGGAACCACTAGCTCTGGGCCGATGGGGCGTGTCGGGTGCCACCATCCTGCCACCATCCTGCCGGGAATACTGCAGGATCATAACGGTGGCGCCCGAAAGGAAAAAGAACAGCGCCAGAAGGTCTTTGTGCGCAATTCACCATCCAACTAGTTACTCGTAGATTGTGACTGTGAGTCAGCGGAACCCTGATCGATAACGAATATGATGGATCGTCGTTTCAATTTCGCAGATCCTGACTACCTAGGCAGTTACATCGCTTACACTGGATGACTTGTGGACGGGTGTCAAAAGGCGTTGGGGGGGTGGCAGGTCAGTCATCTCGCTATCTAAGACAAGAGGCACCCAACGACTTAGGCAAGTTATCCCGTGCTGTACTCGAGGTTGGATACTCGATCTGCCCTAGCTAGCAAGATAGTCCCACACAATAGTTCGATGACGAAATCTCTAAACCATCTGTAGATATCACAGTCTTGTAAAAAGGTAACTCGACGAGTACTGTAGATAGAAAGAGAAAGAGTTCATCCCGCTTAGTTTTTCTTCTAGCACTTATCACATTAGCCCCGCAAAATCCAGGAAAGTAGTTTCATCTTCATCTTCACCTTCACCAGTATCCCTTCCAAGCAACGCACAAATAATCATGGCTCTGCGCAATATAACCCTCATCGGCGCGAGCGGGCGCCTAGGCGGCACAATCCTGTCGGCACTCCTCGCAGAACCCAGTTTTACCGTAACAATAGTTGCCCGCTCATCATCCAAAGCGACGTTCCCATCCGGCGCCGCCACGCAAAAGGTGTCGGACGATTTCACGGAAGAAGAACTGATCCCCGTTCTCCAAGGCCAAGATGCAGTGATTACGACCGTCAGCGGCACGAACAGCGCGCTGCAGACGCGGATTGCCGACGCGGCGCTCAAGGCCGGCGTGCAGCGCTTCATCCCCGCGGACTTCGGCAGCTTCGACTCGTCTTCCGAGCTCTCGCTGCGCATGATGCCGCAGTATAAAGCCAAAGGCGACGTGCGGGAGTACCTCGAGGGATTGGCGGAGCGGGACGCGTCTGGCAAGTTTTCCTGGACGGCGCTCGTGTCGGGCCATTTCTTTGATTATCTCGACGGTGGCCTGTTGCAGGTCTTTCCGGACAGGAGCTACGCGCGCATCTTCGACGGTGGGGACATCAAATGGTCCGCGACGACCTTGGAGACGGTTGCGAAGGCGACGGTTCAGGTGTTGTTGAAGGCGCAGGAGACGAGAAACAAGAGGCTTTTCGTTCAGAGTTTTCTCATCACCCAGAATCAGTTGCTGGAGGTGTTGGAGAAGGTCACGGAGAGGAAATGGGACGTCGAACATGTCGAGTCGGAGAAGTTTATGGTTGAAACGAAAGCCTTGATCGAGAGGGAACCCGGGAATGCTGTCGCCAGGGAGGATTTGGTTGGTGTCGTGGGTATTGTTGAGGGCAACTGGGAAGAGAAGGATTCGTTTGCCAATGCATTGTTGGGGCTGCAGGAGGAGGACTTGGAAGAGGTGGTCAGGAAGACTTTGGGTTCTAGTAAATGAGCAGACACCTTTAAGCACTGGAAAACATGAATTGGTAAGGTCATCCTAGAGCGATATACTTTAGGCAGGACCTTGGTTTTGGTCCATGTGGGCAAAGGGGGTGAATGACGAGACTCGAAGATTGGAAAAATTAAAATCTCAGGCGAAAGAGTGATCGAAATTATGCTCCGGACAAAATCTTCGTTGGTTCTCCTTCCAACATCTGGAGATACTACATATGCTGGACATGCAAATGCCAAGTCCGGTGAGAGTCCCTCATTGTCTCTCCTATGCTGCCCGATCTCCAGTATTATGAGCATGCTTTGCATGCAAATCTTCTACAGGTGCATCAACATGATAATTCATTGTCTTGCGCATATCGCCCAGGAAGCAGCAAGCGATACATGCCACAACGCCAAAGACTGCGGCGATGATGTAAATATTGCGAAGTGAGTCGGCGAATGCTTGTTGCAAGGCCGCAACGCCTAGCGCAATGATCGATGGTGAAATACCAGGCACCGCCGCCAGAGCCTCGGGGTCATTTGTGGCAAGGGCTCCGACGAATGCAGGGATGGACGAGGCTGGAAGACCAGCTCTACCGCCCGCTGCGGCAACATAATTCGGGATCTTGGATGTTAAACCAGATGTCAATGTTGCAGCATAGATTGCAGTGAAGACTGTAGCTGCCACCGCTCGAGATGATGTGGTAACTGCCGTTGCTGTCGCAATGAGGCTGTGAGGGGTAGAGAGTTGAACACCAGTAATGATGAGAATGAGAGGAGAGCCGAATCCGATACCGGCGAGGGCTGAAAACATTAGCTGATTCAACTGGTGTCCAGGCTCAATTGTCGCGAGACCGACAATGCCAGCCGTGAATAGAAGGTAGCCGACAAATAAGGGTTCTCGAATAGTTCGGAATTTGGTACTGAGGGTTCCCCAGAGTACAGTGGCGAACAGACCAGCTACCCAGTAGGGCTGTGAGCGTGCGACGAGGAGGAATGGGTCGGTTTCGAAGAGGGAAGAAGTCCTAAGGGGAGAGTCAGTAAGTCCTAGTGGCTCAGAGGAAGTATCCTTACATGACGGGATAGAAGACAATGTAGCTAAACAGCATAATGCCTTCAATGAAGATGAGAGCAACACAGATAGCGAATGTTCGGCCTCGGTTCTTCCCACCACGGAATAATTCATGATTTAGGATACCGGTTTTAGTCCCCTTCCATTCGTAAACGCCAAATCCAATGAGGATAACAAGGCCGATAATCAAGGTAGACAGAGTGCGCGCGTTTGTCCAAGCGTACAAGTTGCCACCCAAATTGAGTCCAGTCAGAAAAAGTGTCAAACCAGTTGTGAGTAGGCCGCATCCAGGTAGATCGAGATGTCCAAGCTTCTGCCAGAATGACAGATGATCTAGTCGAGTATGTCGCTTTGGTGGGCGATATCCAAAGAATATTCCGATGGCAGTAATGCCCCAGAATGCCATTTGAATCCACTAGAATAGTCAGCATATCATGAAAATGGTCAAAAGGGTTCTCTGAGCGTACAAAAAAGTTGCGCCATCCTGTATGAGGGTTGCTTTTGGTCAATGCTCCAATGATCAAAGGACCTGAAATTGCACCACATGCAGCCGCGATATTGATACAAGCTTGGATGACTTGTGGAGACATAGTTAGCATACATCGCATAAGTGTTGACAAGGTTGAAACACGTACTTGGTCGCCATTTCCTGGGCAAAATCTCACTGGGTACGCAGTAAGCCAGTGGCACTGCGGCAAAACCAAAACCAATCAAGGTTTGTGCCGCGATGAGTCGGCCCATGCTGTTCGATCCAGGTGCGATGGCTGCACCCACAAAGGAGACTACACAAGATCCAACGAGTAAAGTCTTTCGAGCTTGGAAGGTGTCTGAGGCTGAGGAGATCACAGGTCCAAGGACAGCTTGAGCCAACGATAACGAGTTTGGCACCCATGTTTGGGTTTCTGGGCTTGCCAGATCTTTGCCGATCCAGTCAAGCTAAAATAAATATGTTAACTCACGTCGCTTTCACCAAGGAGACCCAAATATGGGGTGGGACGTTAGGACGTACCACTGCTGGAGGACCCTGGAGCGCTACGACTTGGACGTAGTTCAGAAGCCACATGGCACCAAGCGCGAGCCAGGTCCGCATATGAAGTTCGGGCTCTTCCTCATCATCATTGTAGCTGAGATTTACCTCGTCCGGGGTTTGCTCAAGATGCTTTTCATTTGTGGAATAGTCTTGCTTGTCGTCCGTTGATAATGCCTGTACGGGTACCGTTGTTCCGAGCTCCTTGTTTACAGCTCGTTCTGCGGTATTGTCGGTGGCCATGGTTCACGAATTGATGGGCAGAATGAGTGGCGTGTCAAAGTCGAGAGAAGATGAACACAACAACGTGGGGGCAAGGGTACACTTTTGTAGATTGATCCGGTTCACACCCGCCATGTCAAATCGCCAAAGCCATGTGCAACCTGACCGGCTAGACTTCTACCGAGTATTCGCAAGACTAACCTTGGTCTTTGGAGAATGAAGTTGCAGTCTGGGGTGTGATAGGGTCCCCGCAATTCAGCGAAGGGCGGGAGCGCTAAGAGGTACCATAGCGTTGCCAGACCCAGCACAAAGGCCTGGGACATTCTGTGGGACATCAGGCAAGCTGTAAGTGAGCTGTGCTCCCTTGTAGTGCCCTGGGCATAAGAGTCTAGGTACCTAAGGTAGTTTGGTACCTCATGCGGGTCAAGTCCTACCCTTAGTCTTCTGGAATCCCCACGGGAATCAAAGCTGGCTGGTTTGCTTCACCAGCCAAACACTATACGTACCCACGAACCAAGCATCCCACAGAATCCTTGATGAGGCTGATAAGAAGCATCTTGAGGGTGTCGAGGTCGAGCCAAAAGTTGCACGGTTCAAAAGTTAGGCTGGCTTCGGAACCGAGCTTGGGGAGTCAAAGGTCCCACATACGCCCACAAAAGGACGGCAGGATGGGATAATATGCGGGGAATGCGTCCAGGATTCTGGTGGGGTGGTCCTTTCTACCCGATATAACCCCAGAACTGAGTTGGATGTGGTGGTACCACAAAGCCTGCCTACTACCTTGGTGGCGAACGGGGAGGTTTCCTTGCTGTTATTTTCTGTCCACGAATGCAGGTGCCGAAACTCATATTAAATGATTACTCAGGATATCGTCAAGTCATCTATGAAAGATATCAACTTGTCTGCATTTTATGATAGCAACAGAAAACAATCATACCTAGGTGGTCGAGTTTGTGATCCCGCATCCGGCGACCTTGTCTCCAGCGTAGTACTGCTATTCCTACGGTGTCCTGATGCCCCGATTCCATGATAAGCTATTGGACAACCGTTTCAGATATTTCGGTACTTGTGACACGCTTAGTCGTAGCAGCGCCCTATTATTTTCGTAGACTGTTGTATCTTTTCACTGTGCTCATGATTTAGATAGTCGAGGCTGGAATGTGGGGCGAGGCTGTGCCATTCAAGTTCCAGGTATTCGGTACCCTTGGAAAAACAATGGATCCTCAATACTACTGGGAAGCCATAGGGCAGACTCTCACCTGGAAAGCCAGTGAAACCCCTCTTCATCCTCAATGTCTCGCACCCGACTGGCCAGTTGTCTTGTGCATGCGTGGACCCGTCTCAAGCAACGACAGGGTGCATAATTCAGGGCCGGAAAACACTCTCGAGGAGCCTAAACCAACTCCGCCATCTTTCTTCAGCCGTAGCAAAAGCGCCGCGTAGGCTTTCGACGTCAAGTACTGTGCCTCCAGACTTTTCTATCCGCAGTATCGATGGTTCCCCATGAGCATCGTTCATATCGATTGTGATACAACAATCTTCAATACATGTTTCTTCCTCGAATGCATCTAAATCTGCAAGCACCCAGTGTGGCAGTTCACTTGCCGGCGGGCCAGTAAGACTGCGCTTCTCCGGCACAAATACACCAAATGAACTTGGAGCAGGGAGACCGTGTAAATTCAATCGCTCCACGTCATCTGAGGAGCATAGAACTTGTTCCAAGTCCGGATCCCACCAAGCTTGTGGCAATTCTGTGTCTCTCAGTGCCGCGTAGATAGCTAGCCATGCAGCATCAAATAGTGAGCCTCCATGGCTGATGCACATGATGTCGATGTACAGTGTCCAGTATGCCTTGATTTGTGGGTCGTTGTCGACGCCAAGTTCCGGATCCTGCGATTCGATAGGTGGTATGTAAATGATCCCAAGTTGCGAGGGGTCAACTAGTTGTGATGTGTGTAGAAGTGAAAGAAGTCTTTGAGAAAGGGATTGGGCCTCAACTGAGGGCATCGTATTTGCGGCGTGTTTGGGTGAGCAGCCTGTTGCTAGCTCAATATTTGGAACGAGAAGGTTGTAAAGTGAGATCGGGTTGTAGCTATGACCGTGCACATCTGCCATTTTGTTGCGATCATCACGCCGGACTGGAGCGGAAGAATCGTATGATTGGGATGTCTTTGTAACTCTGAAATTTGCGATCTCACTGACAGGAAGAATCTGCGCTCTTACACCACACACAATTGTGGTAGCTCCAATCTTGACCAGGGAAGATCCATTACAGTGTGACAATGACCCAATATTCAATTGAGTAGGCCTTGCTTCAGCCAATCCTCGACCTGAAGGCCGACGAGGTGGATCTTGCTTAAGATGAGCATGAAGCAAGGCATTCGGGGAAATGAGCGGCATGGTGGAGGCAGGGATCGAGGGGTTTGGGAGGGGTTGCACATCGACCGAAGGCATTTTCGCCGGCGGATGGGGTCTCGAGTTCCTTTCAGTCGGACATAGTATTCAGGTAGTCGCATCAACAGACCGGCATGGACATAGTTTTGGGAGCATGGATGTTAGTCTGCGACATTGATTGAATATTCTCAATTCATGTTGTATGTCTGGCAAAACCAGATGTTAGAAGGCGGGGAATGATTCTTGGCACCAAAGGCGGTGTGATGGTGCTTGTCGCAAACACTCGCTGACACTGGCTCTTCCCAAATCGCCCAGTCACCATTAGTAGTAGCAATATACATGCCCCCATAGGCGTCTACCTTTGCCAACCGACGGATAACGGTCGCACGCGATGTAAGCCCGGCATGTACAGCCGGCTCTCTACAGAAGGCCCAGTCAGGTGAGTTTTCACAGCTGATTGGATCGAGTCATCCTTACGGAAGTATTTGTTCCGGTGCCAGCCGTGAATCTGCCGTGCATTCTAAGATTTTGTCAGAGTGAGGCACAACCTTCGGAGGAATAAGCTTCCGATCGGATCGTGGCATGCAGCATCTTGCTTCATCATTGGGTGCCAGCTGAGCAAATTGACCCCAGGCATGTGGGGGGTTCCCGTTGCCTTCTATGCTGGTATTCGGAATGACCAAGTAATCCATGAGATCGTCCTCTCTCAGAAATGCTTATTGTAGCTCGAGATATGCCGTTTGCGTTCCCGTTGACAAGAGACACCGGAGAAGTCTTTCCTTCACTACGGAGCCCTGTTCAGCTCTGAACCAGGCTACCTTTCACTTCCGAATCTTGAAAGCCATAAAAGAATTTCTCACTGCCAGGAAATAACCCAACGTCCGTCATCTCAGTAAACTCTCCCAATTCGAATCAAGATTGGACCGCATCACAATGGTTAAAGAAATCGACGTCCTGATCTGCGGCAGCGGCTCTGCAGGCCTGTGCGCAGCAGCATGGCTTGCCATCTGCGGCATCAAATCTTTCAAGATCCTGGAGAAGCGCGATGGACCCATGGAAATGGGCCAGGCCGACGGTGTGCAATGTAGGACGGTGGAAGTCTTTGAGAGTTTTGGCATATCTGAGGAGTTACTCCGAGAGGCATACCATGTTTTGGAAGTCGCATTCTGGTCAGCTGACGGGAAAGGGGGAATACATCGAACCAGCAGGACGGCAGATACTCAGCCTGGACTGTCTCACCAACCACATGTCATACTAAATCAAGCCAGGATAAACAGCTTACTACTCGACCTCATGCACCGGAATGGGGGCAAGCCGGTAGAGTACGGTTACACGGTAAAGAGTGTTGATGTGGATGCCTCACTGGTTGATCAGCCATCCGCACATGCTGTAACAGTCATCGCCGAAAAGAATGGCAAGGAAGAAACGTTCAAGGCGAAGTACGTACTGGTAAGTTAAAGGTTAACATTTCTTCTGTAATTGCCAACTAAAAATCTTGTAGGGGTGTGATGGTGCTCACAGTGCAGTCCGGCGGTCACTGGGATATCAAATGGTCGGGGATACCTCAGATGCAGTCTGGGGAGTGATGGACATCTATCCACGAACAGACTTCCCAGACATTCGACGAAAGACAACGATTCACTCCAGCCATGGCAGCATTCTAGTAATTCCACGAGAAGGCGGCTCAATGGTTCGCTTTTACATCGAGTTCCCCTCAGGAACCAATGTTAAGAGTGTGAAGCTGGAAGATCTGCACGAAAAGGCGCGCCAAATCTTCAGCCCATACACAATGGAATACGCAGACACGTATTGGTGGTCCTGCTATTGCATCGGTCAACGCCTTGCCGATCATTTCACAAAAGACAACCGAGTATTCCTCACAGGCGATGCATTTCACACACATTCGCCAAAAGCAGGCCAAGGAATGAACGTCAGCATGCAGGATGGATACAACATTGGGTGGAAGTTGGCAACAGTGCTCAAAGGCGGAGCCAAGCCAGATCTTCTCAAGACATACGACCTAGAACGTGGAAAGACAGCAGCGGACCTCATTGATTTCGATCGTTTCTTCACAAAGCTCTTCTCGAGCAAGCAGAACACATCACCTGAGCAGTTCAGTGAAGGATTCATCAAGTCAGGCAGATTCACAGCAGGCTTGACGTCTAAGTACGAAGATTCAACCCTCACATCAAGCGGAACAAGCAGGCAGGAACTAGCTTCCGAGATCGTGGTTGGGATGAGATTCCCCAATGCTCAAGTGGTGCGATTCTGTGACGCAAAAGCGATGCCTCTCATTCAAACCTTGAAAGCCGATGGACGTTGGCGCATCATGTGCTTCGCGGGGAGGATCGGAGAGACAAGTACAGCCTCGAGGTTACAAAATGTAGGTGAACTGGTACGAAGTTACACAGAGAGCAGAAACTGACATTTCCATCCAGATCGCGGAATACCTAGATTCACCACAAGGGTCAGTCCACAAATATACACCTGGGTCGGCAGATATCGATAGCCTGATTGAACCAATTGTTGTGCTCCACGGAGACCACACCAAGCTAGAGCAAGAACACATCCCCAAGTATTTCTGGCCCGTCACAGGGAAGTGGCAGATGCGAGGTGAGAGAGCTGAAAGTCCCCATTCACGAGTCTCACTGACCAGCTTTAGACTTGCATAAAGTCTTCATTGACGAGAGGAGCTACAACTCAGGTGACGGAAAAGCTTACGAGACATATAAAATTGATTCGGATCGAGGAGCTATTGTCATTGTGCGACCTGACCAGTGTATGTCTATCTACATTCAAAGTCTAATTTCAGGTCCAGACGCTAAGGGTGTGCAGATGTCTCCAAAGTTCTCTCCATCGAAGACACAGCAGGCATCGGTGCTTTCTTCGACGGCTTCGCATTGCCAAGGCAGGAAAATGGCGCATGATCACGATAGATACCAGAGTCGCTCTATGCAGGTGAGATGGCTTGGGTTCTTGAAGTCCATCTACCCATTGCCATTCCAACCACCCGCCCGAGGTCATGATCTTCGTGATCATAGCCTTGTCCCACTCTGCCACAACAATCCGCCAATCACAATTGAATTAACAATTGTATGCTGTCCAACAACCCAGGCAGCGGTGTACAGATATTTCGGCGAAAACACAGTCCATATGAAGAGGTGTTCTCGGAGCATTGTGCAAGCCACCATGACGGCCAGAGTATGCACACAAGCAAAAGTAGTAAGGCTGGTTAGCAGAAAGAACCAACGTCCTTTCCTCAAATCAGCATCGCTCAGCAATTGGAGAACGCCGAATGACCACCATATCGGTCCGCTCCAGTTGCTGATGAAGGTTAGAATGCCGACTGCAACCACATTGTATCCACTGATCCCATTGTATGCATTTGAAAGGTCCACCGTGGCGATAGAGTTTGTGCCGCCCAGTGTGAAGAACGAGGCATATTGCAGTAGTAGCGCTAGGATTGTGACCTCCCCAATTGTATATGCTCTTGCTTTCCGAAGTAAAGCGAGTTGAAAGTTGAAGAATAAGAACAGCGGAACAAAGACCGTTCGAGACTGTGTGGCCATGAATATCGTGACGATGTCTTGAAACGCACCGAGGAATGATTTGAAATGCTCCACGCTTTGCCATGGGGCTTCGTAGTATATTGAGCATGCGCCGAGATGCGTCAACCCGAGGAAGACGACTTGGGCGAGTTTCAAGAGTGCGTATTTGGCCACGAAGTCTACCATCGGATTGAAGATGGAGAATGACTGAAGGAGTTCCGGGGCGTCTGCAGCAGTGAACGCCAGTTTGAAGAGAAATGCCGAGACCGTGACCATGACTGGCAGAAAACCCATCCGTCGCGATCCCATCCACTTGGCTGCCCTGACGGTAAGATTGCTAGATGGGATCCCGTACGTGAGTGTCACCAGAATCCAAAGTAGCCAAGAATTCGGCTTAACGAGCTCGGTGATCAGATCCGGGTCGCCGGCGTATTTTTGGCCTGTTTGTCGCCATCTTCGAATGACACCAAGTAAGGCGAATGCGAGGAATGTTGCACTCCTCCCGGAGAATGTTCCGTTGCTCGAGAATCTGCTACCTTTGACATAGAGCAGCATGAGCCAGCCTCCAAGTATCCAATACCAGAACTGATGCTCTTCCTCGACGTAGCTACTTGCAAACATCGTGAGTATGTAAGTTATCAACACGAATGTGAGAAACAATCCGTCCATGCCGGCTTGGAAAACACCTGGTACGAACGTAGGAAGGCAGCAGAAAAGACCAACTGCCCCTAGTGCTATACCGATGTGCATATTGGTCAACCCGTAATTGCTAGCAGTACCACTCAGTACGTCTTGGGCTTTGTAGAGGAATGTTTTCAAATCCACAATCGAGTTGGGGCTCAGGGACCCCGGTTGAGAAGTGCTGCGGGTAGCTGAGATTCGATGCCAAAGACATGCGAGAGCCGCAGAATCGCTACCTTTGTTGAAACAATCATCTGATAGAGTACCCTGCTTAAAGTCGATCGGAAATGTAGCTTCTGCTATATGGTGGATTTGCTCGGCATTTTCGTAAAGAAGCTCATACTTGTCAGTCTGCACTGTCCAGAGTTCAAGCAAACGTGGAATGATGATGCCTAGATTATTTTGAGGCACTGGAAAGCCTAGAAGAGCAGCCAGTGTAGGTGCGATGTCTGATTGTTGCACAGTATCGTAAAAGCGGTAGTCAACAGCGTCCATGATCGGGCTTGTCTGACCTTCAAATGCTGTCTTGAATTTAGGGCTGATAAAAGTCAGAGCTGTTGAGACCTCGCCTGCAGATGAAGCACCATGGTTGCCACCTTCGTTCATACCGTGGTCACCTAGAAGTACAAGCACGCAAGATTGAAGGTGGCTCTTGCGCTCCATGGCCGTGTAAATATCCTTGATTATGCCGTCCATTTCAGATTGTTTTTCAGGCATGTTAGGACCTTTTGGACCAGTCTTGTGTCCAATATGGTCCAAGCCGAGGAAATGGAGGGTCATAGCAGACCAATCATCTTTGTCCAATTCAGGGTCGATATGTCGTGTGACATTGTTGTCCACTTCAGTAAAGTCGGAAACGAAGAAACTCGTGGTCCCATCAGATCGCTCAAAGAATCCTGGGAACAACCGTAGCCAAGTATCGTCTCCATACATTACTAATTTGCCACCCTTGGCTCGGATTTGAGCCAGCCAGGAATCTTGATCCTTCAGAGTCGAGGTTGTGTCTGATTCAGCAAAGTTCAGTACCAAGTCCACAAAGCTGGGTACGGATCCGGTGGTGATAGCCTTGACCCGAGGCATCGTGATTGTCGGAGGACTTGCATGGCCAGTGAAGGGTATTGCCGCTCCATTTCGAATAAGGCTCTGAGTAAATTGAAAACCCGATGAGTTCCCGAAGACAAAGTCACTTCTGAGAGCGTCGACCACCATAAAGATGACACGATCAAATGGGGCTGCCCTGCTGGAGGCCGACGAACCGACCGGCCACTGGGCAAATCCTGGCAGAGATGCTTTGTGGGGGAAAAACCCCTGTGCAAATATTACCAATGCGGCAATGACGAACGCATTGGCAGTAGCGATTGCATACTTCTCAGACTGGCGGAACATTTTCTCCGGGGAATTTTTCAACAGAATGCTGGTGATTTCTTTCCACCTTTCGCCGTCTTCTATGATGTTAACCTCTCTATCATTGTGAAAGCTCCCATTTGATTAAAGTTCTCAACTGAAGAAAGGCAAGCTAGTTTTGTGATGCAAAACGAAAATCTGGTACTGCTCGGAGCGGGGGTACAGAGATGGAAGATAGATGGAAGATAGGTGTAAGCAATCTTGAAGCCTGATATCAGAAGATCCAGAATAGGAGTGTAAACAGCCGCCAAGCCGGGTACCTGAATAAGGACAGTGAGGTTGCCGCCCTATTCAGTCGGCCCGGTAGGAGCTAGACTCATTCAGTTGGGCTAGTGTTTTTGGTCTCATCTGGCGCGTCCCTCTTTGATTCCTCAATGCGATACCACAGGGAATTTATGTCTTTGCATAGTCAAAAAATATACCATCGTAAAGTTTTGATTGATCTCTACTTCAGCTCTTTCTCTACTCTCATGACGAGCTTCGGGCCCATCGACTTGACACAATTTGAGTCTCCCCTTCTCCGATCACAAACACTTCTCCCCAACTCTGCCTACCAAAAGTGTTGACTGAACTGTCTCTCTAGAGTGGCCCCTGGATTCAACTTCCTCGGACTGTCTGAGGTTGATCACAACTTTGTAGGTGTGATTGACTCCTGGACGTGTGACACTTCTGCTACTTTATCCTCTTGGTTCTTCTTCCTGCTCGGCTTTAGTGATTCATGTCGGATGCTATCTGATTCCAATGAACTTACCTGCGATTGTCCCGCTTAACGAGCTCTCTCACGATCAAGGTAAAGATAACGGCCAACACCGAGAACACCGAAGCTGTAATAAAGCCCTTGTGGTATTTTGGCCCGTCGGTCTGCTTCCAAATGATGAGTATAAGCCAGATACCAACGACATATGCACTAGATGCCATCGCAGCCACAACGATGGACCGTTTCTCCTCGTCATCGGCAACAATTTCGTTGCCCCAACTATAATGTGTTAGGTCATTGGGACGGGGAATCCTCATACACGTTTGCCACGGAAACTTACGCCAAAGAAATAGGGCTTATCGAGTTCACTTGCCCTCCTATGATATAGCAGGCCCAGCGCCACCCTTCTGGTATGTTCCACACAGCCAAAGAAGTCCAAACGATGAAGTTTATCGTCTATCAAGTCCAAGAGTAAGCAATCTGTTTGAAGTCGTGTGAGCGCCAGCAAGGCATGCCGAGACTTACCGCTGCCACTATGAGTACTGGCCACCGTCGTCCTCTCAAAACTCCATCGGAAACCCAAGCATAGATCAGTGTACTGACAATTGACATGCCAGATGTCGCAGTGGGATAATTATTTATTTGGGCAATCGTATATTTCTTGGTTGATTTGAGATATATGGCAAATATGGGTTGAGCATTTCCTGCCGCTGCCGCTCCGCAGAATCTTCATGAAGTTCAATCAGTGTTGATTACTGGGGAAGCAGAAACACTTACAAGAACACCAAAGGTAACAGGTAGATTTGCCAAGAACCGAGGATTTTAGCAACTTTCGCTTTTGTGAATGGCTCCTTTTTTGGTCGGCCAACAAGTCTGGACTGCGCGATCAACTTGTCCTGATGCCTCTTGTCAGAATTGCAAGTGCTTGCTCTGTAGCAGGTTCACTTACATTCTCGTTGAGGTAAAAGACTCGACTATTGCTTGGGGAATCAGGATATAAAAAGAATCCTGCGAATGCGATAGGGAGAGATATAACACCGTCCAAGATGAAGAGCCTACCCGTTGATATCAGTAACTCGACGGCAAGAAAACACTCCGAAAGGCAACTCACCATTGCCAGCCTTTGAGACCGTGTCGACCATCGATACTGCTCAACGCAGCCATGAGATATCCAGAGAACATGCCAGCAATCGAGGATGAGACGGCAAAAATGGAGGTTCTTTTGCCCAGTTCATCCTTTCGATCTGTCAAATGATCTGGTTAGTAGGTATTCTTGGGCGAACTTATCTCGGATGAGCAATCCGACTGCAGAGAGTACTCACACCAGGAACCGAGCAAAAAAACAATTCCGGGATAAAAGCCACTTTCTGCCAGCCCTGTCGCACAAATCAGTAAACCGCCCGAACGAGAACAAGTCTCCTTGAACAAAGTCGCGTCACTCACCGATGAAAAATCGTAGAGTGTACAGATGACCTGGTGTCGTGCACTTGGCCAGAAGCATTGTGAGTACCGACCAGACAATCTGACACAATTTAGTCCCAATTGTAACACCTCATGGCAAGAGCCATCCTCACCTCAAGACTAGGTAACCATATTGATGGTCGCACTCGGGTTATAATGATGTTGCTGGGAATTTGGCCGACAATGTAACCTGCAGTCCAAGTAGTGACTGCGTAGTTCAGCTCATTTCCGTACATGTGCAGATCTTCTTTTCTGTTTTGTACCTCTACAGTCAGCAGATGTGGTTTTCATGCTGCACAGGTGGAAGTATTGGACCTACAAGCCGGAGACGAAAGCATTGAACAAATTCGACTGGTCAAGATACTTGATAAAATAGCCTTTTCGAACACAATCAGTTGAGTTGTCCCACACAACAGTACACCAAAAACCATGAGCATTAAACGTACCAAGGCAAGCGATGGTCAAGAATCCAGTATCGAGCTTGAAAAGAAACTTCCTCTCTTCGGGCGATTTGTCGAGAGTATCCCAGAGCAAGTTGAAGCCTCGTTTCCGTGGCTTCTGTTCCTCCTCAGAAGTGTTGTCGCTAGGAAGCACCCCCAATGACGAGTCATGATCTTTCGACATTGCGATACCGTCAGTGATTGTTCAAGATTGCATTCGCTGAAGCTGTTTTCTCAAATGAGATCTTCTGTAGAACACCAGGGACCCATGTCTGCCTCTCACTGTCTTATAGCTGCATCAACCAAACATCACATGATGACTACCGGCCTTGATATTGTCCCAAGGCGTCTCGACCCACGAAGACCCGAGCGGCATGCGAAAACGTGGCTTGTTGACGTGATCTATAGCCGACTTTCATTTGATAGATGCTTCCGAACAGCCTTGTGCCGACGCTGTCCTATACTAGCGTCTGAAATACACCATCATCGGATTCCGATCAAAAACGCCGACTTGCCGACCTTCAACACCATACGACTACTAACCATGTCACCTGACTTACGCACTGAACACAATGCAGGAGTAAATGTTGCCCATGTCGTGCCTACAGGATGTGCAGAGTCATTGGAAAAGGAAAAAACCCTTCAAAGCTCCCATACGGAGCGTAAAAACGGGATTCACTGGTTTTGAGATTACCAAACGAGAGCTCGATAGAAATCGACAACTCTGACAGCAGAGTACAAAGTCAAACGAGTCTCCCCCTGGCTATTTATCCTCGATTTCGGAGTGCTGGGTCACAAAACTCAACATGGAGCCCACAACCCTGCAGAAGCAAGCGAACGCCCGAGGCTCGGCCGGCGGATTTTCTGATGCAGCACTCGACGTATCACCAATCCCAGGGATTGAGCGTGAGAACGCGAAGATATTCACTCCCCTACGCATAGGAGACTTGAGATTACAGCATCGAGTTTTTCATCCGGCCATGGGCCGCTCGAGGTCCATCAATGGTGCTGAAAGTCCATTGGCCAAAGAATACTTCTCTCAGAGAACCACCGCTGGCAGTCTGATGATCTCTCAGGCTACAGGCATCACAGCAGATTCGGTCGCGTGGCCGTGGGCGGCAAGCCTACATAATTCAGCTCAGCAAGCAGCTCTTGTTCCCATCATTAAAGCTGTTCATGAAAATGGGGGATATTGGTTCCAACAGCTCTTTCACGTTGGTCGATGCACGACACCTGCCCTTGTAAAACGCGCCCGGAATCAAGCAGGCTTATATAACCCACCACCATATGGGTACCGACCAGTATCATCCTCGAATGTACCCGAATCGGCAATCAACACCCACTCAGGGGAAAGTTCGGGAGCTCCCCACGATCTATCCATCCAAGAAATTCATGATCTTACGAACCACTTCAAGAGTGCTGCAAAAAGAGCAGTGAATGCTGGCGCGGATGGTATTGAGGTATGATAGATATCACTTGTTGCATCCACTTTACGCCGACTCATTGATCCCTACCCAACTAATTCCGTTGGCCAGATTCTGGCGGGCAATGGCTGGTTGATCGACCAGTTCTTGCATGACAACATCAACAAACGTAACGACGACTATGGTGGAAGTATCGAGAATAGGTCTCGATTTGCCCTTGAAGTGGTGGAAGCTGTCGCGGAAGCTGTTGGCTATCAGCGGATCGGAATTCGCCTCAGTCCATTCTCCTTGTAAGTTTGAGTGTACTAAAAATAGTTGATACAAAATACTGACATATATCCTCGATGACAGCTTCCACGAAACCGATGGCTCACAGCCTCTAGAGCAAGTCCTTCATCTTTCTGCTGAACTTGTTCGCCGCGGAATTGCCTATCTCCATGTTGGGCAGGGAAAGTTTACCCGCGGCCTCAGTCTTTCGCAGAACGTTCAACGCTTGGTGAGCAAAGGAATTGCTGCTGAAGACATTTCATTGCGACCTTTTCGCCAACTACTTGATACCACTCGTCCTATTGACCCTCTTCATAGTCCGGCCGCACTGATAGGCAATGGAGGTTACAACGGCACCTCGGCCATTCTGGCAGTTGAAGAAGGCCTGGCAGATGGTATATCCTTCGGCAGGCGTTTCATTTCGAACCCAGATCTTGTTAAACGCTTGCAATTGGGCAAACTATTGACACCTAATAACACCTCCACCTTTTACAGCCATGGAGCCGAGGGTTTCATATCATATGACCCCCATGACAACAAACATGATGGCTCCTCTGAAACTTCATTAACATCAGACGACATCTCATCAGACACACCGCCGTCTGCCCCACTCGTCGAGCATGGCAATCGGAGTGTGGCTATCATCGGCGCTGGGGTCAGCGGTATTGCTTCGGCTGCCGCATTCAGCCGGGTTGTAGGCTTCGATCTACACATATTCGAGCGTCAGAGTGCATCGGGAGGCGTTTGGCTCTATGATACTCATCGGGATTCCGTACCCGTGCTCCTTACTGAGAATTCGACGGTGGATGGCACGACTCCTAGATCACTATCAGGAGAATTGCCAGTCACAGAGCCATACAGCAGCCCCCAAATCCAAATTCCTGCAGCTGCACTAAATCCCAAAATCCGAGTGAACTTTCCTTACAATGTTCTCAGTCAGGGTAGTATGTTCGAAACCAGCTTGCTGCAGGAGCCTGAGAACCTCTCCTTGACTTGCAAAGACATTTCAGGCGCGGTAGCACGGAAAGCCAAGGACTTCGAGCATCTGATTCAATACCAAACAACTGTTGAGAATGTCGAAAGGCTGGACAATGACCGATTACGCCTCAGATTTCGTAAGAAGAACCCAGACAACACGGATACGTGGTCAGTTCAGGACTTCGACCATTTGATCGTTGCAACTGGCCATCATTCGGGTCCACTGGCTCCGCACTTTTACCCATTCTTGTCGGAGGTGCGGCCACCGTCGGTGTCGGGATATCGAGTACCAGCATTATATCAACACATATTTGACATGCATAACCCAGCTACCATTGCATTCAACGGAGTACCGAGCGGTCCGATTCCATGGCTTACGTGGGAGAAGTCTGCATTCCTGATAGCATTACTCTGGTCTGGGAAAATCAAATTGCCCTCCAGGGAAGATCAAGAAGCATGGGAAACGAGGCGAGTTGCACAGACCGGGGATCGCAAATTCCATGCTTTGGAGGAGATAGTGGACCAAGTCCTGTACTTCGATGAGCTCAATGAGCTTGCTGAAGACTACCTTTTTACCGACAACCGGGATGACCTTCTGCTGCGCAGCTTCCCGTTCAGCTTGGTGTTAGAGATCATCAACTCAAAGAAGTTTCATGCTGAGTCGTACAGTGGTGTTACCTCCTAGCATCGGAGTCTCCGTGGACAAATACTGAGTGAAAGGCTAGAAGTGATGAGCTAAGCCAGGGATGAAAGTTTCCGGTTGGCCAAATGCTGCAATTTTCAAAGCTAGACTCTGTAATAGTACTACTATCACTGGTCAGAAACTCTTCGACTGTTAGTCAGCAAGGTATATTCCATCGTTATTCATAAGAACAATGAATCCACACCATTCATGAATGTTGTTTCTCAGCCTTGCTGCATCTAAACGATCCTTTTCCAGTGACGTTTGGTGCGTCGCTAGGACGAATGCGACAACGATAGCCCTTCTTTGAAAACAGCTAGAGGATTTCGTGCCCTGAGAACAATCTGGGGGATCTTTTTCACCTTGCTCCTTTCTTTCTCGGCTGTGCTACCTAGAAAATATATGCGCCCTCTAAATCACTCTCACAGCACGCTTTGGCTTTGCAGATCGTCTCCAACTTGTCCTCAGTTGCAAGTCTGAGAGAGCTGATTCCATACTGGTACGGCAGCTAATTCTGAAATCATTCATTAACTAGCCGAGAGAGGGACGTGAACTACAGATTTGGTAGGGTCTCAATTTGCGGGAGGTGTTCATCTTCTCATTCATAATCCCAATGTTGCAGATCAGGTCTGAGTTTCGCGGGCATCGTCAACGGGCATCCTGAGTAATGGCTCAGCGCTTTGACCGGGGCTTCTTCTTTCCCTTCCTATCCAACGTCATGGTCTTCCCTCTGCCCGGCGTTTTTGGAATCAAGTAGGTGTTCCCATCCGTGATGGCGACCGTGTGACCATTGGTAACAATGGTCTCGATCAAACTCGGAAAGTCGACCTCAGCCCAGTTCGTGCACGTTAGCCTACCCCGTGTTGCATTGGTGGTCACAAAGGACACATTAGCCGGCCGCCTACTGTCCCTCACAATCATGTTCACGAACTCGTTATAGTACAAACACTCGAGGTATTTCATGCCTCTGTCGGTGGCCACCTTCGTCTCGAAAAGAATGTCGAATGAGGGTTTGTTATCCGTCATGACGACAAAGACCCGCTGTTCGTTGGCAGGCGGACTACTTGAAAACCTGCAACGATGACTACTTGAGCGTTGATGACACAGAATAAGCAGAATTTATTGTAGACAGGTAATTCATCTCTGCTTTCCGTCTGTTGGAAGATTGTGTGAGTTGGCAGTGTCAAGGGACATTGAGGTGTTGATCGGTTGATTCGCGACCCCAGTGCTCTGTTGTCCAAGATCAGATCGGGAAAGTTATCCGCATTCCGCCGCTTAATCTGAACGAGTGGCAGGTCTGTGGCCGCTTTTGTAGGCGGCTTAACCCACAACCTGAATGCCTACCTACCTGGGTGCGAGTACTGGGTACTCGTATATGTACGAGGTGTGTAGCATACAGAAACCGAAACTGCAATTTGAAAACGACTGTTGTCCTCTGTGAGTTTCTACTAGTGAATCGCTTGCCGGATTTCCTACCACGAGTGAAAAATCGCAAATCGCCCTATAATTATTGTGCTATCTATCTCTGGAGAGGTTAATCTGAGGCGTTATGGACCGTTGATTCCACCATGTCCTTTACGAAGCTGAACTATTGCCCCTCGCTTCTACCAATTAGTTCGATATCTACTCGTACCTAAAATTTGTGGCCCATTGAGTCGGTGCTTCCAAGTGCCGACAGCCCGACTCCCGACGGACTTGACCATCAGGTTCGTAGTTCTAAGTATGTTACAATCCCGAGCATTCCTCCGACCGACCTGCTCTCCCCAACACCATCTACCAAGTCTCAAGATCCATTCTGACAAAGCATCCCAGGAGCCAGTCCTCGTGGTAGGCGAGGTAAAAAAAGATCATGGACGCTGGACCACGTTTTCAGTCATTCGCACACCGATACGGACAAAGCTAAGCTTCGAAATTCGAGCCGCCGATCACATCATAACACGGGCATACCAGCTCCTCCCTGCCCTGATTAGCTTGAATGCCGCCTTGCCATCTTCGGCAAGCTTCCATAAACATCGGTTCATGCAAGGCTCCAGTGCCATATCAAACAGCGCGTCGGAAACTTCTCCGTAGAGAAAGGTTACCAGCTCTCTGTTGGTGAAGCTTGGCCGATTTCGTTGATAGACTGTCCTGGAAAGAGTTTTCTCCGCCAGGATGGCATAAACTTGATTTAGCCGAAGCTCCTCACGGTTAATGCAACTTTTGATCTTGGATGGAAGATTGTCGAGTTTGGCACCATGTCCTGGATAACCTGCTCGACATTGTTGATCCTCCATGTATCGCAGAGAGGTCAGATATGCACCAAGATCTTCAATGACGGTGTAGCCATGTCCGAGCACGTTGTCGCCTGTGAACATTGCCTGTTCCTCCCGCAGAATAAAGCACATATGATCGACGGCATGTCCGGGTGTGAATACTGCCTCGATAGTCGCACCTTCCACGCTAAAAGTCTGCCCATCTTTGATGGGCAATTGACCCAGATCAGGACAATTCTTGTAGGTCTGTGAAGCCAGCATGGGATACTGAGCAACCAAATCCGGAAGCCCGCCAGTGTGATCTTTGTGCCAATGTGTAAGGAGGACATGAGCGATTTCCAGACTGTGCTCTTCCAAATGTCGGACTAAGCTCTCGACCCAAAGGTGGCAACCCTAAAAGGGGTTTAAAAATGATCATGCACCCGATTCGACCGGTTGGTCCTCATGATCACTCACCTGACCTGTGTCGATTAATATCCTGGATTTTCCCGTTCCAATGAGATATGTGTTCGTGCCTTGCAGTTGCATCTTACCAGGGTTGCCTCCCAGTATTCTAACAACGCGATCTGTGACATTGCCAACTTGAGGGAGATCAGGAACTTTGCCTATCTGAGCAACAAGATAGTCATTGAAAACAAGAGCAGCAAACTTGGCTTCCACTTTTGTCACCGTCGAAGTCATCCTGAAAACGCTACAACTGTGGTACCTGAAATGCCAGCAACCAGAGACGAAATTCTCTGCCCTTTCCAATGGCCACCACAAAGCAATATACAGATCGACTCAATTTTCTCAACCCAGTCACATGCGTAATTGACCGAAAGATTGATGATCTCGATTAAGGGACCATGACGCGATAGACCGGCTACTTCACTCAGACATATTGTTGCTGATTCTACAAGTAATAGTCTGCAACGTATTCCATACAATTATTTGCGACTTGTGTGTTGAGGTGGATTGATTGGCTGGGGGAGCCACGATACCGACTCCGAAAACCGACCCCGAGGGGATCCTTCCCGACAATTTTCCAACGGCCAGTATCACCCCTCGGACCAAGGCATGAGCTATCGGACTGTCGAAACAACTTCAACAACTCGGGATGACGATAGGATGATTACACGATCTTCACTGAGAGTGATGTTCCATCTTTATGCCGGACAAAACAGCGCGAGAGAGAGGTTCAAGCCTAAACCGATCCGGGCAGTTGTGTGTTGAAAATCAACCTCTACGAACTCGTGAATAAAGAGCGTTATCGAAGTGCAAACTCTGGTATCAATGCTTTCGTTTCCTGTGCGGTAAGTTGGAAGGTTTGGACGTATCGTCGAGCCTTATCAACTGGAAAGTCAAGATAATACCTCTTAAGTGGACAGATAGGCAGGAGCGTTCCTTATCTCAATTGCGTCGTTTAAGCCTCTTAAAAATGGATACTGCGAGTCAGTCATCGATGAGCTCGTTGGAAGGTGATTTTTCGACCAGACTTCTTCTGTTCAGCCATGAGTTTCCCAGCGACGACGTACAGGAGCTCTTTCGCTCGATCCATCGGCACTCCAAAGGGCAGAGATTTCCTCTGCTTGCGGCCTTCTTGTCGAACTGTGACATTATCATCAAAGAAGAGGTGGCTAAGCTCCCAAAGCTTTTGCAAGAAAGTATCCCTTCTTTTCAAACTGTTACCGGACTTGCTCTACATTTCTATGAGTTGAGGAAAGGTCCACTTAGCGGATCCTGGGAGGGTGCCTTCTTGTGCATTTATCAGATTGCCACACTGATCGGGTAAGTCAATGCTTCCAAGAAACCCATATTCGGCTGCAATCCATGCCGAACTGCTACTGATAAGAGGGACACAGCTATTTCGAAGCCAAGGGCATAGACTATGATCTTCATGCTGGTAATACCACAGTGGTTGGAATGAGTATTGGCTTGTTTGCGGCTGCTGCTACAGTCGCAGCGTCCTCCTTAGCCGACCTGGCATACAATAGTGCTGAGAGTGTTCGTGTTTCTTTCGCATTCTGCGTACATGTTGGACGAATTTCCGAATTATTGGAAACTAGGGGTGTCGATGAAAGAGACCCAAGCTGGGCATATGTGATCACCGGACTGTCAGCGGATGAAGTCCAGGAGCAACTGGATAAGTACAACGACGAAACCGTACGTATTAATTCATCACTCCTTGTTTTGCTCCAGAGCCTTTCGCCCCTGCTCTGGTTCACGACTTCCAATTTCAGAGTATTCCAGACGCGCTAATCATGTCAGTTATCTCAGTCGACATCTCTTTTGAATAAAGTCACTATCAGCCACACGGACAAGGGCTCAGTTGGCGTGACTGGACCGCCTTCCCGTCTTCAGCACTTGTTCCGGCACTCTGATGTTCTGAAATACTCCAAGCACTCATCATTACAGATACATGGTGGCTTATGTCATGTTCAAAACGTTTACAATGGCGATGACGTGTCTATCACTCTCGAGACTGCGAAGTTAAAATCTTGGCAGGCTCGGCCCCTGAGAATACCACTGTTATCACCGCACAGTGGACTGCCATTCCCCGCAGATCACGCTGCACACCTTATCGAGCTGATCGTACAAGAAGCTTTGCTGAAGCCTTTGCATTTCGATAGTTTGATTAGTGGGATCTCTGGCATACTTTCAAGTCCGGGACTTCTGACTTGTGATGTTTTCCACTTCCGAACATCCGTCATCTCCCATGGTCTATTATCAACACTTGAATCAACCCTATCGAGAGTCAAGCTTCATCGACAAGATGTGGTCGAATGGCTCAGTCAAGACTTTGCAAGTCCCCCACGATTGATACGGGATTCCAAGCTTGCCGTTGTTGGCATGTCTTGTCGGATGCCAGGAGGCGCCAATGACACGCAGCTCTTTTGGCAGCTGCTCGTGGAAGGACGTGATGTTCATACCACGGTTCCCCCTGATCGTTTTGATTTGGCCGCCCACTTTGACCCAACTGGAAAACTCGATAATTCCACAGACACGCCATTTGGGAATTTCATCGATAGCCCAGGGCGGTTTGACCCGGGCTTTTTCAATATGTCTCCAAGAGAGGTGAGTGACCGATCAGTCATCTATTTCTGCACAATATTCTTTGGCGTAACAATGAAAGTCCTCAAAAGATGTTAGCTGATCAATTTATGCAATGAATCTTTAGGCCGAGCAAACAGACCCAATGCAAAGGCTAGCACTTGTCACAGCCTATGAGGCTCTCGAGATGGCGGGGGTCGTGCCTAATAGGACTCCCTCATCGAACTCCAAACGTATCGGGACTTTCTACGGCCAGGCCAGTGACGATTATCGCGAGGTGAACGCAAATCAGAATGTCAGTACATATGGAATTCCCGGCACCGAAAGAGCCTTTGGTAACGGACGGATCAACTATTTCTTCAAGTTCGGCGGCCCGAGCTTCAACTTAGACACTGCTTGTTCATCCGGACTGGCTGCAGTGCATGCTGCTTGTACATCCTTGTGGGCTGGTGACTCCGACCTTGTTATTGCGGGTGGCCTCAATGTCATCACAAATCCAGACATTTACTGTATGCTCACAAAGGGGCATTTCCTCTCTAAGACGGGTCAATGCAAGGTCTGGGATAAAGACGCTGACGGCTACTGCCGCTCCGATGGCATTGGTTCAGTCGTCATCAAACGTCTCGAAGATGCAATTGCTGATAATGACAATATCCTAGCCACTATCGTTGCCGGAGCCACCAACCATTCGTGTGATGCAATTTCTATCACTCATCCTCATGTTGACAATCAAAAGGATAATTATCACGAGGTCTTGTTCCAAGCAGGTGTCAATCCCCTTGATGTAAGCCATGTTGAGCTTCATGGAACGGGCACACAAGCTGGTGATGCAGTCGAGTCGCAGTCTGTCCTCGAGACATTTGCACCACTTATACCTCGCCGCCGGCCGGACCAAAGACTTACCTTGGGAGCACTCAAATCCAACATTGGACATGGCGAGGCTGCAGCTGGCGTAGCCTCATTGATTAAAGTACTCCTGATGTACCAAAAGAACCAGATTCCCCGCCACATCGGGATCCGTGGAGAGATAAACCCAGTTGTGGCAAAGCACCTCCACAATCGGAATGCTGGACTTGTGTTCGAGACTACACCATGGCACAAGCCTGAAGGAGGAAAAAGACTTGCCATTGTCAACAGTTTTGGTGCTCATGGTGGGAATACAACTCTTCTGCTGGAAGATGCTCCCGAAAAGCCGGACTCTGGAGCTTCTAGAATTGATCACTTCAAAACACATATCGTCGCAATATCTGCAAAGAGCAAAGCTTCACTAAGAGGCAATATCAAAGATTTACTCGAATATCTAGATCAGGAACCAGTGGCAACCAACCTACTAGCGAATCTGTCATACACCACTGTGGCGCGGCGCATTCATCATCCTCGACGAATTGCTAGGGCAATATCTAGTGTCGGTCAACTGCGAGACTTTTTGAGAGCATCAATCGAAGTCTCAGATGATGTGCGACCTTCCAGTGCCTCCAATTCGAATATCGTCTTCGCCTTCACTGGTCAAGGCAGCTTTTATGTGGGGGTTGGTCAGCAACTTTACCGACATTTCCCTGGCTTCCAAATCCAGGTCCAGCAACTTGACCGTATAATGCAGCGACTGGGCTTTTCCTCAGTTCTGCCAGTGATCGATGGTGAGGCTAGTGAGGTTGAAAGAAGCACATTATCGCCGATCGTGTCACAACTAACTATACTGATTCTACAAATCTCCTTGATCCGATTCTGGCGGCTGCTCGGTATCAAACCAGATGCTGTGATTGGACACAGCCTCGGTGAATATGCTGCCCTGGTGGCAGCTGGGGTGCTCTCCGTCGCTGATTCTATCTATTTGGTTGGTGAACGTGCAAAACTTCTAGAAAAATATTCCGAGCCCAGTACCCATGGAATGCTGTCTGTTCGTGCCGATGCTGCCACAATCAGACGAGTTGTGGAAGATCGCGTGCACTATGAGCTTTCATGCTTGAACACATCTGAGGATACCGTCGTCAGTGGCCCAAGAGGTGATATCGACCGAATTCGCGCAATACTGGAGGCTGAGGGGTTGAAGTGCCTTTCCCTTGACATCCCATATGCCTTTCATTCGGCTCAGCTCGATCCAATCCTGGATGATTACGAGAAAATTGCCTCTCATGTTTCATTCAAGCCGCCCGAGATTCCAGTCATCTCTCCATTACTAGCACAGTGCATATTTGATGGAAAAGCTATCAGTGCAAAATACCTACGACGAGCCTCCCGAGAGCCTGTCAACTTTGCCGGGGCTTTGCAGGCATCGGAAGCAGCCGGAATAATTGACGATAAAACCATTTGGCTTGAACTGGGGCCTCACCCAGTCTGCAGCTCGTTCGCCCGCAGCCAACTACCTAATATCAAGGCGCTTCCATCTTTAAAAAAGAATGAGGATAACTTCACCACAATTGCCAATACCCTAGCGATGTTCCATGTTGCTGGTTTGAATGTAAACTGGAATGAGTATTATCGGCCCTTCGAAAAATCCTTCAACCTTCTTCATTTGAAACACTATCATTGGAATGATAATGATTATTTCATCCCATATACTGGGATATGGACCCTGGAAAAGGCGCACCACACTAAAGAAAAACCTACGAGCACACTTGCTCTGGCTCCATCGGTCTCGACATTGCAAACATCATCGGTACAACGCGTGATTTGTCGAAGATGTATCCAATTCAACTGCCAATTTAGTAGCAATCACTGACATTCAGCGGTCTGATTTCTTGGACACCGTAAAGGGTCATACGATAAACGGACGTGGTGTTGTGACAGGAGTAAGCACCCCGTACTCATCTGCTCTTTTGTTTCCTCAAAATCCTCTAGGTTTCTTTTATGACTAACACCTTCTCCATAGTCAATTTGGGCCGATATGGCGCTCACCATTGGCGAGCATCTATACAAGCTATTGCATCCTAATATTGATGAGGTGTTCGTGAATGTGGCTAATATGGCCGTCACTGAGTCTCAAATTCCTCACAACGATCAAGGGATCAATGCTAAGCCGCAGTTCATCCAGGTGGAAGGAAATATGGACCTGGCTGAAGCAGCTACAAAAATCACATGGTATGCATTGAACTCTGATGGCATTCGCTCCGATCATGCATTTGCATCTGCCACAGTATACTACGAGGACCCCCGATTATGGAAGAATCAATGGCGAAAATCGACACATTTTGTGACGGACCGAATTACTGCTCTCTCTTCACTGGCTATGACAGGTGTTGCCAACAGACTTTCTCGCAATATGGTCTACCAATTGTTTCAGAACGTCGTTGATTACGCAGACAGGTATCGGGGCATGCAATCTGTGGTTTTACATGGATTAGAAGCCTTCGCCGAGATCGACCTCGTCGAAGATCGTCATGGTACATGGCATACACCTCCCCATTGGATCGACAGTGTCTTTCAGATGGCCGGCTTTGTCATGAATGGAAGCGATGTGACCAACACTCGCGACTTCTTTTACATCACACCGGGTTGGGACGCCCTGCGCCTGGCAAAACCCCTCGAGGCGGGCAGGCCGTATCAGAGCTACGTGCGCATGTTCCCCTCCGAAGAAGAGCCGAACTTATTCCTTGGTGACATTTATGCCTTACAAGATGGAGAAATTGTTGGCATATGTGAGGGCATAAAGTTCAGAAAAATACCTAGAGTGCTAATGTCGCAACTGTTTTCCGGTGCACCAAGGAAGTCTCAGCAGTCTCCCACGGTGCCTGATAAGAAGGGTGTTATCAGCTTGCGACCAAACGGGCTCACAAACTCAGCCAAGCCCATCGGTCCGTTGCACAAGTCTGCGAAGAATCCCGCAGCAGAGACTTCCCAGTTCTCATCCGCCAATCTGGTGATACCAGAGCCAAGACCCGAGATTCTGCCTGATCACACCCCAAAAACAGGTTCACCTGAACCTGCAGTGACACCGGATGAAGGAGTTGGGGCAGTACAGGCACCTGAAGTTGTCACCAGTGTCCTAGCGGTCGTTTCCCGCGAAACCGGGATCGGTGTCAAAGACTTTACGCCCGATGCCTCCTTCAATGAAATGGGAATAGACTCTCTGATGTCCCTGGTGTTGTCGGAAAAGCTGTTGCGCGAGGTCGGTGTTGAAGTCAAGAGTGCAACCTTCCTGGAATGCCCAACTGTGGGGGAATTTACAGAGTGGTTGACGCAGTATCATTAGATTCAAGTGGAGTTGTTAAGCATTCAGACTTCATTTGGGACGTTTGAGCAGAGATCTAGATAGATCGTTCCATTTATTCCAGTTTCAATCAAGTAAATCGTAGTTAGAACCAAGAACCAAGAACCCTTTGCAAATATCCTATTTCTCTCACCCATGAATCTAATGAATGAAATGTCAACATTAGTACCATGACGCCATCCTCCATGACGCCAGCACCTCAATCTGTATGCGAAATTGCGAACCCTTGACCATCGTATGCAGTCCATTTTGCCGTCCCAAAATCCCTCAGAGCCTGGTAATGCTCCTTTTGCGCGGCCACCAGTATATCGGCCATCAATTCAACGTTGATCATAATACCTCATCGGACCCAACTAAGACGATGACCTGCTTCCGTAATAGCTTCTCCAAAGTGGGCAGACGCGCTTTTCCTCCTGGCCTTGGGATCATCATGGTCAGGCTCTCCTGTAGCCTGTACTACTAACAAAGCGGTTGAGGAATGATCCTCAATCACATGTGCAAGCAGCTTAGTGGCGAGCCACCCCAAAACCCCTGGCTCATTCTTGAGGTTTGCTTCGGCCGCTGACAGGTCACCAGTGGAACCATGAGATGTTAGATCCCGCCCGACTATGGCAATTATCTCCCACGGGCATCGTGGATGTAGCCTGCTTATGACATTATTGTCCAAGGATAAAAGAGACTTGGAGTCCTCGACAAATGAGACTCTGTCCGCCAGGCTCGAGTGAATGTTAGCCTTGATAGCTTCAAATTCAGCGTTTACTGTGGAATTCGAGTCTACAAGTTGCACCTTGCCGTGAGAACGAAGGTCCAAGACTTCCAACTCGACGAAGTGATTCTCAGCAAGTTGAAATCCGAGTCTCACCGCGCAAATTCCGTCCTTGGTTCCCATGAAAGGAACAATAATGCGATACTTCCCACGACTGGGCGAACCTGGGCGTGAATTTCGGTCGCTTTGCTGAGTTCCAAACTCGCCAGGATTTGGCGCAATCATAGTGTGGTTGTGAATCCCAGGACGGTGACTTGGAGACGAAACATTCCAATTGAGCAAAACACCAACATTACAAATTCGACTCGCTTTGTAGAAAACATCCTTAGCAAGGTCGCTGAATTGGGTATTTGCTGAGGGAGCTGGAATGACAGAATCCAATGGCTGGGTATACTCGTCCATTGTGCCTGTCTCAGACCAGGGGAGGAAGATAAATTCGGACCCAGAATTTTGGGCATGTGCAATGATCTCGTCGCTGAAGGTATGCAACGGAACCACTGAGAGTTGACCATTGATAGCAACACCAGTATCCTGAGAATGTCCGAAGGTGGTAAAGGCTTTGATGACGGGGTCTCGAGCAGCAAACTCCCCACTCTCGCAAACTTTCATGACAGAGGAGTCTCGCTCACTGAGCTCCATGAGACGTAACCCGCAGATCTCTAGTGGTCGATGTCTTGAAAATGCCGTTTTATCTTTGCTCATGTGCTCTTGATCCGCCGTGCCAGTGTGTGATCTCTCCTTCGTGAGTAATGGAAAGGCGACTATTTCGGGTGACGAGCTAGCATGGTCTTTGCGAGCTAACAGACTAGTCAAGGTAAAGATCGATGAGAGACTGTCTAGACGAAGATAAAACAGCACCTTTTGAGCAATATCGCCACCCGGGGTGGTGGTTGGGTTTCTTTGCCTCACTGGTTCCTCGCTTTGATTAGTACTGTCTCCGCTCCAGTCAAGCTTCCCGTCTCTCCAAAGTTGAAGTTTAGTTCGATACCATGGTGGGTATATCCAAAGGACAAGCGGTGTCGTTGTGAACGTAGTGATGAGGGCCATCACGACAAAAATCGTAAACGTTCGTTGACTAAGAATGCGTGCCTGGAAGCCGATGTTCAAAACAATCAACTCGACTAACCCTTTACACGACATTAAGCAGCCGATGGCGAGCGATTCGCGCCACACAAGCCCATTCAATCGAGCCGCAACAGTTCCTCCTACGATTTTCCCAATCAGCGCGATAGCGCATACACCGATCACATAGCCCCAGACAACTCCACTATCCAGAAGGCCTAGATTTGTGTTTAGGCCAGACAGAGCAAAATACAGGGGCAACAATAAGACTGAGACAAGGTCTTCGATCTTCTCTTGAAGTTTAATAGCAAAAATACCATGGGGACAAATGATTCCAATAAGAAAGGCTCCGAAGATTGCATGCACGCCAATAATCTGCGTAAAGAACGCGGATGCGAGCACGAGCATTACCGTTATTGCCACCACCGATTGTGTTGGTCCATTAACCAGGCTTCCTGTTCGACGAAGTAGCCAAAGAAAGGCCCAGCGAATAGGAAAGGCAACAAAGATACAATACCCAGTACAAACAAGTAGTATCCAGAGTGCCGTCAGGCTCGCTCCTGAGTTGATGAGAGTAACGCAGAGCGCAAGAAGGATCCAGCCAACAACGTCGTTGCCGATACCAGCTGAGAGTACGATTATACCCACTGTTGTACCTAGTAAATTAAGGGATGTCAGAATTCGGCAGAGTACTGGAAAGGCCTAAAATTCATATTGTGTCAGCTATATAACCATAAGAAGAAGTCATCTATTGAATGAGCTCACAGTGATAGCCATTGCAACCCCGATAAACAGTAGATAGATAGAGAACTCGACTTCAACTACCCCACTATCATCTCGAAATTGATGGTATAGTCCATACGCGATCGCCGCACCCAGACCGAAGGGCAAGATCATTCCCAACAAACCAACACTGAGTGCCACACGCCAGTTCCTGTTGATCAGTCTCAGGTCAACCTCAAGCCCAACAAGAAAGAGGTATAGAACAAGGCCTATGTTTGCTGCCAGAGAAAATGGAGGCATTGAGGCGATAGGAAAGATGTGCTGCGTAAATCCAGGAATTCTCCCCATCACCGAGGGACCAAGTAGAATGCCTGTGATGACTTCTGCCATGACAGGTGGCTGATTGATTTTGGCTAGTGGCCAGTGTAAAATGCGAGTAAACCCTATAACGATGCTGGCCTGGATTATGAACAGTACTATTGGATTTTTGTCATCATATGCACTGGGATTGGTCCCTTCCAATATGCCCCCTTGAGAGGGTACTCGATAAGTACTGTTGGCTGCGGGTTCTTTCATAGTTTAGTTCATTGACTGGTTGTCCTGGGGGTTCAAGTGCAGTCTGATATGACGGTTGTAGAGCAGGAATGTCAAAATTCTCACAGGGAAGTAGGTAGTCAGTTCATGACCGGGAGGAAGCTGTTCCAGCTTCTTTTCTATATTCGAAAAGAAAGGACTGGTGTAACTAGCAAACTCCGTCACCGAATATCCCAAGATATCAAATTCAAACCGACATCTCGGTGCGCACAGGACATGGGCTTCCGCTTCTCTTTACTTACTCCTAAGACATCAAGTCGGAGTCCGAGTAATCGGCATACAAGTGATGCGAGTCAACAGATAAGCTGGCGTAGCGCATATCAGAACATCGAGACCCTATAACAAGAGAAGCTGAGCCTCGTTGTTGAATTAATGGCTCTCGAGTTCGAGATGAGTAGCAATTAGGTGCGAGGAACACAAAAGCTCTCCAATTACATCAACCGCAGTTCAGAGAGCATTTTCGCAAACTCCATATTCCAAGGCAAAGATACAGAACTTGGGCTTTGCACTTGAAACCATTGAGGTGGAATCAATTCTCCTCGTACCTTCGCGGGTGGCCAACGAAGAAAGGAGATTATGATTCTTGTGAGATGCATCGTTCGGTAGCACACACTCCCAAGATGACCTTGCTTCTCAAATTCCCTGTCAGTACAAGATGCGCCAACATGCAGTTCGTCATCTTTGAGCTTGTATGCTTTCTAATAGTCTTATCGGAACCAAAAGAAAATGAGCGATTGTCGAATGCGAAAATGAAAACGGGTTCTTCTCGAAGTCGTCGTTGCCGCAAATAGACCATATCTAAGAGCTTGAAGAGTTAGGCTCACATCGGGTAGTGATAAAACCGCGAAGTACCTGGACCATGGAGTGAAGTTTCATGGTTTTACAACATCTGCTGACTGACCATGAAGCGCGACTTGTATAACGCGACTTTTTATATTCAGTCGTACAGAACCACTGATCAAGCGAGCTTGGTAACCAACTGAATCATAGATCAAATGACCACGGAATACCCTACCCCGTCCACCATTCTACCGCCAGCTGGGACAGAGTGGACTGGAAATAGCTTTCCCAACTCCAAGTCACACAACAACTCTCAAATCTGGGTATGACAATATCTTTGAGCGCGCGGATCGCGATGCGTGCACTGAACAGGTATGAGTTGGTTTGCATGGTAAAGACAAATGACATGTTGGCTAAAGGTTCAATGGCTTCATGATATCTGATTTGATGGCATACCAGAATGGACGCAAGCCGAACGGCACTCGGTCGCTGCTCAAGAGACTACAAAATCGACCACTAGCGATAGGTTGACACAAGACTTGGACTGTAATATCATTAATATTGGGAATAAAGTGTAATGATAGAAAGTGCCCCAGCTTCGTCGAACCAAGACTGTCTTCCAGTCCCGATCGCTGCAAGCAGAGCCCAAAATCTGACGCGAGCTAGCCAGCTGGTCAACCCTTGTATTTAGTCACGAGTTTTATGCCCGTGTTAAAGTAAGTTCTGAGTTGGAGGGCATTCGTCAGGTAGATTCAGTGATTTCCACCTTCTCCAATATTTGGATATCCAAGTATCGTGTCTCTGCGAGCACATATTCTAGAACCTAGTGTTTTATGTCGTATCTATGGAGATTCTGAGCAATCATGTATCATATTGCACAGCCGTAACAGCCTCGTCGCACAATTAGGCTTGGATTTTCGCCTAAAAGAATCCTCAGGAAACCTTGGCTTGAATCAAGACTTTAGATCAGACACGCCTCGTGGTCGCTTCCATCGTGACAGACTGCAGTTGAGATCTCAGCAAGTGATCAAGATTTTTGAGGAATTCGGGTGCTTGTCGTCCTGAACCACCGCCTCTGTACCGCTTAGCAAATTGTAAAATAATCCTCGCGACTTTTGCGAGCTCCTCTGGAACTCGGTCCGCTACGAGCGATTCGGTACCTGCATCGCTCAAACTTGACGACGAGTTCACACTGTTGATACTGCTATTGTAGCTGCTCTCAAAGGGCGACATGTGACCATGGCCGAACTCGTCCTCGACAGAGGCTAGGATACAGGCCAAATCCGCATCGGAGTCCGGCGTCGATTGGACCGAGTCGGAAACATCGGATTCCGATATCACTAGTATGGTCCTATAGACGTCGAAGATTGAAAGGAATACGGCCGTGGTAAGTAGTCCGATTTCTGGACTGCCGAAGCATGGGCACACCAGTATGGTTGACAAGATGCCAAAGGCGTTGGTGACTGTAGTCATAGCATCACGCAATCCAAAATTTTGTCCAATCTGAAGTGGAGGCGCACACCCTTCGTTCCGATGTCTGGATCTTGCATGTTCCTGCTGGAGCTGGAGTTTCGCCATTGCGAGTTGTAGCTGTATTACTGTATTTACAGAGGCGATGGCGCAATCGGATCCCTGTGCTAAGCCTTCGGCAACCGTCCGGTTGGCGAAATACTCACCAGTAATTGTCGATCCTTGCGGCCTCGACGTGGTGATGCCATTCTGTGAGTCAGAATCGTTATTCCTAGGACCGTCAAGGGCATGGTCTTGGATCGAAGTTGGCGACTTGGACTTGCCATCAGGAACAGGGGGGTTCGCTGTACTCGATTTTGACTTTTGCTGCGCGGCGATCGACATCCACTCTCCGCTCACGCCACTTGAGTTAATATGAGGGGCATGGCTCGGACCCCGTGAGGCTGCTGCCTCGTTCTGGTTGACTCCTCGCGAGCGGGCATAGCCTGTTCTTCGTGCAGGGCTGTAAAAGCACGGATATCCAAGTCTCTCGCAGCGTCCACACAGGGGTTTCTGCTTATCGCAGCGGATTTTGGAAGCAGCACATGTATCGCAAGAGTCCTTGAGTTTAGGCATCGCAGCCCCAGCGTTGTTTTTTGAACCTGCTCCAATCCGTTTGTTACTTGTTGCCAGCATTCTGTGCTGACTGGGGTCCATGGCAATTTCACAGCGCGCCGAGGACAGAGGATGTTCTGGTAATGTCTTTCTAGTCGTGGTTCAAGCAGAAGATCATCTAGCAATGGTGGATATAAAGATTTTGATTGAGGATTCATCCAGGGAAAGCGTTAGATCGTGTTGTTTCCTGAAACCAACGAGTTTAAGAGAGTGTGTTTCTCGATTTACAGCGAGTAAGGCCAACAAAACTATAATTTACAGCATTCTGCTACACTAACAGCACGCCATGCAGGGCAGAGTCACTTCAGTGTGCTGGCTGATGCTGCATATAGAAGAATTGACAATCAATTGCTTTAGTGGGAGATAATGCAGAAATATTCGGCGCCAATCGCAGTGGGGACCAGTCTGCGTGAAGGCGCTCTGATCCTTATAGCGAGCGGATACGAGAAGGCCCGGAAGTGTCATACCGTCCAAAACGGCAAGACCAACTCGGAAAGCTCTGAAGATGAGTGGCCAGGACGTAGCGAAAGGTACGGATTTTCTTAATAATAGGGGGATAGCTTCAAACCAGGAATATGTGCATTTAGACTCGCCAGTGAGATACAACCCATCATACGTATTGCCTCGCTGATGTCGCAATTTGGGAGCTAAATTATCACAAACCACTAGCCTTGATGGACATGAATATTGAGGAACGGAGCAAAAAGCTAATGCGCCCATGGGTAGCAGATTGTTCCAAGGATAAGTATCCCTCTTCTTCAGGTAGGCATCGAGGTAGGAGCATCGCTATCCACTAAGTGGCTAGATTTGTCTTGTTTTTCGCCCTTACTATTCGTACAGGATGACAGGTGTGGGGCGAAATACGTTGCCTTTAGCAAGCCCAATAAATTCCCATTGGTACTCTGTCTTAGTTTGATGGAAGTCTTTTGTTCGCTAACCAAGCACTCGCGTGGTCCAGTTGTCCCTACGTGAGATTGTTTCGATAAAGTCTTTTGACTATTTTTGCCGAATGGTTGATCCCGCAGACTTGTTTTAGTGGACAGCGAGGAAGCTCGCTACCTCTGGCTCTCGGCTAGATCGGTCAGACACAAGGTAAGAAGGGCGGACAGCCTAGCGGCCACGATCCAAGTAGCATCAGCTGAAGATCTTTGCTCGAAACTCTTTCCGTAAAGCGTGGTTCAGTGGAGGTCCAGTGCCAGCAAAGAAGACACGATCACTTTCTGGGATGAGGCTCGCCCCAGAGACTGAATGTAGCACTCCACACCAAGCTGGCAAGTGACTACCACTCGTATCGTCCGTAGGATGAAACTGTAGTTCAACACGGTCAATAGTTTATGAAGAAAGCCTTCTGTTAGCCAGGGCCGTTCACTCTTTTTTTGCCTGCAAGCCTTCAAGAGGTACCCCGGAGAAAGATGGAAACAACGACGTCTGACGATGTGGGACCTTACAGGGCTTAAAATGCTCTTTTTGCAGCATGCTGCCGACTCCCAGCTAATGCTCGTTCCCTGCCTAGGTAGTGGACTAAACTTCGCGAGGTTCGCTCATGCTTAGCACTAATGGGTTAGGAACTAATGGGAGTGTGCTTGCCAACCCCCACGTTCATCTACAGGCTCCTCTTTTTCTATCGTGAAGCAAAGTTTCGAAACTTCTGAGAACACGAAATTTATGCACATGTGGTGCTGAGAGGTGCTAAATATCAATTCGCCTATGTACCAACCACATTCAGGCTGTAAAGACGGGCTTCTGATGTCCGATGACAGTCTAGCGCTTTAAGCAAAATTACCCATATCTCAGTCTCCTGTACCTCACTGCCCAGAAGCGTTTCAGTGAGATAGAATTATTTTTTCAAGTTTACTTCCTCTGCACTTAAAACGAACTCCTCATAAATCATCAGAATTTGAACATAATTCGATCAGGTCTGGGGAGCTAACTAGAAGCACCTGATCGTGGCGTCCATGCACTACATAATCAATCAAGATCATCTACAAACAGACACTTTGGACGAACATTGGCCTTTGGTACCTCCCAGTACCCCAAATCTGCTTCAAGATGTCCCTCAGTACTCTACTCTTTTTGAGCTAGATGACCTGGCCTCAACCCACTACAATAGTGCCTTACCAACCAACTTTCCACCATTTAGTGGTACAACACTCACTGAAAACGGCCCCTCGCCGTTTGCTACAAATTCTGGTAGAGAGATAGCGATGCTGGATTTGCCATTCGATACTGTCACTACAGATTCAACAGACGTGTTTTCTAGCTACGTTCCCACTCTTCCAGGCCTTGGCAGTATCCCAACAAGCGCTGAGAAGCAAACTGATTTGCCTGTCGCTGAGGATCGGAATTGCTTGACCTCGGGCGGTTGTTGTTTTGCCTTCGCTAGCAGAGCCGTCAAACACCTCCATGTTCCTTCTTCGCTGTGCTTATCAACAGTACAACCGGAAGATTCGAGCTCTAGAGCCAAGCAGCTTGCACCTCGAACAGCAGATTCTGTGCTCATTGCGAACAGTGAAGCTATCCTTGCAATGATGAAAATCTTGCGTTGCTCTTGCTCCTTGAAACCTCAACTCCAAATGCTTTTGGCCACAATATGCGACAAACTTATAGCATGGTACTATGCTGTGGCTTGTGGGAAGGAGAGGTTTGACTTGAACTCAACACCCACTACCCCTGACCCGAAATGGCATGTTGACTCCACAAGAAAAGAACGTGTCTTACGCCGATCCGTGAACATCGGAGAGTATTGCCTTGAAGATGCTGCTGGAGTACAGATCATAGCACGTGTGGTAATGTCTCATCTGCAAAAATTGGAATATCTCATTGTCCTGTTGTCAAAGCGAATCAAAAGTTCAAACACAAACAGTACACGACAGAATGTGGACCATCACTCCTCTTTCCACTCAGACCCGAAAGCTGTTTTTGGGATATTTAGCCAGAGTCTCACAGCTTATCTCACTGGGCAATCACAAGCGGCTCAGAAGGAATTAGAACGTTTGATTGGTTCGTAGGAATCGGGGCAATTCTTGTTCAACTGCTGAAGGGGTCATTATATCCAGGGGTGATGCGGGAATCAGCCTCTTTCTTAATGGCAATATTACCTACGAGTGGAAATTCTTAGACTGCATACGGGACGCATCAGGGTACTGCAAATACTGAGTTTGGTGCAAGAATCATGTCAGCCTCTTTTTATCGGCATTTAAAAGCACCTCTGCAGGGGTACATTCTAACCGGCCAGCGATTTCCCACAGCAGTCGGAAACCAGAAATTCACTATGTTTGAATGGGTTATGGCGTGATCAATCTAGGTTGGCAGAGCCATGTGACATGAGTCCATCAACAGAAGGAACAATTGAAAGTTCCGTGTCGAAGCTACTTGCCTAGTCATAATTCACGCCACCGATCAGCATGGGATGAGTCTGAACAGTTTCCATCCATGCCTTGAGCAAATACGTCCACAGGGGATCTAACTAAGCCACTTTATGAACGAAACTTCGGCAATACCATTACTCGCTTCAAGCATTCTGAATCTGGAATGTATCATATTAAGTCAGTTTGTGATTGGCACTGCCAGCGCGGATGCCGGCACCAAGACCATCATATCTGTCCTCAACGGCAAACTATTTGGCAACAGCAAAAATAATTGAGAATCGCATGACTGGGGTGTATGCCTTCACTTCCTGAGCTTTGAGTCCAGCGCGATCGAGCAGACTAAGCCACTGTTCGAGAGTACGGACTTTGGAGCCAAATATTGCAAGCATCTGAATGTCAAGACCAATGGGGTAGAGATTAGCACCTGTTTCGGCCAGTACTACTTCATCCAGGAGGATCTGTGAGTCCGGGCCCAGAGCTGGAACGATATTCTTAAGCAATGCAACTGCAGGTTCGTCATCCAGGGTCTGTAACACCGCGTTCAGATAGTAATATTTGGCACCTAATCGGAGACTGTCAGAGTGATCACTGTCAAGCGGAGAAAGAGGACGACGAATTTGATGAGGACATGAAGGGGAATAAATGACCGACCTTTTACTGGCTGAGGAGTGAACACATCATGTCCAACCTTTTCGACACCTTCAATTGGAGGTGAGAACTTGACTGCCTCCGCTCGGTCCTCGAGTACGATGCGACCCGCAAGCTCTGGATAGGCTGCTAGAAGCCGTCTCGATTGAAGACCAACATTGCCATTTATGTCAACAAAGATCTTTCGATCCTTATCCGTGGATGCGATTGCCTCAGAAAAAGGGATGGCACTAAGCCAATCTCCTTCTTTGTGGACGCTTATTACACCTTGTAGTAGCTTAAGAATCTTGGGATTGCCCTTTGCCCAGGCAAAGAAATTCAAGTCAGTGTCGACAGATTTATGGAATGAGCTTATTCCGTTGCCTGGGCTTTGATAGCCGTTTTCCTCAAGAAATTCTGGAAGAACATGGAACGCCGGGTTGCTCACAACGCGGAAGAATTCCAAGGTTGATGCGATGCCGGAGTCTGCCAGCGTTTTGGTATGCTGAGTCGCAGCAAAGTGATCCTTGTTCACTTCTTTGACAAATCGGTGTCCAGTAAAGTAGCGCAGAAGGCGCCGCACCAATTGAGGGTCGCCACCGGTAGGCTTTGCGAGCTGATCAATACTCAACGGCGAATCACTCTTCGCTAAGGCCTCGAATACTCCTAAGCTGTTCCCGATTTTTATCAATGAAAGCTGGCGACCCTAGATGAAGGCACAGATTAGAATATGCAGAAGGGTTGAACGCTTGCAGAAGGAATGTGAGGGCCTCATACTGTATCAGCTAAACGTCTCATTGTGTCATGGGGAGTTTCCAACTTTTCTGCTGCCTCGTGGAAGGTCTCGATCAAGAAATGTCTGCTCGATTCGTCTAGAGAGAGTCCATCTCCCAAGACTGGGCTCAGAAGTTTTCCTAGAGCGGGGTTTTGAGGTGTTGGGTGTCCGTTGGAACCTTCATTGGACACATGGGATCCATTGATACCATTACTGGCACCATTTGTGGTATGGCTGTCTCCGTTTGCTGTACCATTGACGGAAGAAGCTTCTTCAGCCCCGTTTTTCTTTTTCTCCGTCAAGAACTTGTCAACATCGGGAGTGTCCCTCTCCAAAAATCCAACAGAGAACAAGTCAGCCTTGCGAAGCTTTTCAGCTTCCCCTCTCTTCAGACCTAGCTTTCCGCGTTCCAGAACAGCCACCCATCCACCGATTGAATCTTTGGTGAAATTCTCGACGTTGATAATGTCTTCGTGACGTAACATTTTTCTTCCTCTGAGAACATTCAAGGCATCCGACTCCTCAGGTGTAAGGCTCTTCTGGATCTCGTCAATTGCTGCATTGGTACTTTCATCGTTGGCATCGATGTTCAAGTTGGCGCTCTTGAGCTTCTGAACGAGAGACTCTTTTAACTCAGGGTCGATATTCAAGAACGAGCGAAAGGCGAACTCGATTGTCTTAGAAACTACTTCTTGAGTGAGTCCACCCTTTGTGTCGGCATCAACAGTTCCCTGGATGACTGCAGTAGGTGTTAGTGAAAATCTGCACAAGCAAAATGAGCTCCGTTAGGAAATTTTGACTTACCGGGTCTGAAGAGATCGAATGCCCTGTCAAAGCTCTGTTCATCAAAATCGCTCAGAACTGGTTCGTCTCCAAGCCTGATCTGCTTGAGGGCGCTGCTAACTACAACCAAGAAACGAGTGTAGCTGGTCGCTGTTTTTTGTGAGTGCCACTGAGCGGCTTGCTCCTCTGTCGTGTCGCCTCGAATAGACGCAGAGATAGTAGTTGCAGCGGATAGACCGCCGTGAATTGCTAGATGGACACCCGTGGAAAAGAACGGGTCAATAAATGCTCCTGCATCTCCCACTACACGAGCGTATGGGAATGCATAGTGAGAGGCACTATAGGACCAATCGGAAGCTGACTTGATCTCCGAAACAAGCTCACCTTCGCCGATGAGCTCTTTGATACCAGGGACCAGATTAAGAGAATGGAGATAGAAATCTTTGCTAGAAGGTGAGCCTAACTCTCTCTTCTTTGCCGTTGCCTGGTCTTGATTTTGCACAATACCCACAGACCAAGTTCCATCGTGCAAGGGGATGAACCACACCCAACCAGCAGAGTCTATGGAAAGAAAGTTGGCGTTAGCACAGCTCAAAGCGGAGAAGGTGAGGCTGCTGAAATTGAGAAATTGTTCAATCTTACCTTTGAGGGCCTCAAAATAGGGCGAGCCTTCTCTCTTGGTGCCCGTGCCATACGCACCAGCACCTTTCCAGTAACCCCAGTTTGCAATATTTTTCAGTCCTTGGTTGTAGTGCCTGTTCTTCAAATATTTCGTGCTGAGAAGACCTTGTCGTCCACTAGCATCGACGAAATATTTGAATGATATCTTCCCAGTGGTGCCATCCTTGCGCTTCCAGGTAGCAGCAATAGGTTGACCCGGATTAGCGAGAGCAGAACTTGTGCTCTCGTCTCTACTCTCGAATTCAATAGAGTCTACCTTGGTTTGATCAAATATCTTGGCACCAACTTCACCGGCATGCTTGAAAAGCAGCTCATCGCCCTCAGATCTGATCACATTCCAGGCGTGTCCTTGGGGTCCGCCAGCCGCGATGAAATCGGTGTCTGAGAAGAGTTTAAAATCAGCAACGTGATCTGAGTCTGCACGAAGGGGGTGCTGAAACAATCAAAAACTTACAGGCCTCTGGACGTGACCAATTAAGTTTGAAAGCAGCACCATTCTAGGAAATCATCAGCATCATGATAGGTATAAACAAGATATCGGAGTTGTCATGGGGCCTAGATAGTGGCCAAGGTAGACCCACCTTGATTCTAAACCCGTGCGAGTTCCACTTTTCATAGGCGTCAATAAGCTTAAGATAGTACCGCATGGACGGAAGCATGCTTTCGCCAATGTGGTAGCTACGAGTTTGTCAGCGGTAAGAAGCAGGAATATGGATACCACCGCGGGCAGTGGACCTGGCAATGGCGTGGTACCGCTACTGGGGGTAAAGTGGGAGAGGACGCCACCAGATCTGACTTACCGAGGAAATTTGTCTGCTTCCAGAACTACCACATCGATACCTTCGAGGGCAAGTGCCGACGCGGCAAAAGACCCACCAGGCCCACCACCGGCGACCAGAACCGTGGTGCTCTGTGGTATATCTGTCATTTTGATAATTTGAAGGCAAATGTCGATAGGTTGGCAGGCCTTCTAGGTTCTCCGGGCACAAGTATATCGGACACTGGCAGATAACGGATATGCAAGATACTGCTATTGTTCTCAATTTGCGAGGGAGGATGTCTTTATATCTTATTTCTCTTCAGCACCGGTCATTGCCATCTACGGCCACTCATACCGGCCTGATATTCTATTGCATCTTCCACCATCCCGTGAGCTTATTGCGAATCACTTGTTCTAGGAGTCCGATTCAATACATTTGCTGCGAAAGAGCTCAATCGGGTATCAAATACTTCGGCGGATCGGCCAATGGCTGCACAAAGCTCGCCTCCTATTGGATGCCACAGTCTCTAAGTGTAAATATATCACCTCGATATCCTCCTCGGATTCCGAAACCTCTCTCAAGAATACAGCACACATATGGCAGTGATTCTTTATACCAAACCTATCATCATTACAACAAAGTCGCATCAACGACGGTCTGCTCAAGCCACAGACCTTGAAACTCTCGCTCCCGTTGCGCCGATTTGTCTTTCATGATCCGTTGGAGCGTATTTCTCTTAGGAATCAACCCAAAGGTACGTGGGCCTGGTCGATGTGTTGCTACTCACACATCGACAACTATGTAACCTCAATAGCTCTAAATTTCGGCGCAGGTAAACATTTAACTCTATGAACCATGTTCTGCTCCGTGAAACCCACATTCCCCCGGTTCACTTCGTGCTTCCCCAGTAAAGGGAGGGTCATCAGATTCTTCCACCTCTTTTTGATGGATAGAAACTGACTTCAAGTTTTCGTTCTTCAATTTGGAAGCTGTCTGTCGACTGTGCGCCGGCCCCATGGCCGTGGTCTCATCATGCTAAGTATATGTCAAGTATTCAAGCTCCGAAAATCGACAGTCGACACCACGCATGGCAATCTCTCAACTCTTAAAGGGTAGGTACTCACTGTCTTTGACATAACTCAGGCTGTTAACTCTTCTGATAGTTGGGCATCTTCACAATCGGATTAGGCAGGTATACACTTAAATGTTCCCTCTCTCATGATGGCTCCATTCGAATTTGTCAATCAGTTTCCATAATGTTGTGGGATTTTTGCTAGTGATTTATTATTAACGGTGTAATATCATGTGGGCGTTTTGCTATAATATTGTGTAGATAGGACAGTCACAGAGCCTGCAATTGATCACAGAACGGCGCAAGGGGACTTTTGGTCTGGAATACGATGCTCCCGAGTAGTGCGGAATTTGAAGCCTTTGGCCATAAGTTGCTCAGAAAAGGTCGCTGACTTCTAAGAGGTGAGCAGATGACTTTCAAAGTGGAAATGGCAAAACAGAATTCACAGATATTAGTGTACGGGGACTGCTACCGAGAGGTTTGGAAGGGATATACGCCCGGTCCGTCATCTGAAAGCTTGCTTGGGATTTTCATGTGGACGGCGCCACGCAGCATGAAATTGTAGCAGGCTATGGCTCAATCGTCAGGTAGGTAGGTGAACTACGACTATCTAGGTACTCGAAAGAGAGCCTCTTGTTTGGAACGAATGACACTAGCATACTCCACAATGTTCTACTTCGTACTTACTCCGTACCTGGCTACGGGTATGCGCTACGGTCCGAAGAGACGATACGAAGTACAACACCGACGGGAGACCAGGATTCTCTACCCGTAAGATCATCTTCTACAGGATCAAATACGAGCGGGACATTTTCGAAGGATCTTCCGCTACTGCAAATTTCACGGAAATCCCGCAATACTATTGCACCACAGATCGCAACAGGCATGAAACGCCAAGCCGGACCCTGATATTCAATATTGGGACCCCGGTGCATTGCGTTATTGCTTTCGCTAATGAACCTTCCACCCAGCTCTGAGCCTTGGCTTGAGCGAATAGGAAATTTCCATAATGACGAATAGAGGCCCAAAGTCATCCGTGGCACTGCACGACTTTCACCAGCTTGCGGGTGGACACATGAGGCTGCACGAGACAGCCAGCAATTAATGCTATTGGAGGTTCTATTCTTCCGCCATTACCCTGTAAATGGCGTTCGTTGCATTCCAGAACTACTCGACCTGGTGTTGATCATGAACTATCACTAGTTTCGTTGTTTGCTGGTTTCGTTTCGTCTAAATTCCCCACCCTGATAGAGTAATTCTCGAAGGTAACACTTGACAAATACATCACGCAATATTTAGATGTTTGACGATAAAATCTGGATCTTGTTGAGAGGTCCAGCCATGGGACAGGGAAATTGAGTGATGAGTTTCACAAGAGATAGCCTATTATTGACTTTTCATTCTAAGGTGAAAGATAGTCGCTTCATCTGTTCCTATTCACATGAGAACTCATAGTGAAAAGTAAGGGACACTGCTCACGTAGATAAGAGCATGATATTGGACAATACCCTGTAGTTAGAGTGGCTCCTTCTCGCCAATGTTCCAATTGATCATTTTCATTTGTGCGAGAAATCGCGGCAACCCCTTCATGTCACAGCCTTGTCCACAGCCTCGCCACACCTTCCTCGTACTGAGCAAGCGCACATCGGATTCCGATTGTCCACCCCAACGGGACAGACACTTCCGTAGCATTGCCGCTTCACGGATTCCGATGTTCTATAGTCCGTTTCAGACGTGGCCGAGAATCACGTACCCGGCGGCCTTGGGATCGACATATCCATGTATGCCGTACCCAGTCTGCATTCAATGGAACGATTGCCCACTCACCATAGCAGCCGCTCCCCTGACACGTGCCGCGTGTATTATTGGACAAAGCACGCAAGATTTGTTAACACATGGGGATGATGCTTCCTCCCAAGGACTATCTATATACTTTAGAAATCAGCTTCACATTGTCGCAAAATCGATGGGTTGATGAGCATACATTCTGCGCTGATAACGAGACTGTTGAGTGAAAATGTACGCGGCTGATTATTTCAGATATACCACCATTGGGCACCTTATTCGAGCATCAACTGGAGGTCGAATTCTGCCCCATGCCAAGATAACCCTTGAAGATCATGTCACAGTGATCGAGCAGACTACAAGGCCTGTCTCAGAAGAGGTTAAGACACAGAATGGAAACGGACAAACCGACAAGGATGCCTATCTAGTCGATTGGACGGGTCAGGACGATCCCATGAACCCAAAGAATTTTGCAATGCCTGCGAAGATCCTCATTGGGATTCAGGTATGACCAGTCCCAAGGATATGTTCGGAAATCACACTAAAAGATTGCCACTCAAAGATTGGCCTCTTGACTTTCATCGTCACCATCAGTAGCTCGGTTTACTCAGGCGCGGTTCCTGATATAATAGCGCAATTCGACTGCAGTGCTGCTGTTGCATCACTTGGGTTGAGCCTCTTCGTTATAGGAATTGGGCTAGGGCCATTGGTAAGTGCTGGACCAAAGTACTTGAGGCATGCTAACCTTCCCAGCTCTGGGGCCCGGCCTCAGAGATCCCTAGCATTGGAAGGAACCTGATATATCTCCCGAGCCTGCTTGTCTTCGTGGCGCTGCAGGCTCCGACCGCTCTTGCCCACAATCTGGGGACCCTGTTGACCCTGAGATTCCTTGGCGGGCTCATTGGGAGCCCTGTTCTTGCGGTTGGCGCAGGTAGTATGGTTGATGTATTTGAGCCACGACATCTAGGGTATTGTCTTGGCATATGGGGTTCTATGGCCGCTTTAGGCCCGATCCTGGGACCTGTAATCGGAGGATATGCTTTCCAAAATCTCGGTAGCTGGCGCTGGACAATCTGGACAATCTCTTGGATGAGCGGCGCTGTGCTTATTCTCATCACAATACTTCTTCCGGAGACATCTGCCGATAAGTTGTTAAGTGACAAAGCTAGAAGGATTCGAAAACAAACCGGCGATGAAAGATGGGTGACTCAGGCGGAGAAATCTGGGGGAACAACCCTCAGGAAAGCTGCGAGGGTATACCTCATCCGGCCCTTCGCTCTGCTTGCATACGAGCCCATCGGTATGTTTTTGACACTCCAAGGTGTGGACCCTGCTTACTCTGCTCAGTGTTGCTACTATCTCTGCACCTTGCTCTGGTCTATGGGCTTGAGTTTCTCTTCTTCGAAGCGTTTCCATATATCTTTGCTGGGATATATGGCTGGAGATCCGGTCCCACGGGCTTAGGGTTCCTGGGTATATTCGTTGGCATATATCTTGGATTGGCCTTTCAATTGTGGTTCATCCGATATCGGTATTCCGCTCTGTGGGCAACACTCAAGCGTCCTCCACCTCTCGAAGAGTGGCTCTGGCCAATGCTTTTTGCGTCGTTTTGTGTGCCTGTGTCCATGTTCTGGGTCGGCTGGAGTGCAAAAGTCGAAGTGTAAGTTCATTGGGGCTAAAGAATTCCGATATTTGCTCACCATCCTCCTAGTCATTGGATAGTCCCGATTCTTGGGTCAACATTCTTTGGCTTTGCTCTCTACATATTCTTTGTAAGCTTCCTGGTAACATCAAAGCTTGGTCTCTAACTTCGAACAGCAGGGTGTGTCGACTTATCTCGCTTTCGGATACAGGACACATGCAGCATCAGTGTTTGCTGCCAACGATTTCTTGCGTTGTGCATTCGGAGCCGCGTATGTTCATACCCTACGTTGGACATTACTTGGAGCTAATGATTAAATAGATTTCCAGTGTTCTCAACAGCCATGTACAAGAACTTGGGCGCGGGATGGGCTAGTAGCATTCCAGCTTTTATCTCAATCGTCTTAATCCCCGTCCCATTCGTGTTCTATCGCTATGGAGCGAAAATTCGAAGTTGGAGTAAGTATGCCGATTGAAGCATACTTGTAGACTCCCACATCCCAAGGAAGCAAACAATCTTGGCCTGCGGGAGGTTGATATTCGAGAACGGTGGTCTTGTAGCCAACAGCCCAAGGCTGCGTCAATATGAGGCAGTCGCGAAATATCTATGGTTTCGCATAGATCTACAGCGATACAGGCTCATCGGAAAATGCTCGGCGCCGATCAAAGTTGATAGACTGCTCGTGGAGTTCGGAACTTACGAAGACAAAGTTTAGTACCTTGGAAATCGTGATAGGATCAATCAATACCCCTGTCGGTTTGCTCGACGCGTTTTGATGACGCGCACTCACGTGACGATTCCCCCTCACTCCACGGTCCTGCCCATGATTTTGTCTACGGAAGCACGCTTTAATGGATATCCTTTTAACACATTTTGTGGAATCAACATGGAGAGCGACTTCTCCGTAGAACGATAAGGCAAGAAATGCAACTCGGGTACCATGGCGCAACGTCAGAGCCTTAGGTTTGAGATTGAACCTGCAAGTCGATTCGCGAATGTACAAGCTGCAATACGGCGGCCACGAGTGAGTGATGAAGGGAGGCTTCCCTAATTACCCGTCTAACGGATGGCTCAGGAAATCACATATTTCTCCTACGATGAGAATCATGAGTTCCGGCATGATGCGTCCAGCCTACGATACTACTATCCGCCCTCCTTGCCCTCCGATCTGAACAAAGGCTTCGATACCTTTCGCCAACTCGATGACACAGCAGACGATCATCTAGACGGTCTGTTAGAGTCTATAACGGCCTATGAGAAGGAGAAAGGGTCAAAGGTGGAAACTGATATCATTACATGGCGAGGTATGATGACGAAGGTGTGAGCATATCGTCTGAAGCTATTACAATACTTATGGCTCGAGCAGATAATGATCGTGCCATTCTCGAAATTGGATAGCTGGGAGATGAATGCTACTTTGTTCCAAGGGACGGTCTTCGTTGAAGAGAACCATAAGAAGAAACTATCCTCCAGAGACGACCAGTACTCAGCTGTCGCCCACCCAGGTGCAATGTCTCAAGATCTCATGAGCTATTGGGGATACAAGTTCGAAACTCTTGCACTGTTGAACGAGCCATGGTGTAGCACTTCACGAGAATATATCGACTCTCGTGAGGATCAAGTTGTGAGCAACTACGCGCAATACTGTTCGATAGTCCGGACGGGCTTCGGAAAAGTCAAGATGATCATTGGTGGAGAGGTCGATGCAGTATCAGACCACAAGCCAGAAGACAAGTCGCAACCAATCAACTGGGTTGAACTCAAGACATCTGCCATTGTTCGGAATGAGCGTGACCAGATCAAGTTGGAGAGAAAGCTTCTCAAATTTTGGGCACAGTCGTTTCTCCTCGGTGTGCCTAAAATCGTGGTTGGGTATCGTAGTCAGCAAGGTATGCTAGAACGTCTAGAAGAACTTGACACGCAGATGATCCCCGAGAAAGTCCGAATGAATGGAAAAGGCTTGTGGGACGGTCAAACATGCATCAATTTTGCTGCAAGCTTTCTTGAATGTATGTTCTGTTCTTTTCTTTTCGGTTTGGCTGTAATTGACAGATCTGACAGGGCTGCGAGGAGTCGTGACCACAGACGGAGTGTGGAGGATCCAGAAACGAGAGAAGGTGCCCTTCCTCGAAGTGTTCCAGATTGAAGAAACTGGACATGGTGATATCCTGTCACCAGCATTCGTTGACTGGCGCACAAACGGTCTGCCAACGCAGAAATTGCAGAACGAAGGACAACATCACCCAGTGGCGAAAGAGGTCGACCCAACCTAAAATGTGTCTGGCAAGGCTGCAGATCGATGCAGAGTCTTGGCTAGCACGAAAAGCTCGTACGTGTCACTCAAGTGAGCAGGCTGGCTGGGTCGTCTTGCATTGTCTTCGTAATATTCGTGGACACTCGCGGCGAACTCGACCCAGGTAATTTACGCCTTCGCTCACCAGCCATGTTCTTCTTATGGCCACGACTTGACAGATGGCCCGCCCATTCTTTGTCAGTCATTAAAATCTTCTGGCAGGTTTCGCATTTCCTGGAAACCCTCTGGGTACCAATTCTGCCTTCCAGAATAGCTTGTGACATCTGAATGGCGAGGGTTGAGAGACTTGCCGGGGCAGGCAACTGCTCCCCCTTCAAGAAAAGATTAACGATATCCGCTGATGGGATAAAAACAGACGACTGCCAGTCGTCAAGAGAAGTACCATCAAGCAGGAAAAGCTTATCTAGTTGATTGGCTTCCTTGAGGGCGTCTGCAAGACGAATGCGGATGTAACGGTTCTGCCGCTTGGCATATCGTCTCGTACCCGCCCTGACCAACTCAAGGGCTTCTTGTAGCTTCTGTGAAACAGGCTCTGAGTCGACCTCGGTAGCTCGTTGGTCGAAATAAGGCTCCATTTCCTTATAACCGATCGAAACCCAAATACCTTTGCTTGTATCAACCGAGATACCTTGGTGAGCTAGATTCTTTTTGAGCTCCACTAGCCCTTGAGCTTCCTCAATTAACCCATCTTGAACCATTGCATCAACACGTTTGTTCAAGCGGTCCTTCAGGATAGAGTCTTCGGCTTCTAACCATAAGAGCAAAGTTGGAAACCGCAGGCCTTCTAGGCGATGCCCAACACTTTGCAACTTATTTTGGTCCTCACTTTCTTTGGCCGCTTGACGATGCTGTTGCTGCTCTGCGTAAATGTCCGACGGTTTCCTCCCGCTTGTGAGCCAGATCTGGAGCGAGCGTTGGATTTTGCGCCTGTCGTTTGGATGCCAACGTGAAGCCATCTCGGGATCCACCTCCTGCAACCTGGCATAGATTTCTTCGGTAGACCGGGACAAGATTGGCCACTTTCGCTCTTTTTCAATATCCGACACGTCAGAATCACCATCATGCTCAACTTCCGATGCCAGGGTTGCGTCCTCGAACAGAAGCGCATGTGTGTAGTAATGAGTGCCACCGACAACAATGGGAAGCTTTCCACGCGATCGGATCTGTGTGATGATATGGGAGGTCTCCTTTACGAACTCCGAAACCGTCCACGGTTTCTCTTCCAGGCCGATACAGTCAATCAAATGGTGTGGAATGCCATTTCTTTCAATTTCAGGTATCTTATTGGTGATGACCGGCAATCCCTTGTACATTTGCATGGCGTCTCCATTGATTATTTCGCCGTCGAATCGAGTCGCCAACTCAACCGCCAACTGCCAAATGCGCTCAGTTAAAGATCGGTTTTCTCAAAGAGTTGTCTTCACCTTTGATTTTCCCGTACCGGTCGCACCAATTATGACCAAGAGTGGATCTTTTGGCGGACGGGACGCCATCTTCAATCCTTGCCGAACAAGTAATGACATAGAATAGCCCCCTGGTAGCCGGGGTTTAGAAAGTAACTCTCCTCACCAACTGATCATCGCAGCTGATCGGACTCACATTGACACTGTCGTAGAAACAAGGCCTCTGAATGTGGATGCTATGTATCACTCAGCCAGTTCATCGATATTGACTTTCGGTTACGATCTTGCGTCAGTAAGCGCTGTCTAGCGATCGTTCTGTCGATCCAGAAGCAGGATTACGTCTGGCGACTAGTAAATTAGAGGAACAGAGAAGGTTTGGTGCCAAGATAATTTTCAGGTTCCAGTGCAAATCCCCGGCCACGGATTTTCCCATTGTTCCGATGTGCCGAAAGTCGTGTTCGTTCAAAAGTTCCCTCGAGGACATCTACAGCACCTCACTATTCGCACTCAGCCAGAATCCGTGTTTCGCGCATTACTAACCTCGAATAGAGCTCCGTTCTACATATCTCTAACCGCGTGAGTGCGGAAGCAAGATGGGTGACGATAGGATCCGCCACAACGGTTAATGTTACCTTGCACCACCTGCACCTAGTCACTGTTTCATGTCTCGCATTCGGTCCCTACGCAGGTCGCCTAATTTCCATGTTTAGGGCTCCCTTACCCCTGGAGCTGCCACGTCTTTCTGAAACCCTCGAAATCTAATGACACCGTTGTCTCGACTACACGCCAAAGTGTTACACCTTTACAAGAATGGAGACTTCTCTAGATGAGCAAGGTATCTGGAATGTGGAGAAGGCCACTGCGACAAGATTGCTTGAATCCTCAGTGCAACCGTACAGGTTCAATGCACTCATTATATCATGGTCAGGTACCTCTGTACTTCCTTCAAGTCGAGTGCATTCCTGTTTGTTTAGTCGTTTATCAATTCAACGTCGTTCTTTACTTGTACACCTGTTGACCAGGTTCCATTCTTTTTGCCTGGTGCAGACATTCTTTTTGCATTTAAACTTATAAACTTTATCTTGACATCATGATCTCGCCTATCTTGACACTGTTACTTGGCACAGCTTCGCTTGTTGCTGCACATCCTGTTGCAGAGAAACGCGCTGTGACACAGCTCGATCAGGCTGCTTTTGAGGAGGCCCAGCAGCGGGATGACACTGCTACGAGGGCCTTCTCGTCGGTCCCAATCAAGGTATGCTCACCACTTTTAGCCATCCGAGTGAAATGACTAATGCAATTGCTAGACTTCCGATGGGAAGTGTTTGTTCGCAGACATTCTCTCTGGAGATTTCCGAGCAAACCTGACTCCCATTCAAGTGGGCGAATGCAGTGGAGACACTGGCGCACTCTGGGATGTCATTACTGCTGGAAAGCACAATGACCAACCTGGAACCATGCTGATAGTTAACACCCTCGTAAGCACTTACTATAGGAGCTACCCAATAAAGCACTAACAGCGGACAAGACACAAGCCTGCTTCAATTTTGATCCTCGTCGGGCAGCAGGAAATCAGGTGATTCTATTCTCCTGTGGTGGACGTGCTGATGGAGGTAGGTTTCTTATGCTTCGTAGCACACAAGGCATGAGACTGACATTATGATGTCCAAAGGTGGTGCTGTCACAGATTCCCAGCTCTTCCCGTTCACAGGATCGGCTGGACCTCTGGCCTTCTCGCCCAAAAACTCCGCTGGAACGTGTTTGACAGTCAAAGGGGATGTGATCGACCAGGCTCCCTGCAATACTGCAGACTTGAATCAGTCTTTCAGCTTTGGTGATGCTACGGCTCAACCCAGCGCGCCAGCAGCTTCCACAAGCGTCCCTTTCACAAGCACCGCTACCACCACCGTACCTGCCCCAGCGTCCACTACTACAAGTGACGCGGTATCATCCGTCGCGCCTGCACCGACTACTTCAGCAATTGCAGTGACAACATCAACAGCCTCTGCTTCTATCGTGCCGGTTTCCAGGGCTGGAGGCGTTCTCAACCCATCTGCAGCCGCTGAAGCAAATCCTCGCGATGAGACAGCTACACGCGCATTTTCGTCTGTTTCTATCCAATCAGCAGATGGCCAGTGCCTCTTCATCGACAGAACTGCCGGTGACTTCCGAGAGCTCTTAATCCCAATTGTCCTCCAGCCATGTGATGGCTCCGCTGGTCAAAAGTGGGATGTCATCACCGCCGGAAAACACAACAACCAGCCAAAATCTGCATTGATAGTGAGCGCCTTGACCCAAGGCTGCTTCAACTTCGACCCTAGGCGTGCTGCCGGTGATACAGTCATGATCTTCAGTTGTGGAGGCAGGGCAGACGGCGGAGGGTCTGTCACAGATAGCCAGCTCTTTGCTTTTACTGATGGAGAGACGAGCCTGAAACTGCAGCCTAACAACGGAAAGGGGCAGGTGTGCTTTGCCCCGAACGCGACTGGGAGATTGGATCAAGCGACTTGCAGTGATGATCCAAATCAAGTATTCACCTTTGTCTGAGAAGGATTCAGAGGTACTTCCTAGCTGGCGTCAATGATACTTAGCCAGGCTCACTAGCTGGTGAACCGAGAACGTAGGTAGTTTCTTCAGTAGTATCAATAGCGGTGATAGCGACATTGATACTAGCTTCTCTAGCACGTGTCTCTGTTAGTCTAAGTCTTCTACATAGCTAGTCTTCTTAAGCAGAAAGTCGATTTCGTCTTTAAATTTCTACTGAGTTCCAGAGTATAGCTGTTCATGATTAGACTCTAATCCTCGACTCAATACTTTATAGACTTATTCCTAGTAGTAACAATATTCTGGTCATACTCTATACCATCCTGAATAATGTCGAGATTTGCACTACTTACTAGGGAATTTAGACGTTTCTGATTCGACATACTCTCGCCTTTGCACTTCCACTTTCTTGAGATCCACGATCTATTAGTACCTGTATTTGAAGAAAACAAATGGTCCCGTTCAAATACCAAAAATAACGCAATGAGTCTTGTGGCACTAGTCGATTGTTGTCAACTCCCCGGCCTTCGCCGCCCCCTTACACTGTGTGAACGCCCTATTACGGATCTGCTGCGTACTCCCCCCCTGATTTTTTGCCCACCACCCTACCTGCCTCCCAAAGGCATTGTTCGCCAGGTCCATGGCCCGCTCCTCCGGTACAGACCCTTCAGCGCTGTCTTCGTGTAGCGTACCAAACGTCTCGGCAACCTCCGCACCCACGTCAATCGTCATGAGGGCGCTCCAGTAGCAGTGCCGAAATGCGTCGCCTAGGCCATTGTGCAAGGTGCTGGATTCAAAATTGGCGATTGCGGCGTTGTTAGCAACATCGGCATCGGCGCGGATGTCGAGGCAGCCTGAGATGTGGGTTGACACAGCGCAGTAGACCAGCTCAGCGCCAGTAACGTCGAGTCCGAAAATACCACGTTTTGTCCGTGGGGTTGGGCTGGCAGTGATGTATCCTGTGAGAAGGAGAGCGACTGAGAATGTGGAGAAAAGGGATGGCTTCATGTTTTTGGGGCAAGTGGGTGGACGGGTTGTATCGCTCCAACGGGTATTTGGCTAGTGATCTGGAATTTTTCCTCCTGAGGACGTCTTCTGTCTCTACAGATATGTTCGAGATGAAGGTTTAGCAAGTAGTGTTGCAAGCATAGATTGGTATGTCTGTACGCGTGAGGGCAACCAACTCTTTTATACTCAGCAGGACGCTTACTTGCGACGACTAAGGACATTCACTCTCTTCACGCTCTCATATCCTTACGGAAATGCGACTCATCAGCCTCAGTCCTCAGCTTGAGTAGTTGTAATCAAGCTCAAAAGCTTTGACTCAAGGTATAGTAGAGCATTTCACGGGACAATGTCCTGCATGCTCTGATTGGAAATGCTACTCTATGTGCAGTCCCCCTCCACCTAATCTGAGAACTCAGAAGTACAACTCCTTGGTCTGGTCACAGGGATACAACGACACAAACAGCTGGAGATGGTTTCTGATTGATACTGAGCACTGAATCTAAAAACCTACTTTATGTTCCCAAGCAATCTCTCTCCTTGCTTCTTCATTGTTACTTGTCGCAGTCATTCGTATATGACGCCTTGGCAATTTTCAGCCAGTTGGGGCTGAGCCTGTGGTGGCCCATCCAAGGCTTTGGGGCCGCAATTATTTTGTCGAACTAATCACAGCTGAGAGAGAGGCTGCAAATACTCGCGCTTTCCATTGTGTCGTTTTGGTCCTGAAAATTCATGTTAGTACTAGTGCACTGCCAGCTTCTGCTACAAATTTTGTTCAACCTGAGCGGTTCAAGAAGGCCAGAGGATGCATATCCATTGATTCGATTTGAGAAACTGAAATTGAAGTCACGCAGCCTGCAGATAAATGGAGCCTTCTCAAAAACAGGCGTTGAAATACATAAGGATGAGTTTTAAGACTCTCGTTATCAGAAACAAGAGATTGATTGTCGATATTCTTGCATGAATGAAAATTTGGACGACGCAGATCAGGAGCCAGCCATCAAGTTTGAATTCAAATACATGGCAGATTAACAGAGCTAGAGATGGCCAACTGTTTTCTATCCTCAGAGTACTATGTATAGTGGTAGGCATGGAGAGCTAATTAACTTTGGTGAAGGGATGATCATTCTGTCCAAGCTGTAGCTTTGATCTGAATTGGCGAACTTGTGAAACCATCTTCGCGACTCCCGGGGCATTAGGCTGGAAATAACTTTCGAGCCTCCAGCGCTTGCCACTTTCATCTGGGTAAGAGTCGTTCGGCCATGGCCATGCATGAGGACCAAATTCGTCGTAGGGGTGCCATACGAGATCTGGACCATCCAGCACAACGTGATTTAAGTCGGAGAAATTGCCTGTGTGAATCACTTGGCTGAAATCAGGGGTCAGCTTATAAAGCTGGCCTCTTTCCCACCCGAAAACCCTGGCAATCTTTGAAAATTGCGAAGGCTCCTATTTGCTACCAGAATCAGAGTCAACCTGGACAGCAAAAGTGATTTTCTGACTAGCAACTGACGGATCGCCTTCCACGGTGACTTCGATGATACAGATTGAGTGGCAGTAATTTTCTGCGCTAATGTCCAAGTTAAAATAGAAGATTGGTCGCCCATCCATGTACTTAGAGTCGAATACAGTTCGATTTCGATTGGTAACGCATCGCCAGGTCTACTAGTAATGGTCTATACCTCTTTATTGTTTCGTATGGATTCGATACCGTCAAGGCAGTTCTACGTTACAGCCCGTCATGCGTTCGATATCCTGTTTGATAACCTCAACATCCTCCATAACACCACTTCCGGATGAGAGCCGAGCAAATACCATCCCACGCCAGTTTCCATCCATATCTAGTACCCATGCGCCCGAATCGCTAGCTTGGACGAAGGACTGGTCCCTACCGGCAGGTTGAGGACGAGCAGGTTGAGGACGAGGTTCAGGGGTAATTTCCCACCCAGTAAAAATAATCTTCTGGCCCTGAGAATTGGACAATACAATATCTGTCTTGAGATGACTGATTATACCTGTCGTAACTCCTGTCGTGCGCCCTCTTTTGAAGACTCTGTCGCCGAATTTAGGACCTCTCGCGGACCAGGATTTGATCTCACCATCAACTGGCTGGTAATAGCGCTTTGTAGAGGAGTCCAGATCGTCGTTAGTTGTAGGAGGGACGAGTTGAGGGTCAGTCGGAGGAGGGAGAGTATTCAGCTTCGAACAGCGATTAGTTACTGCCGATAAAGACCAGTCGTGCAAATTTTGTATTTGAAAGCCAGAACAAGCCCGGAGGGACCCAACACGTGAGTCAAATTCATTTATGATTCTCTTTTGTGCCTCTTGTTCTTCGATTTCGCGTGTCCAGTCATCGATCCATTTCTGGAGGCGTAGGTCGCCGGTCCACTCAAACCTTTCCTGTAGATTTTGGAGAGGAGCGATCGCAGTTTGAAGCGTGATCTGAATTGATTGCAGCTTCTGTGTACGGTCTTGATCGGACGGAATCACGGTCTCAATTTGAGAGGCCTGGTCTAATCGAAGACCATTCAATTCGTGCTCGGTACCTATAACTGTTCTGTAACAGTGGAAGACACTCATGATCATATCTTCGGTACGGCTATCCTGGTTTCGTAGTCTTATACATCCGCCCGCAGTTGCAGATGTATCGACGCCCTTTGGTGCAAGACTGGAACCCGGTTCGATATCGGACTGAAAAGCGGATGTTGAGAGGATATTTTCCGCTGGATCATCTAATGCAGAGAACGGATGTTTGGCGGGGATTATAGTGACTCCAATGCCATCTAAACCAACATGATCTAAAATCGCTTCAATCTTCCCGGTCAGTGTCTCCCAAGCCTTTTCCGTGTTTCTTGGAGCTCCGATCAAGATTGTGGTCGGATTTTCACTCTTGTTGGAATTTGTGCCCCAGCTAACCACTGATATCGTGAACCACTGGAGTCCAGAAATCGAATCGAAAATTTGAGGCCTTATGGTAGGCCAGAGGGGCACAACAGCCTCGTCTGGACCGATTGGTCCAGGCCAGTGAGCCTCGAGAGGGCTGGATTCTGCGGGCTGATTCATGTTGTACAGTCAGAGATGATCAGATCGTACACACAGAGCGTGCTCATGAGCTAATCTACGAGTACTGAATGAGAAAAGGGTGCTGCTATGTACACCTTAGGTTTGCATGCGTCATACCTTGGGCAGCTGTCCGCCTTTTAAGTTTGGCCGCCTTCTCTGCGTTGATCCACTTTTCTTGCTTGACGCCCGAGCTGTTGCCAATAATTTACGATGTGAATTGCAGAAATGGCGAGATGGGTAATATCATCGCGACCTTGAAACAAACAAACTCTCTCCTGACCTCTGAGAGTATTGCAAAGGGCTCACTTAACTTGAAATTTGCTAAAAGCTTCGGCCTTCTGGGTGGTGCAAAAGGTAATGCTGAAATAGAAGTCAAACAAAACGAAGAGATCCAAAACTACGATCTAGAGATCGGCCTAGTAGGTGTTTACCTTGACACCGACCCTGAGGTCAAGGTCCCTGTCACAGTGCGGGAGTTTTCGGATAAGGTCATGACAGCTGGACGGTTCATCAAAGAAGGAGTGCCGTACACAATAGAATTGACGCCTCTAAGATACTACCCAGGTCTTTCCGTCGCTCTCATGTACGACGCTATCAGCGAGGCCGAACTAGAGGATATCAAGTCATCCTACAATAAAATGATGGGATTAGCAAATGGCTTGTATACGTTGTTTGACCGTGTCCAGAATGTCGGCCAAAAGAACTTTCCAAAGTTCTGCAGTGCCTGTCGCAATATCAGAGACAATTACGATCTTCTTATAGGCAAGATACGAGGCTCTCTGGGAATTCTGCTTCAAGAACACGCTGAAGATAGCCCCGATCGAAGCCAAAAAATCAAGGACTTTCTATCTTCAACGCTTCAATCGGTCGAGGAATACGAAAAGATTTTGCGTGACCGGAAACGGACTTTTCATGGGTATGTGAACATGGTTCAACTCGCCAAGGACAATGGATTCCCCATGGGGTCTCTCACAGACATAGAGAGCGCCATATTCGGCAGTCCCCCAAAGCCTACGGCGCTGATGATAGTCCCTTCAAAAGCCAGACTATCAGAGCTCAAGAACTTTTACGTCAGGCTTAAATAGAGATTGAATCAGTTGCTGTATCCTCCAAAATCGGATACTGTAGAGACGGTGACAAAATTTGAATGCTTCACGATCCTAGCAGAAGTAGCAGACCCCGAGGAAAGCAGTAGCGAAACCTTGATTTCCGCAGCAGACCCTGCCTTGAGAACAAGTCTGGGAGCACTAGATTGGGACGATCATGCTCTGCTCCAGGCTTTTGATAAATTCATAGCTACCAACACTCCTGTCTTGGCCTTGTATGGCTTTCCATCTCTGTTGAGAGATCCGTATGGATGGAGGACATACGGGCAGCCTGATTGGGGTTTTCTGAACAACGCCTCAACTAACACGCAATATCTCGGTGAGATCTCAAATCAAAAAGCTCATGGACAAGGTATCATGCAATTTTCCACTGGGAACACCGTGACAGGCAGTTTCTTTGTAGAGGCACACCCGATGGTTACGGCCAGTCGTGGGAGAAAGATGGCGAGAAGCCAAAAGAAGAGGGCGTGTTCCTGAATGGTGCACTGAATGATTCAGCAAGCTTAGTAAGAGTTACGGCTTACAACGGCAATATCCCTGAACAGTCTGCTGTTTTTGCGATACCTGGGAATGAGTTGGTTGGGCACGATCCGTCAACGGAAGCTCTTCGGGCCGTTCTGTCTGCTCAACTGGCAAAGGGCGCGAATGTGATGGGTTGGAAGTCTGATATCAAACGTATATTGAGGTCGATATGGGATGTTCCACAAAGGGTGAAGGACATTGAGTTAATGAGAGCCAACAAACCAGCCAAATGCTGGCGCACGGACTCCGCGACTTATGTAGAGGCGCAAGGTGGCCGACTCATCGACGTCCACCATTTCGAGTTGCACGGTGTTCCAGGGTTTTATTCGCCTTGGATTAACGGCTACGTTATTTATGGGCCAGATCATGAATTGAAAGTCATCAGCAGCTTCATGAAGATCAACGACCCAGTTCTGATATCAGCAAAAACATCATGAGCATAGGTCGACTTTCTGACTGACATATCTTCACCTTCCACGGCCAATCCCCAAGGATGTTTGCCAATAGCATGTTGCCATCAGCAAGGGAGACTCGAAATAGCGGGTATCATCGTGACGGATGCTTCTCACGTTGTCGAGTGTAAGAACTCATTGTAAAAGACTCTGATCATAATTGGCAGGCAAGTTATAGTTGATTCGGAAAATTCCCGTTACTTGACGCAAAGGTCATTGTCGTGTGATATAAGCGCCATTTGCTATGAGAAGGGGAGGCCATAGCTGGTCATGTTGATATCACAGCTTTGGTGCAAAATCGAGTTCTTTCTTCTCAAACAGTGATACCGCATGTGCCGCCATTCCCCTGCGAACAGCCGAAGTCAGTCATCTCTTGCTTCAATGTATTCTCAAAAAGAACTTACCAGGAAGACTGATAGCCTGCTCCGCCAGCACCGTAATTGTGTATTAGCTGAACGCCCTGCCTCTGTTCGCTCTCAACGCGACCTCCTCCGACTCGACTCGCTATTAATTCAAAAATAAGTATAGAATCGGATAGGAGTGGTAAAAGTCCATTCGCAAGGAGGTCACGGCATAGAACTTACGACGCAAGCCGACATTTTGGCTTATGACCTGCAAATCTTCCGGCCTCCCAAGCTCTGGGCAGAGTTGGCAAGCTCTCTGCTTTATTCGTTCAGTGCGAGATGCATCGAGCACTTCATCGTGGTCGTTGTCTAGACGGACGCCACCAATAATGATTCCACCGCCTAGTGGCCTAGGGAATACGTGCGCAAACTCATTCTCTGGAAAGAGTGCTGGCTGGAACCACACATGCATCTTTTTGATAGCAGTTTTAGGTTCTCCAACGAGAAGGGTATGGCCCTATAAAGTGGTGAGATAGGGATTGGGAGTTCACGTAGCGACGGGCTAACTCATACCTTTGTTGCATACACATTCTGGTCTTCCACACCGCCCAAGGTCTTCGCGCCCAATCCGGTGCAGTTGAAAATGGCCAACGCAGTTGGAAAATCCGAAATCACATCATCAATATGATTGTACGAGCGCCGCACTATCTGAACTTTTGCTTTCAGGAGCTTTTGCATGAGCCTACAAGTGACACAACATAAGCTCCAATGCATCATCAATCTTGGTAGACGACCCTACCAGCTCAGATACAGTCGCGAATTGAACATAAAAGTCGCCAACTCCAGACCCCAAGTGGCACCTTCAGGGAGTTCTTCCTTCGGCGCTGGTCGAGTTCCTCCAACCAGAGCCTCGTACCACGGCTTCTCAGTCGGGTCCGAATCTGGCCCGTACACCAAACGGAAAGGAAAGCGCTCGACACCACTTTCTGGCGATTCATCCGCTATGCGCAAGAATCGTTCAAAGGAGAATTTGTCGTACCACGCATGCCTGTTCCACACCGGTTCAAAAGAAGTCCAGTTTGCACCGGCCTGTGGAGAGCAATATTCAGTCTGCGAGACATCACCAGGGAGGAATTTTGCGACAAGCGTAATTTTGAGGTTTGGAAATTTGCTGTGTAGTTCCAGGGCAGTGGTGAGACCAGCAACACCTCCGCCGAGGACGACCGCGGAACCATTTAATGAAGGCATCTTTGATTAGAATTTCGAAATGCCGACTAAGTTCTGGAAACGAAGCAGTCGAAGGGTCGGAAAGTCGGTATTCAAGACTCGAGTTTTTATCCTTCACCACAATTAGGTATTTAGTACTCGCCATAAGGCGTGCTACCCTATGTTGACTCTTTCATATCATACGAGACCTCTTTATCGCGCTTGAGTCTTGACCAATAAAAGGACGAATTGCCCGCTGTGATATTGTAAATCGCACATTGATTATCTCCCGAGCTGCTCGGATATCGTCGGTTGAATTCTTGTTTAGCTTGGCCGGCCGTGTTTTACGCGGCGTTCAGCGTATTAAGTACGCCTAGGCTTACCTAAGTCAAACCTGCAGTCTTGTTGACGATGGTGCTAAATGAATTTTACTATCTAAATCTCAGAACTTACTGCTGTGGGAATGCATAATTTCCCAAGCTGAAGCGCACAATCAACAGGGTACGAAATTTTGGAACACATGGAGGCCATTATTCGTGTGAAATGATCACGGTAAAGTTGGTTCCCAGAGCTTGTCTCCAGCGGGCTTTTGAGCCCATCTTCTTCTCACATTCTCGTCACAACAATGAGATGAAGGAGCCATGCCATCTGTTATCTACAAATTCATTTTTAAACCATCACCAAATCGCCTTTGGGGTGTCCGAGGAAATCATAGTATTGTACGAACCGACAGTACTATCCAGGCGCCTCGTACTAAACTATGTCGGGAGATTCATCGGCGAGCTCGCTTGATATTGCTTATCTTGGAAGTTACGTCCGTCCGATCAGTAAGACCACTTCAATAGTTGCATTTGCGCTTTCTGCTTGATCAAGATTGATATTGAGTGCCTAGGTGTTCTTTAGAGATGGTTCCGTCTACCCAACGTTAGATTGTTAGTGGTGTTTGGCTCAGACGTCTTCATGGAGGCCAGGAGAGAAATCCCTCTGAGATCGAGGATTTACCTGTCATGTGTGAGACTGAGAATACTCGTACCTGCGACCATTCTTTCCGTTACGATGGCCTGACTTGGTCGGGAATCGCCGCTAGAGAACTTGGCATGACTACCCCTCAGGCTCTGGTTCATGCCCTATTTGCAAAAGGCTCTCTGGGCCAATGCGCATTCAAGCTGACTATGCTTTTGCATGCTCCCTAACCGTGACAGGAGACTGTGGGAATCTCCCCCATTTGCGGTTGTCCGCATAGACGGCATGGCTATCTCTCCCTATCTATTTGGATCCGCTGAGCCTGCTCTCAGTAGCATTTTCATTGGTGGATGTTCACTTTTCGTACCGGGAATGGGCTGGCTTGCAGTACCTCGTACATGCTTAATGCGATCGTTATAATGCTTGGAGCTACACACCATTGACACATCATGAGGAGACACAGCGAAATACTGGATTTGCTCTGGAAAGGGTCCACCCAGTGGATTTTCTTAAGTGAGCTCAAGCCCCCGACCTCGCTCAAGATTCCTTCTTTCTACCTGACGCTCGCTCGCTCGCTATCACATCATACCATCTATTCCAGCTTAGACTAGGCAACTCGTGGGACTCTGGTCAGTCAATATGCACTTTTCAACATTGATTACGGCCTCACTAGCCGCTTCACCTGCTTTTGCAGAGATCTTGTACAGCGTCGTCGTCTTTACCAGACATGGCGACCGCACTGCCAAATTCTTCAAAGATTATGGCATGACAAACTTGGGTGCTACCCAGATGTACGAGTCTGGTGAGTACTATCGACAGCGATATGTCGAACAGGGTGCTTCCAACAAGATCCTGAACATCTCATCGGACAAGGCTACCACCAGTCAGATATGGGCATCCGCTCCTGACCAAGGGGTCTTGTATCAGACTGCGATGAACTTCCTGCAAGGTCTCTACCCTCCCCTCAACGATATCAACACCCAGCTTAGCACACAGACCTTGACCAATGGTACCGAAGTAACTTCACCCCTGAATGGCTACCAATTCATTCTGGTCCATGGCGAAGATACCACCACGCCAGACACAATCTGGATCAAGGGCGATGACCAGTGCCCGACGTATAACACGGCATATGACTCGTACCATGATAGTCCTGAGTACAAAGAGACGCTGAATGTTACAGCACCCTTTTATGAGTCCTTTGTCCCATTGCTGGGAGATATCATGGGACAGGAGAATGTCACATATGCCAACGCGTATGATGTGTTTGATCTCCTTAACGTTGCTTCTATACACAATGCTTCTGTTGCTGAGAATATCGAGGGTGCCGATTTGGACCAACTCCGTTACTTGGCAAATCACTGGGAATGGAACCACAACTACAATCAAACTATGCCAGACCGCTCCATTGGCGGTATGACCCTCGCTGGAGGAGCACTCCGTCAACTTCAAGATGTTGTCAAGGGCAAAGCAAAGGTCAAGTTCAGCCTCATGGCCGGCAGCTACGACACACAGATGGCCTTCTATGGCTTGACCAATCTGACTGCTGCCAGCCCCGATTTCTTTGGTCTACCAAATTATGCAGGCAGCATGGCATTTGAGGTCTTCAGTGAAGAGGACAATGCTACTGCATTCCCCGCCAACCCAGACACCGACCTGCGAGTGAGATTCCTCTTCAAGAACGGAACCACAGATGATGCATTGACAGCATTCCCTCTCTTCGGTGGATCTGAGCTGAGCCTACCTTACGGCGAGTTCGTCTCGGAGCTTTCGTCTCGCAGCATTGTAAAAGTTGAGGAGTGGTGCACATTGTGCCAGTCAGACGCAGGCTTCTGCTACGAAACTCTACATAACTCGGAATCATCCAACTCAGGATCTGGACCAACAGTCAGCGCTGCAAGTGGCAAGTCTGGACTATCGAACGCCGCTGCTGGAGGAATCGGTGCCGGAGTTACACTGGCTGTTGTCGGAATCATTGGAGCTTTGGCTTGGTTACTCACTCGACGAAAGAGGACCACGAACCCTGACCCAGCTGTTGCCTCTCCTGCGTACCATGCGGAGGAGAAAAGGTCGGATTCGAGTCAGAGTGAGATCTCCGTGTGATTTAGCTCCTCATCAAGAGGCGAAGGCACCATGACCCTCTTTTTCCCAGAGCTAGAAGCTTGCGAAGAGCTGTGCAACTACTGTCCTTTCCACAATAGCTTATATGTTATTACCTATGAATGTACCACAGAAAATTATAGCCGCAAGCGAAAGTGCTATGCGCGATGAGACAATAACCTCAAACACATAACAAAGAGCAATTAAGCTAGACACAAAGAAATGGACAGTTGTCGCTGTCAATATCGCCATCCTAGACACAAACTATCTTAAAAGCAGCATGATAGTTTGGCATCACGTGACTCAGTTCTCAGGGCAGCAAGGAAAATTGTTCTCGTTCAATTTGAACTTCTAAGTTCCCATGATTCTCGCATTTGACATTTAATTGTTCACGTACACAACGCATTCATGACCACGCACCACTATCCACAATCAACCATCTCATCGTCCGAGAAATGGCAGAAGTAGTCCAAGCCCGGACCATGTTCGCGCCAGCCTCACCGTCCAGGAAACGATCTGCGTCACCCGACCAAGATGCCGCCACCGAAACCACTAACAACGCCCTCACCACAAGGAACAACGAGTCCTCTCTGACCTCCTCTGAACCCCCCACCAAGAAAACAAAACTCATCCGGCGAAAGCGACGGCCAGCGCGCCCACAAGTCGACCCATCGACCATCAAATCCGAACCCCCACCACAAACCGGCACGATCTTCAACATCTGGTACAACAAATGGTCCGGCGGCGACCGTGAAGACGCCTACCTCTCCAAGACAGCCGCGCCCTCACGCTGCAACATCCGCAACGACTCGGGCTGGACCGCCGCAGACAAGACACCGGGAAGCTACTTCTGCCTGTTCTTCGCGCGCGGCCTGTGCCCTAAGGGCCATGAGTGCCAGTACTTGCACCGGCTGCCGACGGTGTTTGACGTCTTCAACCCCAACATCGACTGCTTCGGTCGCGACAAGCACAGCGACTACCGCGACGACATGGGTGGCGTAGGCAGTTTCATGCGCCAGAACCGCACGCTGTATGTCGGGCGCATCCATGTGACGGACGATATTGAAGAGGTTGTGGCCAGACATTTTCAGGAATGGGGCGAGATTGAGCGAACGAGAGTCCTGACGGGCCGGGGCGTCGCTTTCATCACGTATGTCAACGAGGCGAATTCGCAGTTCGCGAAAGAGGCCATGGCGCACCAGGCGCTGGACAACAGCGAGATCTTGAATGTGCGGTGGGCGACGGTCGATCCGAATCCTCTGAGTGCGAAGCGCGAGGCCGCCAGGATCGAAGAGCAGGCTGCTGAAGCGGTCAGACGGGCGCTGGGCGACCGTGCAGTGAAACAGATTGAAGGACGAGAGACGAGGGAAGAGACGGACCAGAGAAAACTCGAGTCCAGCTACGGTCTGGAAGGCTACGAGGCTCCAGAATCAATATGGTACAACCAACAACAAGGCCGCGCGCTGGAAGGGCAGAGATTGGGAGAGACGGGGCTTCTGGAAGCACACCCTCTGCAACCAGGCCAGGATGGCGGGGACTACTCTGAGCACGTGGGCAACGGCCAGCAGCATACGGGTACTTCTACGGGCATTACGGAGAGCAGCGGTGGAGGTGGAATCCTTTCGGGCTCGACACTGGCTGCGTTGAAAGGCTACGCGGCTGCGGGTGGACGGACACAATCTCCCAGCACGCAGCCGGCGAAATCGGCGGCTTCTGGAGGTCTTTTGGTCGGTTATGGCAGCGATGACGATAGTGATTAGTTTGGGCCATCACTCAATGGAAATGATAATCGTTTTGAATTCGTTCTAAGGGTCTCGTTCGCGACAGAGAATCTTGTCTTCGTGGCATGAATCTCTTCTGTGTAATCTCCACGAAGAAACACGGTGTACGAGCTTTGCCTTTCTACATGTCTTGATTTCTCCAGCACGTGGGAGTCCAAAGCCACAACCACGACAACCTAGTCATGTGTCACACACCACACATCAGACATCACATATCACAACTCGCTATGCTTGATGCCCGCCTCCTTACTCAGGTCCGGCATGCGCATAATAACAACCACCAGACTAGTCCAGCCGGTGAAATGCTGCGTCCTCTGCCCATGCCCAGTCTCGGGATTATACTGTTCCCACGCGAAGCCCGTGCGCTCCCACTCATCAAACACATTCGTGACGAGATTCGTGCGCAGCTCGGTGTAGATCTTTGCAGCTTCGGTCTTGACCTTCGTGGGCGCCGAGGGGGATTGCGCGACCGCCAGCAAGTTCTTCAGGATCAGGTAGTTCATGTTGACCCATATGGGGGAGCGCCAGTAGTTCTCGTCGGTGCCGTAGAAGGGGGAGGATTTCGACAGCGAGCGGACTCCATATGGTGACCAGAGATGTTCGGGGTCGTAGATGAGGGTGAGGATGTGAGGGAGGTTAGGGTGTGTGGGGGCCATGAGGCCTGTCATGAAGGGGAACAGACTCACGTAGCCCTTGTGGCAAACGTGTACGGAGTCTTCGTAGTCATCGATTGTGGCATCGCAGTAGGCTTTGTGTTCGGACGACCAGTGTAGGTCGTCGATGTTGTGGAGGATTGCTTTGTGTTGAGCGCTGAAATCGGATGCGTCATCGGGGTTAGACGTCAGGGGAGCGAGGCGCGATAGCGTGCTTGCCATCAACCCGACCCAGGAGATTAGGTCGGTGTGCAGCTCTCCTGGATGTGGTGGCTGAGGGCGTGGATAGTCATCGAGGCCGGATGTGAGGATGTGCTGTGGTGTGCGGCCTCGCCAGCGGTAGGCTTCTTTGGTGGAGAAGGCTTCGCGGTCGTAGGATCTAATATCACCGAATTGCGTCTTGCGGAACCAGTAGTACTGGCGCTTGAGCAATGGATAGAGGTGCTGAAGTTCCACCTTGACTCGGTCCGCATCTGTGGCAGAAAGAGAGCCAGATTCCAGCTTGTCGATCAGAGTGTCGATTATGAGAAAGAGGGTGGGCGGATTGGCGTAATGAGGATATTGGACCTGGAACTCGGGTGGGACTTTACTCCGAGCCTCGAGTCCAAGAATTTGCTCTCTAGCGATCCACCCATCACTGTCAATCAGATTGAACCATGACTTGACAATGTCGATTGTGATATCAAGATCCCATTCAATGATTGGAATGAGATGAAAACCCTCGTCCCATAAAAACCCACGAGGGAAAAATGGACGTGACGGTACGCTTGTGAAGAGTTCGACAGCAGGATCATTGACCACTTCTGCTTTTGCTCGAGCTTGAGCAGTTTCCTCCCAGAAGCCTTCATTGTCCTCGTCGTATTCTGAAGCGTACGAGCGGTCTACTAGAGAGTCGCCGTAAAAGTATCCAATACCGCCAAATAGATTCGAGAACAAAGATTCCGAGAGAGAGGTGAACTTGGAGTCCGTGAAAGGCGCCAATGGCTTGAAGATCTCCTTGAACTTGGATTGGAAGGACTTGGATGTTTTGGAGATTGCCTTTGTCAGGGTTTCAGACGTGACCTTAGGCCCAGAGTCCGAACTGAAGAGTATGTCAAATTCAAAAGCACCAACGAACACTTTCTGAACCATATGAAAATTGCCTGGACCAGGATCCTGCATAATGGTAAACGTCTGCCACGGAGGAGGCATATTTTCTTGACCATACTCCTGCACAAAAGTGTCGACCTGTTGCTTCAAGCTGGCGAACATGATGTTCTTAGCTTGCCAAATAGCTTCTGGCGGTATTTGCACACTGCCCATGAGTGGTCGATCGACCGGTTTCTTGTCCCATGCTGGATGAGTTTTGTATGGCAGTAAATTTTCCGGTGATTCAGTGAAAGTCAAGTCGAACTCACCCAGATCAGTTGTCTGGCCGTGTATGGTAACAAATCCTTCAGAGTCCGGCTCGTCAGAAGTGAAACCAAGCTCTCCTAGCCCTTCCATGCCAGCATAGAAGACCAATGTCGTAACCAAAGTCGCGGGTGCATCCTCACGAGGTACACCCTTGACTCTTGCGGCCCAACTACCACCATGTTCACCCCCAGGGACCTTGACGAAGTCAATCGTCAGGTCTATTTTGTTCCCTGTGTCATGTATAACCTCACGACCCCCATTGCGGGCATCGTACTCTTCCCAACCATAGCCAGCCATACCTTCATGTTGCTCGCAGGTGTGACGGAAATTGGTTTGAGCCGATTGATAATTATCTGTATTCGCCCACAGGAGGCCTGTGGTCAAGCTCTTTGGGAGCCTCGGTCTTACGCCGAAGTACAGGTTCGGCCTGTATGGTCCCCATAATAAAGAGGCGTTGGACGCTGCGTCGGAGGCATTGGTGAGATCAGCCCACAGGAAGAACAGAGCACAGACGGCTAGCAGAAAGCTCCATCGCCATAATAAGCCTCTAGAAGAGGGCGCCATGTCGTTCAACAATGGTTTCGCTAGACTTGTAAAGTTTGGGGAAGTGCGTAGTATTTCTCGTATGTTGATCGTGCCAGTGGGACTTTTTGATACATGTGGCCTTGTCCCAAATGATACGTCATGCAAGAGCACTCAGTACGGCGAAGCAGTCGAGGGGATTTTACGGCGGAGTATATGACTCCTCACGCATGACGATAGAAAGGGAGACAGCCTCGTGAACAACGCCACAAACACAGGGCGTTCCATTGTCGGACTCTAAAGAAGTCGTCATCGTCTAACCATAGCGGCCACGCGGATGCTTGTTGACAATCTACTTGTTAGTTGCAACGACACGACACGCAGCATCAAGAGTCACTTTGGGCACAATGGATACTGGAAGGAAAAGTCACGACAGACACAATCGGCACAAAGCTCCCATTAAAACTATCTACTTGCGTCGCAAGTTGCGACGAAGGAACGCCACCAGATCAACAACCCTCACCTCGTCCTCCTCCTTGGAGGGGCTCCTCACCTTCAACGCACGGTCTCCTGCGCCACTGCGCACGAGGACCACCCAAAACCCAACGTTGTTGTCCTTGGACAACGACTCCAACTCCTCAAAGGAACAGCATTCTTCTGACAATTCGGCACTGATGCCGGCGGCCCACAGGGTCGACACAAGGTCGACGCACGTTGTTCTCAACGTGCCCTGGTCAAAACTGGTGACAATTATGTCACACCGGGCGAGCGCTGATGCCGCTCTGGCATCGATGCCAGCAGAGCGGGACCCCTTCCCACCGAGGAGGGATTGGACTTGCGTCCTTGTGTAGCTGATCAGCTCAGACACGTTGAGTCTGAGGCCGACACCTCGGATCGAACCTCGTTCGTGCTTGGTCTGGTACTCCGCGATGAGTGCGTCGTACCTCCCGCCCACAACGAGCACCTTCTTGGTGCTGGTCTCGATGCACTGAAAAACAATGCTTCCTCGGTAGAGTTGCTCTGAGTTGTTGCTCAGAGGAGCAATTCGAATTTCTGTTTGTACGTTCATTCTCTTGATGAATTGAACGAGTTCTTCGAGACGAGTCAAATGAGGATGTGCTCTGCTGAGGTGTTCGCTTTCGCCCAATACCTTGGTGAGTTGTTTCCGAACTTCATCGAGAGAACCTTCAAAGTTGAATTTAGAGAGGTCTGACACACATGTTTCTGGGATATTGAGAGCTGAGCCACGCAACTGTTCACGAACTTCTTTCCATGTGACATTCCCTACGTTCAGGTGAGAGAGTGCCTGCTTCACTTTCGCGTAGCTGGAGTATTTGATTCGGCAGAAATCCAGGATGATATCCAGTAGATCGCCATGGTTTAAATAGATGATCCAAGATCGGATTGCCAGTGCTGAGAATTCGAGCAAAACCTCATCAAGAACTTTGATCACCTCTGCTTCTTTGATGTTCAAGTCTCGAGCGTTGTGGGAAATGAAGTCAAAATCGACCTCTGGTACTTGTATGGGTTCTTGTCCTGGCGCGGTGGCACGGTATACTTGACCAAAGCAGAAAGTCTTATTGTAACGACAGCGTGTCTGTCCAAGCGATCGCGCAAGTGGAAGGGTAAGATCAGTTGGCAGTTGAACAACAAGACCAGCAGGATCAATGAATGTGGCAGCCTTTTCATAAGAATCTGCTTTGGGAAATATTCCTGGTCGGGTTTGTTCAGTAGCTCCGTGGCGACGGAAAATGTCTCGCAATTGATCACCCATAGACATCAATAGCATTGAGCTTCCAGGTGTAACTCCAACGGCGTTTTTGTCTTCCCAGGCAAGATTTGAGACTGCACTGTTTTTATGGTTGAACAATTTGGTGACCCAAGACTGATATTCTGCAGGATTGTCTGCTGCAACTCTGTCAATGTATCGTTGAAACTTCTCATCCTCCAAGGGTTCAGGGATCAAATCGCTGACCAAAAGTTCCGCTGCCTGAGGGCGAAGATTCACTTTGTGTTGCACCAGTTTGAGAATAATCTCACCCTGCTTGCGGTACGGTTCGTCATTGAACAGTGCGGGAAGGGTCGGTTTTGGGTTTCTCAATGCGGTCAACAGTAGTGATCTCTCCATATCTGATGTGAAAGGACAGCACATCTCAAAGAACATGATACCGAGTGAATACATATCTGCTCTTGCATCATATTTGCTACCATGTTGATAGAGTTCTGGTGCAGTATAACCTTTTGTCCCGACTCCAGTTGATCTTCCAATAGTCATTCCCGCATCAGCCTGCTCTGCTTTCGACGTTGCTTGACCAGTTGTCGCAAGTCCAAAATCGCCTATCTTTGGGTTGTCATGAGCATCAAGAAAGACATTGGCCGGCTTTAGATCTCGATGAACCACGCCGATACTATGGACGTGAGCGAGACCTTCGAGAATGCGTCGGAACAAGCGCCAAACCATATCCGGATCGCGATGCAAACCTTCGTCAATACGATTGTGCAGAGTTCTCTTGTCGCAAAGCTCCATCTGAATGTAAAGCATGGCCTTCTCTGGAATTTTCACTGGTGGAGTAGACGGACGTCGAAAAGGGTGCATAGAACGAGGACCAGAGGAGTCTGCAATAGCCCCTCCTTGGGATGAAGATGCAAAGGGGTTTGTATCGGTGAACTCTGGAGAGGTGATGTCCTGATCGGTTGGTGGTTCTGGATCAGTGCCAAAAACATCGTCCTCATTATCCCAGCCATCTTGCGAGTTTGCTGCTGGAGGAGTCTGATAACCAAACAAATTGCCGTTACTCGAATCACTGAACTCAGCGCCCTGGTTGCGGTAGATGGAAGGCTCCATAAAGTCGTGACCAGTACTCAAGGGCATTGCTTGTCGTCTGGAGACTGCTGTTTGCTGAGTTTTGGTGGAAGGGCGTGGTCGTTCCAAGGACAGATTATCGTTCTCAATCCAGGAAGTGTAGTATCTCACAATGTAGGGATGGTTGAGCTTCGCTAGCAGTGTAACCTCACCAACAATATCGTTGAGTTCTTGTGGCGAAGTGCTCTCAATGACCTTGACAGCATAAAACTGGCCATCAAGCTTTTGGCGTGCGCAATAGACATTACCAAAACCGCCTTTCCCGAGTTTCTCGATTTCTTCCCATTCGGTATGATACTTGCTGTCAGTCTTGTTGCTCTGTCGTCTCTGGCGCAATGGAGTTCCTGGTAGATTCGGTGACTCTCTTCGAAAGATCGCTTCATGTGTCTTCCGAAAGAAATCTCTATGAGACAATTCGAACGCTGTTGGCCGCTTAGCGGGGTTGTGCTGGAAAAGGTGCTCCAGTAATTTCTCAGAACTTTCCTCCAAGTCGGTGCCTTCCAAAACTTGTAGCGGAGAGGTGTACATCTCCTGAAAATTATTGCCGAGCGCCATTTGCACAATAACTTTTCCAAGATCCCAGATGCAGGTTCTATTTGTGCGTGTGGGGTTGCTACCATTCAATTCTGGTGCAATCCACAGAGGTGAGTCTCCTCCAACGACGGCGGCAGGGTCACGGGCTTTGTTGACGAGATCTCTAAGCTTTGTACCGTATCCATCTGACAATTTCACAGTAATGCCACCACTTGGAGAAAGGAAGATCAATATATTCTTCGCGTGAACAGCAGGATGAACATAACCTTGCTGATCGAAGAACATCAATGCATCCACGAGTTGGCGAGCCCAAGATCGAATCTTGTTTGCGTTGAGTGGACCCGAAAGCTCGAGTAAGTCTGACAACGATCCTTTGTTTGCGTACTCAGAAAGTATTGCAAGATTCCATGAGGTTGAGCCGTCATCAAGATTGACGTGTTCGATTCGGTAGTTGACAAGATCTACAACATTCTGGTTGCGATGTTCTTTGGAAGACTCAAGAAGCTGTTCGATCTCTTCCATCCATTTGTGCATATCCTGTTTGGCGGCGATCGACTCGGGAATGTAAATTTGTTTCAACAATAATTGTGGAGCCTGGACTGCATTTGCATCCACTCTGGGAGCAACGATGGTGACCTTCTTATCTTTTCGTTTAAGAATGACACTCCTGCCAGCGACTGCTTTGAACTTGAATGGGAGGGTAGTCACCATGTCTCGAGCAACCATTGACTGATCGAATGTGACGGGTTCTTCCGGGGCGTCATAGAGGTTGGCATTATCTTCGGCAGTGGATTTCCTCGAAAGTGTCGATTTCTGACGGCGTTGCTTCTCACTTTCGACCTGGGTGACAAGAAGGTTTTCCTGCTTCTCGGCTTCATCGGCTTTTTGCTTTCGAGCCAATTCCTCTCGTTCTTGCAACATCTTCTTCTCCTTGGCTTCTCGTGCTGCTCGTTCTTCTTCGAGACTGAACTCCGTCTTGCTAGCTGCTTTGGCGATGATTGTCTCATCCAGAAGATCCATTATGGCATTGTTGACCTCGTAAACGGATTCGCTTCCACGATGTAGACCGGGGTATGTTGAAATGATGTGGTTGAGTTGCTTCTTAAGATCTGGGTCGTCAGGTTGTACTGCCACAATGTCGATCTTGGGAATGACTTTCGGGTACTCTGGTGGCAACTCAAATATAAGCTTGACAAAGTAATCATTGTCTCCCAAAGGGCCAATTCGGACTTGAAAGGCTAAGTTCTCTCGGGTCTAGGGTTTGGTTAGGACAAGGGGTGACTTCAACTCGCCTCACTTTCAGACTCACCTGCCAGGCATTCTTTCGTCCATGGACCACTTCGAATTCATCGGGGTAGATTGCTCTCGTTGTGAGGAACTCGTTACGTTGGACTTCAGGATAACCTGCAATTTCTTCTTCAAGTTCTCGATGAGACCTTCCGAAGGATGGCTCTGCCATGTTTGCTGGTTCAGGTTTTGCAGCCTGAGGGGTGTGATTTTTGTTTCGCTTTCGTGCGGGCATGGTGAAAGATCGGCCAAAGAGCGCGTTGCCTTCTGAGTAAGGAAATACTAGATGAATTCCTTTGTTGTGATCGAACTCTCGGCGTCATCCCCAACGAGGGGTAATTCTGCCTAAGTCTGTCGCAGCGTTAGCTGCGACTACCTACACCATGCTTGTTGTTCTTAATCCTTGTCGTCAATTGTTGGTGTTGGGTACAAAAGAAGTGAGCAATCGTGAAGCCTGACTCACAAGGCAGAGGCTCTCAGGAGGCCAAGACTTTTTTCGGAACGGAAAAACACAGTGGCCGACTGCTTTTCACAAACCTCCACTCGAACGTCCAGTTCGTCGCCTCTTTCTCTGGCTCAAACCATCAAGCAGGGCAGCGGGTATCTGTTAAATCTTGTTTCCAGGCTCTTGAAAGTAGAGAGGCGTTCCGGTTTGTGCCTCTGCAGCCTCTCAATCCAGGTAGATTTGTTTGGCACTTCTTATCTACCGTTTTTAGCCCAACACTACCGATTGCCTTCGACAAGATGGTGAATATCACTGAGAAGATCAAAGAGTACGGCACCGATCTTTCCAAATGCTTTTATCTCGAGTCTGATGCTTCAACAGGATCGAGGCCGAAATGGCCCGAACTCAAAGTGGGTTCCTGCAGGTTATCGTAGACTGGCAGTCCAGATACTGATAAGTTGCAGAAAACAAAGCCACAGGTTTGTCTAGTTTCGAGAGATATTGCTCTACAACTCTGACGAACGCATTTCAGAATATCATCTCGGATTGTTGAAAGGGTGAGCGTTTGATATCCCTTGTCGTACAAGTCTTTGCGTGTTTGCTCAAGAAGGACAGAAGAGCTGCTCGTGAACAATCGTTGGGCATGTGCTCTCCCCACGTGACCTAAAATCACGTGCATCGCTCCTTTCCTGATGACAGGCAGACTATGTTTGGCAATGGGCTGCTTGAGCAATATCAAAAGGGCCATCTTTCACAGCCTCGAGACTAACTCCAAATCCTAGAAAACTTGCTCGACTTCGGGCACAGCTTCTGGAACCGGCCCCTGGTGCAGGCTCTGGTGGCGGCGCAGGCTTCGATGTGTCCAAGTCTGGCGATGCCAGAATAGCGCTTGTCGGCTTCCCATCAGTGGGGAAATCAACTTTCCTATCAAAAATCACCAAGACCAAGTCTGAAGTTGCGGCATACTCCTTCACAACCTTGACAGCCATCCCTGGTGTCCTTGAATATGGGGGAGCAGAAATTCAGATTCTTGATCTTCCGGGAATCATCGAAGGCGCTTCGGAAGGCAAGGGTCGAGGACGACAGGTTATTAGTGCGGCAAAGGTACGTCTAATACAGATACTTCCATGCTGAGCGGGCAGTCTGACGGTATGGGAATCCCAGACATCTGATCTGGTACTCATGGTCCTCGATGCGACAAAACGCATCGAACAGCGTGCCCTCCTCGAAGCCGAACTGGAAGCCGTGGGGATCCGACTGAACCGCTCTCCACCCAACATCTACCTCAAAGCGAAGAAGGCAGGCGGCATGAAAATCACCTTTCAATCGCCACCAAAGAACCTCGACGAAAAAATGCTGTACAACATCCTACGCGACTACAAGATCCTGAACTGCGAAGTGCTGGTGCGCGACGAGAATGCCACGGTCGACGACTTCATCGACGTCATCATGAAAGACCACCGCAAGTACATCAACTGCCTGTACGTGTACAACAAGATCGACGCCGTGAGTGTGGACTTCCTGAACGAGCTGGCCCGAGAGCCGAATACAGTCGTCATGTCGTGTGAGTTGGATCTGGGTATTCAAGATGTCGTGGAGCGGTGCTGGGAGGAGCTGCGGCTCATCAGGATTTATACGAAAAGACAAGGTATTGAACCGGACTTCAGCGAGGCGTTGATCGTCAGGAGTAACAGCACCGTTGAGGATGTCTGTGACCAGATCCATCGTACGTTGAAGGAGACGTTCAAATATGCGCTGGTATGGGGTGCCAGTGCAAAGCATGTTCCGCAGAGGGTCGGATTAAGTCATCTCGTCGCTGATGAGGATGTCATTCAGGTGGTCTCGGCATGGAAGGCGTAGGACGTGGACCGGTAATATATCTACTTTTGCCATGACCACGCTCGCAGTTTTGAAAGAGACAAAGGCCGAGAAGATTCCAGCTTACAGCAGGGCATGATACATGAAAACCCACGAATACGAATGAAAGTCCTTGCTCTAAGGTCGCTTATCTTTTCCCTGTGTTCTATCTCCTAGCATGTACTCATCTCCTCTGAACCCACACAACCCCATTCACCCCATTGCACACATAGCTAGTATCAACACCCAGCCCTCTTTGGATCCAAGCCCGCGACACGTGCAGACCTGGCCTCTCCATCAAACACAAACTCACTCATGAGCATCCCCGTCGCAGGACCATTCTGAATACCCCAACAAGTATGTCCCGCGGCAAGGAAAACGCCATCCCGCTTCGTCCTCCCCACCAATGGGCCCGCCACCGCCCCCTCGACCTGCGGCAGATAACATGCCTGTCGCACGGTGACGTCGCCGTCGCGGATCTCATCCGAGAAACTCGCGCAGTAGTCGATGATATCCTGACAGCGGGCGTCGTCGACGGCCACTTCGGCGGTCGAAGCCGGCAGCGGGGCGAGGTGGTCGCCTTCGCCGCACGCGTAGATCTCGCCTTTCGGGCGCGCGTAGATCTCCGGGGTGACGGTCATGGCGCGGGAGGGCGAGCCGGTCTTGAAGTTCTTGGGGAGGGAGATCGACGTGAATAGGCAGTAGGCGGACACTGGGCGCGTGGGCTTGATGGTCACGCTGTGGGCACGCAGCGAGCCGATCGGCGCCGAGGGCAGGATCGTCGACGTCCATGGCCCGGCGGTCACGATCACGTCGGTTGCGGATAGTTCTCGTGCTGTGCCCGTTGCTTTGTCCGTGTATTTGACAGTGTGCGTGTGCGTTCCTCCTTCGGAGGAGTGGCAGGCATCGTCGATGATCTCCGTGGCAGATCCGAGGATCACATTCAGTCCTTTCTCCTCTGCCAGCTGCACCATGCTCGTGGTGAACTGGTAGGGATGGACTTGGGCCGTGTCCTCTGGCGACCCCATACTCTCGTACGCCCGCACCGTCTCGTCGGCAACCCAGTCCAAGTCATCGGGGAGCCCGGCCTTGCGTAGCCGTGCGTACGACTCTTTGCTCCGCTTCTGCAGACTCACACGTGCATTCACGTCGACGTTCCCGTCACTTGAGACATCGGGGCGATGCAAGCCTCTGGTATCTTCTCCGTGACCCTTCCCACCATTCACACTCCCACCTTTCCCCTCTCCATCGACCTTTCGCCCCACCAGGTCAATCGACCCAACGCCCACGCCGCGATATCCCCAGCGCTCGGCGCCGCCGTGTTCTCGCGCGAGCTCGGCGTGCAATTTGAAACTCAAGGGGACTAGACATGATGGGTAAGCCCACAGGGCGAGTAGTCCGCCCGCTTTGCCTGACGCGCCACTTGCGATCGCAGTTGCTTCGATCAGGTGGATTTTGTGTAGTGCTGGATTGTAGGCGGCATGGCGGGTTAGATAGTAGGCTGTTGTGGAGCCGATTATGCCGCCACCGATGATTACGATTGTCTTCTGTGGTGGGTTGGTTGTCATCGTTGGACTGTACTTTCAATTTTATGTGGGGGTCAATGGGTTCAAGATGGTGGAATATAAATTCGAGGAATCAAGAGGTGGGGAAGTGGCGAGAGCGATGACGATGACGACAAGTGTCTTGCACGACTATTGATCATGCAAATAACCCCATGGCCACAGTTGATAAATAGGTATGGATGGTGCGAGAATGAGAAGTATAGAATGTCATATATGATATTCGCAGAAATAATGTTCGCCTCGCATAGTCGAGGCCAAAAAATCTAGGTTTGAAAGTATGATACAATTATTTCAGCGTGTCGTGGTAATATCTCTGACGGGTTCACTGACTACAATACCTGGGCAATTAGCTCATGTAGGAAGGCTCTAGAATTTAACTATTTCCATAGTCTAGAGCATCGATGCGTTGCTTGAGAGTATTGAGGACTATATACTGATTTTCAGCAGCAAGAGAACAGACTAAAAATTCATCATTGATCTTGAATGCTCCTAGCAATACATTTGTCAATCTCATCAACTCAATCCAATTCCCCAGGCCTCCATGAAGACCGAGGATAAAACATCTGGTGTGTTAATTGACTGGGTCATCATTCCTACGAGTGGGGAGCAACCAGAAGCGGAGAACAATCCGTTGTGCGATTAAGTCCGATATCGATGTGAGTGAGATATGAGAGGGTAACCTGATGATTGATCCGATTTTAGACATCTTGTCATAGTTGCAGCACGTATAGACTTGTGGTATACACATAAACCCCTTGCTCCCAACCTTGAAAGTCGCATAATCACACATCTAGTCAGACTTCGTGCTCGAGGTTTTAATTGTTGCAACTTGATGTGCGAAGCTCAACCCTTGGGTTGGCCAGTATTCACGGGCATTCAAGCACGGTATGTTGCTGGCTCTTCCCAGGTATATGCTTCAGGTCTGCTCCTATGGGTAAACACGGTTCATTGGATGCCATGATAGGAGAAAAGTGACCATGCTCATGCCCATAACCTCAAGCCACGAGGGCACGATCCACTGGGTTATGGCAGGTCGTAGTGGTAGATTGTTGAGGCGGCCATGGAAAACTGACCCACTGAGGTTCAGTCAACGAGATCAAGGGATGAAACCTCTCCTTGAGCCATATCGTCCCTTTCCACCCCTCGACTCAGCTCGTATGTGAAGACAGTGAAGTCCGAATACGTCAGCATGAGTCTGTAGCGACGACTATTTTCAGTTGTCTCCCAAGATTCGGCGTGAGCAGGAATGGTCCATTTTCGGTATTCTGAGGAATATTGTGAAGGACGAGCACCCTTTCCTGTAGGTGAAAGCCTCTTACGCTTTGCACGCCTCGCTCCTCGTGAGCTACTCTCTGCTTCGTCTTCGTCACTAGATCCGAGGTTTTCACTTGATCCATGGTCTCGATCCTTTAGGCCTAGCATGACTGGATCAAATGTGATGGACACGCCGTCCAAGACCCCATCGCTCCCCCAAGTGATGCTATCGTCGGCATCAGGGCTCTGGCTCTTCCGCTGCTCGCTAGTTCTACCCTGAACCGGTGAGGTCGCAATGCCAAGTAATGGTCTCACGGGTCGCAACATCTTGGATTCTTGTTTCCTTGTTGGTAGTATCCAGTCAACACGTAGTCCTAGGGTCCCTGTCTTGCCGTTTCTGGTCAATGAACAAACAGCACATCTGCCAATTTGAGAGGCAACGATGACAATTCCCAGTTCGGGGATTTGCTGGATTATGTTGAGTCTCTCGAAATTTCCTAGACCCCCTCTCTCGATGATGGGAGGTAGTGCTTGCTTTAAAATGTTTGCGCAAAATAGATGTGGTGACTGCGCGTCTGGGCCGCGCAACATCCTCAAGTTTGAAGCACTGCAGTGAAGCAGAGGAATATCGGGTACTGTTGGATTTTCTGAATTCCTGCGCGTCCGCGGCCTTGGTATGGTTGTAGCACTTGAGACAGGACCCTTTCTTGGACTTCCAACCTCAATTGAGCTGACTGAGGTTGGAAGGAGAAGTACAGCATCATCTTCAACAACTTGTTGATTTTGCTGTGCAAGGCTCGATAGAGAGGTTATACTACGATGATCCGATGATGACAAGTCCTCGGTCAACTCATCCGAGCTTGATTCGCGTTGATTTTCGTCCCCCTCCCCGGACATGGAGTCGTCCTCATGAACCTCAACCATCGTCAAAACTGCAGGATCTTCAGTATGGTCGCTTCCAATCGAGGAAGCAGGGATAGAGGAGACAAATGAAGAGTTGGTAGCTTGGCTATTCTGAAAGGCAATGGGCTCAATCGGGTTGGAGCCCAGCTGATATGTAGGAAATCCATCTGTATCATCATCAATAATATCATCGGAATCAGACCAAAAGTCCGCTGCTTGTTCGGAATCAGCTAGATCGTCCGAATCGTCCGAGTTCTCGACCATGAGAGGATGAGCATGACTATTACCGGGAGTTCGGAGTCGTACGATATTTGTGATATCGTAGCTCTCGGTACCAGCATGGCCATGATAGGAAGGAGCTCTGGAATGACCGCAGAATTCTTCCATTGAGCGAGCAGTGCGGAAGCATCGGGAATCCAAGGCAGCAACAGCCCAACCGCCCTCGCGGCGTCTTAGCCAACCAGCACGGATATTCTTCTCGGCAAAATTCCAGTCTTTATGACAGAGACCTCGCCAGATTTGCCAGACTTTGGTATTGCCGTCAATATCTGTGCTTATTAGCCATTTACCGCGCAAATCCTGTTCGGTATTGACAAAAGCCACGCTTGGTATGTTTGCATCATGGCCTTCAAGACCAGCGAGTGTGATTTTGTAGTTCTTGTCTCGAGGCGGGGTCTCAATGTCATCAAACACGTCCCACTCATGCCATTCAAGATATTGGTCAGTGTCATTATAATCGTCGTCACCATCAAGGGATGGTCCAGCAGGATAGTCCCCACCTGATAAGGCGAAAGCGAACACGGTAACCTTGGCACATGGATCATCCTTTGGGATGTGATGGGGAGTGTTGGCGGAGACCGCAATCATTCGAGCCCGAGTATGAATTGACAAACCCCAAGCCGATTCATAGACCCATTCGGAGAAGAACGGCCGAACATCAGTCAGATCACCTGTCGCGCTGGTGGTAAAGCGAAAGGGTTGCCTTCGAATGGCTTCTTCGATGGATTTGGTGTAGTAGGCCGTGATATTGCCCGAGTCAGTAGCGAGGAGTAGAATTTCTTCTGTGCCAAGATCATCAACTATCAGATGATTGATCGAATGAGGTCGGTGAAAATCAATATAACCCTGGGCATTTGGATTGGCTAGGGCCGGAGCAATCGCAAGTTGAGCCCTTCTCCCCATCCTTTGAAAGGGAAACTCGGGCCTGTAAACAATGACATTCTCGTTGGAAGCGACGAAGTAGAGATTGTATCTCTGAGATAGCGCGGTCAGATTATTCCGCCAATGTGATAAAGGGGGCGGTGTGTATATATCGTTCTGGGTGAATCTTGACCTTCCCGTCTCAACACTACCTAGTCCAATGTTGATTGATTGGAAAGATCTTGGGTCGACCTCCATAGCTCAGAAACAGGAGATACGGAGCTTGGACTGTAAAGTCTATTTCATAAGTTGGATAAGGGGTTTTTAGTGTAAACGAAGGGTGGCGTGGCTTCCAGAGCACGTCAATCCTCACACGAGTCCCCCACCTTGTGCTGCCTGTGGTAAGATATTGAATATCAGGCAATGGAACGATGCCCCGGAAAATGTCTCCGGGCACCCCAGGCCTGCAGGCAGATGCAGATTCTCCTGGCAGTGCTGGCTTAAATGCCTGGATAATGAAGAAGACGACAAATCGACAAACCAGCAGTTTGGACTATGATTTTCATTAAAGGCACCTTTATATATCGATGGTTGGCTGAGGTGTCACAAGCAGAGAAGCATCGACTATGTTCAGAAACCGGACGTAAGATGCGGGAACAAGCTGCAATAACCGAAATCGAGGTGTTCAATTGAACGGAGTCAGATGGAGGAGATGATGCAGGCGCAGTCCATTGAGCCGTTATCTCAACAGGGGCCCTGATGTCGTCTGTTGACAATAAAGAATAAATATGTGAGATGTTGGCGTTGGTGTGGGTGTCTGATAGTTTAGTGGTGGCCTTTGGAACTCATCAATCACCAGTGGCACCTGTAACCTGAAGAGAAGATTACATGTCAACTCATCAACATACACACCCCTCTATCCAAGGCCTGTAACTTTCCACGAGGGTGTCCGAGGTCCCAAAGTCGACGAGGGGTCGAGCAAGAGGATAAGGGGAACCCACAATACCTGCAGGAGGTGTTATGCAGATGGACCAAAGAGTTGGGCTGTTCGTGTTACCGGGGGTTGAGATCGAGCGTCTTAAATGGATCCTCTGAAGCCTCGGAGACGCCGCTAATGACGCATCGTCAACCGGGGTTCTTTTCCATCTCAGTCTTTTCCATTCTTCAAACCAACACGTCCCCTGGAGACTACGAGTACACAATATCAACGGGGTATCCATGTGTTGATGATTCCATCCCCAACCACTCACATCGCCGATACTTGCACTTTGTCGCTCGCATTGGCAACACAAATTCCATCCCCAGCTTTGGCATTGTCTGTTCAAGTCTCATCCACCAAACCCACCTGAGAGTCAACGCGACTCCAATTCACCTATCGCCCAATGCCCTTGGAGATTTTGAGAGATCAAGTTACACAACATCGCACTATTCCCGCTCTACATCTTTGATTGATCCAACCCTGATCTCACTTTCGAGTCTCTCGCCATGGATCTCCTAGCCACCGTTCGGAAGGAAGGCTCCCGGGGTGGTCGCGCCGACTTCAAGTGGTCCGATGTCCAGGCCTCCTCCCATCGAGAAAACTACCTGGGTCACTCCCTCATGGCTCCAGTCGGCCGCTGGCAGAAAGGCCGCGATCTCAATTGGTACGCAAAAGGCGACCAGGATGCAAAGGACAACCCCGACGAGGATCCTGCCGCAAAGGCTGCAAGAGAACGCAAGGAAGAAATAAAACGAGTCAAGGAGGCAGAGGAAGATGCCCTTGCAAGGGCCCTGGGTCTGCCGGTGGCCCCAAGAAACAACCCCAACATGGAGGAACTAGGCGGTCAACGCGAGGTTGGAAGGGTCTTGAAAGAGGCGGCCGGTGACAACGACGCTGCATCCTCGAGGGGCGTGGGATACGGCCGCCTTGCAGGGATCGACAACCCCAAAATGGACGGCACATCCACCGAACGCATCGAAGGAACCTCGGGCTCCAATGACAATGAACTTCAACATGCGCTAAGGGAGTACAAACGTAGACACGGTGAGCAGAAGTCTCATGGTGGTCGCCGGCGCAGAAGTAGAAGCCGAAGTCACGACAGAGAACACAGACATAAAAGAAGAAGCGAGGGTGACCGACATAGAGAATCACACAGAGACACAGAGAGGCACGGTGGGCAGCGATCCAGAAGACGGCGTTCGTTCTCGCCCGAGAGGCGGGATCGTGAGCGCTCGCGCTCCCCGAGGAGTGGAAGACAAGAGGAACATGGTCACCGCGACAGAGTCAGACATAGACCTTCTGAGCGTCAAAGCCGAGAAGCTCGCGGCCGGCATGATGACCGAAGACGACACGACAGGGATTGAACAATAAAAGACCATCCTAGTATTAATTCATATGCAGACCGAGCGATGCATCGAAAACATCGCTTTCCAAGTCTTTGATATCGATGTCAACCACACCCAAGCGACTGGCACCACCTCCTTGTTTGGTGATGTCAGCAGACACACTGGTCTCCACAAACTCCTCCAGCTCTTCGCTCACTGTTTTGAGCTTTTCTCGCACACTAGCCACTCCCTCCACGCCTACTATGTGACGCGCAGGTGGATTCTCATGTCCGCCGATAGCCGTCACTGCGTGGATGGTTTCTGCAATGAGCTTTTCGGTGTGACCCGCACTCAGTGGAGGATACATGCTGACCACTTCAGGACGACTGAGCAGCCACGGCCCACTCTGTCTCTCAGCCTCGGATGATGGGGATTGAATGTCAAACTCTGGTGGTGGTGGATGTTCTGCTCTGATGCCAGGTAGACGATTGAGCAGACCATCCAAAATGCCTCGAAACATGGGTGCCGTTTGACCGTAGTCCCTCGAATATTCTTTCATTGGTGGAGCGGATGTCACTTGGTTGGTCAAGATGCCGATTTCCACGCTGGGTTGGACGATGGTCAACTTGATATTGAACGGGGCAATTTCGTATGCGATGCTGTCGCAGAAACCTTCCAATGCCCAGTTTGAAGCACAATACATGCTCAATCCGGGAGTTCCAAGGTGGCCAGTAATTCCGGTGAGGACGATGATGTGGCCGTTGAGTTGAGACCGCATCTGAGGAATCACAGCTCTGATGATGTTCATGGGGCCGAAGAAGTTCCTCTCGAATTGGTCTCGCACCAGTGTCAAAGTGCGGTGACTTGCTCCAAGTTCTTCAATGGTGCCTATTACTGCTTCACTTGTGCAGCAAAACAGTATGTCCACCCCACGAAAGGTATGAACTCCTTCTGCAACCGCTGCCTGACAATGTGCAACATTCCTAAGTATCAAGTCAATATCCAAAACAGGCTTGCCTTGCAAAGGATTTCAATGAGTGACAACAATGAATGACTTCCAATAAAATCCCACAAACAGTTGTGATCTTACCTGATATCCAGCCCAACGACCTTCAGTCGATCCTTCCAGCCCGGACTCCTCCCCACCTCAGCTAGAAAGCCCTTGAACTCCTTACTCCGTGCCCCATCGTTCTCGAACTCTGCTTGAATGATCCCGGACACCACGTAGTCCCCATGACTGAGAATCTGGCGCGCGATGGATATCCCAATGGGCGAGTCGCCCGATGTCACCAACCAGACCCGCGGTGCGTTATGCGTGGGGAATTGCGGTGTTGGAATCGGAGCCGATCCATTCGCCATTGCCAATGCAGAGCCGCTGCTTCGATGTCAGGGTCTTGCCAATCATGGTCTGGGTCCAAGACCAGATATCATTATGCTATTCGATGGCGCAATGACGACTTGCAAGGCTGGAGATGTTTCCCCTTTAGCTTTGACAGTGACACGAGACGATGCGAATCTGAGAAGAGACGGCTTGAAACCGTGATCAGCTTTGCATGCATAATTGGACTGCCGTTGTCGGCTGTTGGAGGTCGAAATGCCGCCAAGCCGTGGACGGAACACCTCGGCTTCGGAGCAATGATTCCCCGACTCGATTGCGTCTTGGTTTGGGAAAAAGTGGCGGGGGATTTTGTGGTGTACCCAAGTCACTGCAGTAGTACTACCAGGAATTGGACTGCCACTCTGTCCCCTCGACCGACAACCTCTTCTTTCTACTTCCTCCGATCATCAAGTTCCTGGATAGCTAGCTTCACAGAAACAAGATGCCGGAAAATAGTGGTCGCGGGGCACCTGCTGCCGCAAATGGGCAGGAGGGAGGTGGAGGAAAGGTATCTATCCATTCCGCTTGACATGATCACGGTTTGATCTCGGTGCTAATCAAAGGCGTTCGCAGTCGATGTTCCAAACCATTGTTCAGGGCATCGCCATTTTCGCCGCCACCCAATTCGTTGTCAACCAGTTCTTCGGCTCCAAGACTGCGTCCACTAATGGAGGTTCTCCTGCCAGCAGCGTCGATTTCAAAGACCGACCGGATGCGACCGCCGTGGCCAACTATTCAGCAATCCCGTTGAACATTGTCCCCATCTGGCCTGAAGACAGCTCGCTCGATGTCAAGATTTACGTCTCATCGCTGAACACTCTTCCTGCCTTGAGCTCGCTCCCGAAGGATAGCTTGATCCTCGATGAGAAGGATTTCAAGCAGGGAGACTACAAGGACAGCCGCGAAATTGAGACTACGATTGCTGTTCCAAAGGATGTTCAACATAACGCTACTTTGTGGGCACATTTCTTCGTCGGGCTGACGGGGAGTGAGATCGATCCGAAGGCCAAAACATATGATCCGGCCAAGGCATATCACTTCCAGCGACCCTTGAACCACTACAACGCCAAGAAGAGAGTTCGCAAGTTGAAGAACTTGCTTGACAAGAACGCGGAGCCTGAAGAGGAGGTGGAAGAGCCCCAGGGAGTGCAAATCGCTTCATACTACCATCCGAATTTCACGTTGGCGTTGATACCCAACACTGGGACCCAAGCTTGGCGGCAGATGCATCCTGCCATCCGGAGCAATATTGTTTTGGAAGGTAGTGGTGCACGAGATGCATCGGGTCAGAATGGATGGTACTATCCTGTTTTCTACCTGAACACGTTTTGGCAATTGCGATCACATATGATGGAACTTAACGACACGGTCACCGAGGTGCCTCTGAAGTTCAAGTTGTACAATTTGGTCAATTGGCAATATTCGATGCTGGCCAGCATTGATGATTCGATGAAACAGCAGCAACAACAGGCGGCATTTGGTGCACCGTCACCGACTGGTGGAGATGGTAGCGAGATGGAGAAGTTCAAGGAGATCTTGCTCGACACGAATTCGTATCTACTTGGTACGACATTTGTCGTTAGTATTTTCCACATGGTCTTCGAAGGACTTGCATTCAAGAGCGATATCGCACATTGGCGGAAGAAGAAGGATGTGATTGGCACATCTGTGCGGACCATCCTTGCCAACGTGTTCATGCAGGCCATCATTTTCTTGTACCTGGTCGACAATGCCGATGGGACCAGTTGGATGATTCTGGCAGGTCAAGGGTTTGGTATTCTACTGGAAGCGTGGAAGATCACCAAGACGGTGGATGTCCGCCTCCGCGAACCAGGACCAGACTCGTCGTTCAAGTTCCTGCCTTATGTTATCACCTTTGAGGACAAACACAAATTGACCGAGAAGGAAAAGCAGACGCAAGAGTATGACCAAATCGCGTTCCGGTATCTCTACATTGTGGCCATTCCGCTTCTCGGGGCGTATGCTGTGTATTCACTGGTGTACGAAACGCACAAGTCATGGTACAGCTTCGTGATTGAGACACTGGTGGGCAGCGTGTACGCGTATGGATTCTTGATGATGGTGCCGAGTCTCTACATCAACTACCGGTTGAAGTCTGTGGCACACATGCCGTCCAAGGCGATGACGTACAAGTTCTTGAACACGTTCATTGACGATCTGTTTGCATTTACGATTCGAATGCCGACGTTGCATCGGCTGGCCACATTGAGAGATGATGTGATTTTCTTCATCTGGTTGTATCAAAAGTACAAGTATCGGGTTGATTACTCTCGAGTCAATGAGTTTGGGCAGGGGGGTGACAGCGATGACGAGGGCGAGGGAGCGGAGAAAGTTGAGGGAGATGGTGAAGGTGTCAAGAAGGCGTTGGACCAAGACACGAAGCTGTTGAAGCCTAGTGCTCCGGTGGCTAGTGCTACGGGGGCGGAGAAGAAGGCGGGTGCGAAGAAGAGGAAGTCCTGATGAGGGTGGGTTGTGGGTGGAGGATTGAGATGACTTGGGTGTTTGGTTACCTAGGTCGGGGAAAAGGCTGGCTGCCACTGGCAAGTCATGATATGCATATAATGTGTTGGATGGTAGTGGTGAAATGATAGCATCTAATGTAATTAATTACATAAGCCTGGTGAAGAGGCAGGTGCGAGCATGCCCCTTCCTTCTATTGCTTGGTAGGTATCTACCTATGGATTAAAATCGGCCCGTGTCTTGATTCTCTTGGCAATACTAGTCCAGCCGATCCGGAGAATATCACACTGAGAGCGATCAACATGTCGACACCCATCTCCATCACGACCAAGATCGAATTCAAATTCAAATTCATCGCCCCGAGCCGATTCCCTCTGGCTCTCTCCTTGATCAAGTCTTCCAACAGAAAGGGTCAGATGCAGTGAAGCACACAAGATGCTCCGAATTAGGTTGGAGTCTATTGGGACCCTTGATGGATGGCTTGGAGGCATCTGCAGAGGTGGTTGGAGGGATGAAGCTGGCGCTAAGAGGGGCATGATTCGGAACCCTGGAACTTGTCCATCACATCTTCTTTGGTCGAGTTGGCGGTTGCAGCACGAGTAAGTGCTTGGCCTCTCTCTTCTCTCTCTTCCACATCTTCCGTCTCCTCCGTCTCTCCCACTTCCACTAAACATGCATTTGTTCCTGGCTCCATCACCCCCTCCATCCAATCAATCCCCGTTTCCACCATGTTTTCACACAACTCTGCTCTTCTCTTTTCTCTCATTCGTCTTGCCCTTCATCTTTTCCCTCTCGGTCCGCTCCATGTCGCACTAATGCCATTCCACCATCTGCAGTTGATCACCACAACCAATCTTCAACCTCCTCCAAGCGCTGACAGTACGTCTCCATTCCTTCCTACATGCCTACCCACACAACTCGACTTCCCCAAGCTGTCCTACCATTGCTCAACCACACTCGGTAGCTTCTTGGTCGTTGCTTCTGCACTCAATATCACGGTGAGTTAGTCTGTAAGTGCAATGGCAATTCCTCCACACGCGCGGTCAATCTTCGTCACCTCTATCCCTAGTCCTAGCTTCCCTCTCCGTCGCATTCCCGTATGGCTTCAATCCTGTGATTCTTCCCTCTATATCGCACTCACCATCCCCCCTTCCTCCCTCCACCTTCTCCCAAGAGGCTCGAGTCCCTCCATTCCTCCATTCCTTACATTCGCTACCCTTTGTTGCTTGGTTCAAGAGAGCTGGTCCTCTCGATTCTACAAACTATTGAGTACCGGTTACCTCGTGTGGGGGCGGTTTGGCGGTCATTGAATATATGACCTCTCTACGAAACGAACTGTGCTCCAATAGCTCCCATCAAAACAACAGAGGTCCACCAGAGACCTAAACAGAGGCCCATTACTCCTTCTCCATCATCCATCTTACACTACCGCGCCCCAGACCGCACTTTGACTTCCTGCTCCTTCTTTGCTGGTGAAGAAGAGAGTCCCCATAACGGACGACGCAGATATGTCCTCGTCTCCGGTCGAAGCATTGGCGCAGTTGATCTCAAGAGGAGAAGATGGCTCGGCTCCAATCCAAGAGCTAATAAAGAGAGTCAACATCCCCATTAACAGCACCACCCCTCCACTCCTCATCGAAGCCATAAAACAAGACCCCTTCAAGGATTCAGCAAAGTATGGACTACTATATGTATACGTCGGACTTATCTTGGTCGTTTCAACAACCCTCATGCGCCTCTACTACTATTGGGGTGACAAGATTCGAACCGCTCTTTACAAGGAGGAAGTCATCAATTCGGCCACCACTATCAGTCCTATGGGTGCTTCACCCGGCAACCTGTATGGTAATTACGAATTACCCAGCGCCGCCAGCGAGATGACGGATGCTTCCAACCGACACTTCTTCCCTTCCAAAGGTCCCCTCGTGCGCGAAAAACCAAGGCAACAAGCTGCAGTTTCTGCTATTGCTCCCATCAATAATACCATTGCCTTCTTCAGATGGGTCTTTTATAGACCCATCACTCCAATCCGAATCGGCAAGACATTCACCTTCACCTTTCCTTCGCTTGGTGTTCTGGTTATCATGGCAATCGGTCTTGTCGCTTCTCTACTCTACTGCTTCCTCCCACAACCACTCTTCTACGAATCCATGGCTTACGGTTCCCCTCCATTGGCCATCCGAGCTGGAATGATGTCAATTTCTCTATTACCATGGGTTGTAGTCTTGGCCACAAAGGCCAATCCCATCTCCATGTTGACTGGAATCAGCCATGAGCGACTGATCGTCATTCATCGATGGACAGCTTATCTTTGCACAATCTTCGGTATTATCCATGCCGTCCCATACTGGGTCCAATCTGCTCGAGATCCCGAAGGTTTCGCAACATTCAAGCTCTACTTCAATCAGAATTGGTGGATATTCACCACCGGCATTGCAGCTCTTGCACCCCTCCTCTTCCTGACTATCCACTCACTTCCTATCTTCCGAGCCAGAGCATACGAATTCTTTGTCATCCTCCATATTCCAGTAGCATGGGCTTTTGTCGGCCTTCTCTTTTGGCATTGCAACAACTATTTGACATCATGGGCTTATCTCTATTCAACTGTCGTCCTGATGGCGGTGTCCATGTTTGCTCGTCTATTCTACCTCAATTGGATGAACCCTCTCCGATCTTCATGGCTCATCGGCGAAGAGTCCGCTGTCACCATTCTGCCAGAGAATGCCCTCAAAGTGACCATTCCAACCCAGAAGAGATGGCGTCCAGGTCAATATGCCTACTTAAGGATGCCCGCCATTTCGGTTCTGGGCAATCACCCCTTCACCATCTCCTCTCTCTGCAGTATGGACTTCCCATCCGAATACGGTGAGCAATACCGAGATATGACCATGGTATTCAGGCCATTTGAAGGCTTCACGAAAAAAGTTCGTGATACGGCCATCAAGAAAGGTCCCTATAAAACATATCGAGCCTTCGTCGATGGACCTTATGGAGGCATGCAACGCCAAATGGCTTCCTTTGACAATGTTGTCTTCTTCGCTGGTGGTAGTGGGATTACTGCCATTGCTAGCCAACTTCTTGATCTGATCAAACGGATGCGTGATGGAAAAGCAACCACCACAAAGGTCCATGTCATTTGGGCCATGAAACGACCAGACATTATGGAATGGTTCAAAGAAGAATTGCGGATATGCAGAGAATGTTCCCCTCCAAACTCTGTTCAATGCCATTTCTTCATCACCGCTGCCAAGCGTTATGAACCTGAACCTGATATCAAAGAACATCGTCTTAGTGGTATCCGGGACAAGATCTCCGATAAAATTCATAATGCTGGAAGCAAGCGCAACTCGGCTCTTGTCATGATGGAACAAGAACCCGAATTGAAGCGTGAGTTCGAGGATAGCATCACTGCTCTTCCTCAGGCCTACATGGCCGCTCCTCGTCACCTGGCCCCACCAGGACAACAAGACACTCAGACCTATTTCCCTCCACCTCCTAGTAATCGGTTGTCAACGCTATCACAAGCACAAGCTGATGCCACAAGATCATTTGACTTTGGCTTTCCGCAAACACCCACCAAATTTCAGAAAAATCTTATGCGTTTTGCCTTTTTACCCACAAATGTCATCAGTCATCGCCGTGATGGCTGGCGGACAGAGTACGGTCGTCCAGATATTCCATACATGCTGAAAGGTCTCAGCAGGGAATTTGGTCGTCGTACCTGTGTCTACGTTTGTGGTCCTCCAGAGATGCGAACTGATGTAGCCAACACGGTTGCACGTTTGCAGAGTACAGTCTGGAGTGATCCCGGCAAAGATGAGATTTTCTTACATGCGGAAAACTATGCCATTTGAGTTTTGGTGCCTTGTTGTTGATGATGTCAAGCGATTTATTAGAATTTTTACTGTTCATCATACGATACCCTTATTATTACCCAGCGAGGAGTGGTTTCGGGTTTTCAGGTCCCACAGGTCTCACGACGTTTTCTTACACGATATATATATACTGCTACCACCACCACCACCACCATCTAATGATTTAGCGAACTGGGGAGGGGATGATGGTGGATTGATTCGGATTTTGATTCGGATTTGAGATATGATACCCCAGGCAGAACTCAAGTGATGTGCAGTGATGACGGGGCATGGTTTGAGAAGGGACAAAATAAGTAGCTCAGTTTCAGCTGAAACCCTCTCTCTTGAATTTACAAATCCCATGTCATCTTGATAATAAAAGCCCTCCCTCGCTGTTGCAATACGTGCCGCGAAGATATCTGGTATGAGTGCATACCCTCCCGTCCATGTCCCCTTACCGCCAAGTCAACGAATGTTACGTGTTACATGTTACATCTTCGGCAGATGGGACATCTAATTACATGACCTCTGCATGCGGAGGATGAACCCTTAAGTAGACATCGTGGAGGCGAGGAATGGAAAATATTGACCCAGGCCCAAGACCAAGACCCCATCCCGACTCGATTCACCGTACCGAGCCCGAGAACCAAGGTAGGTTAGGTACTTAGCTGCAGCGATACTAATATTGCACGCACTCCATACAGAGATACACACAAACATACACATTCGACGAGACGAGACAGGACGACGCCCCACTCCGCCCGGTGTAGGAAAAGGCTGATTTTCTTCTTTGTGGGGAGGGGGAGGGTTTTCTTACGCTTGGATCTCATGAAAAGCATGTATGGGGAAGGGGTAATGCGTGAGTGGGCAAAGTACCTAATGGTCCCTCGGGGTTCATGCGTGTGAAGCGTCTTCACTGATACGGGGTATGTGATACGTGATACGTGATACGTAGTGGTACGTGATGTGTGATGTGTGAGGCCGGATATTGGATATTGAATATTGAATATCGAATATCTAAAACACCGGACGTTAAACATCGAATAACAATATCCGGACTCATCCCATTCACTTGCGCTTCGACCACGGAGGGTGAAAGGTTCCATCTCATCTGTAGCTAAAGACTGAACTTAGTGACGGTGTCGAACGGGCACCTTTCTCTCGCAGACACTGTCGCTGTCGCTGTTGTTGGAGAAACCGTACTACACCCGCCTTTCCCTTTCCCTTCCCTTTCCCTTTTCTTGCCTCGCCCTCCGCAAGAAACATTGTGGAAACTAGCATCCTATCCATCACCCGCAAACCTCCCAGCGCGCCAAGCGGCCCACGCTCTCTCCGGCATTGCGGACGATACATAGGAATCTCGTGCCGTGCCTGTGCCTCCTGCCAGAATCGCTCTGTCCTGGTCCTTGTCCTTGTGCTTCTGTCAACGCAACGGCGTCCCAGCCCTCCACTACACGCTGCGCCCAGATACTGCCGATGGCGGTGCCGCGGCCTTCCGAGAGGTTATAGCCGGCGCTGCTGCTGGAGGTGGCGGTCGTGCTGTTCGTCGTCACGAAGCCGATCAGGTCGTGGGCATGTGGGACTGGTGGGTGATGTTTGTGCGTGCTGTGTGAGGAGAGGGGGAGAAGGTCGTTTTGGGGTTGCAGCTGGAATTGGGTTGATGGGGGTTGTGTGGGTAGTAGATCTTCAGATGGTGTGTATATTGGGTTTGATTCTGGTACTGGAACGCTATCGTTGTGGATGCTGGTGGATGGAGCCTTGCTGTTGGATTTCTTGCTTCCTCCGGTAGGGTTGCTCTTCTTGGATTGAGGTATGATTTTCGGGATCTCACCGTCTCCGCGTCCGTATGCGCTATCGGGCCCGTATTTGTCGATGATCTCCTTCGGGGCATTCTTGGGTAGCACGTTGACGCGAAAAAGGGATTCTCGAGGAAGTGCGCTCTTTGTGGCAGGCATGCCGAATCGATTGATTTTGGGCTTTGGATAGTGCTCGTTTTGTTTCAGCCGAGTGGTGCCGTTTGAGTGCGAATCTACGAGGGCAAGCCAGCGACTGTGTAAAATGTCGGCTTCTGATGTACCGGGGTTCGATGATGAGCTATTATCGGCTGTGCTTAGCGTTGGTGGAGGGCGTTGTGCTGCCGGTGGTAATCCTGAAGACCAGAGTTGTTGCGGCTGGGTTTGTCTTTCGCAGTCTGATACTGTCGTTGGTTGTAAGTCAATTGGCTGCGAGACTTGTTTGGGTGCTGTGGTGGGAAGTCGGTAAATTCGAGCCCCTCGAGTTGGTGTACCGCGATCAAGGAATGTGATGCGTATGGTCAGTAGTGCTGGATGAGCTGGCAACTCAGTTTGAGAGGGTCTGGCGATTAGAGACTTGGTCGCCGCGGACGTCAGTTGGGTGTAGCTGCTGACTGTTGAAGGCAATGACATGTCTAATACTTCAGCCTCGCTTTCAGGGCTTGAAGTATTGCGACGTCTGGCCGCTTGCTCTTTTTCGGTTTCTGCCTTTGCCTTTGCCGCTTTACGTTGTCGCTGTGTCAATGGAGGCTGGTCACTCGTTCCTTGTGTCCTGTCTTCCTTATGAACTGCTTTGGTCTCCGACGATGGGGGCCCACTTTCGAATAAAAATTCCCAATCACAGGCCCAACCACGGCCGATTTCTCCGATTCTTTCTGCACCTAAATCAAGTTTGTCCCAAGCAACCCGACTTTTAGGTGGCCTTCGAATCCATTCATCAAACTTCCTCTCACTTTCTGTACGATCCCATGCCTTTCCTGCTTCGGTGCCTGGAAAGTCGGCTGGAAACCAGGGAATCTGTTGTTCAAATGCCAGTTGTTGTTTTTGGTTCAGTCCACCAAACCGCGGAGTGCCACCTGATGAGAGAGGGTAATACATCAGCGATCGCCATACTAGGTCAACACAGAACCATGGTAGGAGGACGGTCCATTTGCCCTGCGAGCTCGTACTTGCTTGACCAGTTGAGCTTTCCGCCCTTGATGCCAGGAGAATTACTGGAATTTGTGGATCCTTCTCGTGCAGCGTTGGGCTTTGTCCGGGCGGAGTAAGTGCCCTTCGTCGACTGATCGCCTTTTGTGAGGGCAGAGAATTACCCAAAGCGAAACGAACCTTGTGCGAGAACAGACGGGACGATGTCAAGGTGTTGTCAACAGGCCAATTTACCAGTATCTCGTTCAACTCGGGATGGTCAGGATCGTTGGGAATTCTGATTTGAGTCGGAGGGTGATTGAGACGAGGGTCTGCAATATCAAAAGAAAGTAAAGCATTCTGTGGTAATAATCCCGGATTATTGAGTCCAGCTAGAGTTCTCCAGATGTGTGAATGAGAGTTTGAGGATTTAGGATTCTCTGGTACGGGGCGAAGGACGCCCAAGAGGGCCTCTGTGGATCCTGGACCTTGAACTTCAATGCTTCCCAACTCGAATCTCAGGTCTTCAACCAAGACTTGCGGTTTCTGCACCTTTGCGACCGTGATAAGCTCACTCCAGAACTGATGAAAAGCGGAAGGATGTATTTGAATCAGTATTTCGCAATTCAATTTCGTTCTTGTCCGAGAATGCGAATTTGACTGATTTATACCATCAGGTCTTGAGGCATCATCCAGGACATCTACCGAAGCAGGAGCTGACTTCATTTCCGCTTTTGGCGTTTTCACAATGAAAAGCACCCTCACCGGAGCGACAGGCCGGTTTTTGTTGTCTCTTTCATGAACCCAGCCTTCTGCAAAACGGGTCCCTGATTTCCACTTCTTTTGAAGTGCTGCAGACAGACTTTGAGGCACAAACCCAAGGGCGCCTAGCAGACTCTGTATAGCCGACTCCGTTCCACGACAAGCAACGGATGACATGTAACTGCAATCCCAGGCAATGCATCCACGTTGACCAGCAGCTCGATGGCTAGGACGATAACTTTTCTCTGTGGGGCGTAAAGGAATGGCTATTCTCCATAACGGTTCTGTTGGGCGAGTCATGTGGGCTCGCTTGGTGTGCCATAGATGTGTAGGGAGCCATGTTTTATTGACTTGTCTCTTCTTATACTTGACTGTTGCCCTCGGTGCTTCTGTCAGTGTGTTCTTCTTCAACCGTGGTATTCGCGAGATCAGGGTGTGGTTCTCTGGGTCGTCTTTCTTTGCATTCGCCTTCGCGTCTCTCTTCTTCTGGCGGACTGTTTTGGACTTTTGGTTCAGGTTCCCAAGAAGTTTCGCTCGGTCGAGTCTGAGTCGTAGTTTTCTGGAAGGGGTGCGTCTTCGCTTGGTCACAATCGGGGTGTTATCTTCCGTCATCTATAGCCATCCTGGTCAGCAACTGTCAGCACACAGTATCTGGGCATAGTAGAGTGCCACTCACCTCACGTTCTGCTTTTCTCCGTAGTCGACGAGGGACTTTTTTGGCATTATGACTGGCAGTCCTCCTCCTCATGTGTCTTGGGACTTGTTGGAAGGCTCTCGACGTCAAGGCATTGCGAGAGGTGCGCATGCTTTTATCAAGGGCACTAATCTCGAACTCTCGCGCCTTGATGAAGGACGCAATATTGAGTTCCCCATTTGCGGACACAGATGTACCTCGCTGGGTAGGTATTGCCCGCGCATCTTGTGCTTTTTGTCGTTTGCGGGCTTGTGAAGTCAAAGTCGGTCTATCGAACGCAACTTTGCGCTTCTTGCCTGCGACTTCGGTAGGCGGATTCATGTCATCTCATGTCTTGTCGCAACGTCGAACAGTGTTTCCTCTTCAGACGCGTCAAGAGCATGCAATTTGTGACACCAAGACTCTTGTTGAACTTTACATCACAGGTTGCCGCTTCAGTATAGAATGCTTGGCATCCTTAACGCACCCTAAAAGCGGCATCTAGCTACTCCGTAGGATTTGCACAGGGTCCATGGCTTCGGCTCTTTAGATGCTAAAGGCCCCTCTTCAAAGTTACACGGGCGGCCCTCCGGCCCTGATGGAGTGCCCCATTCCGCCAGTGTTCCCCTCCCGACTTGGAGACGGATGCCTAAAAGCAAGTTTTGACCTCTGAAGACCCGCCTACATCTTTCATCTGACCTCTGTCGAGCCTGGGAACTGCCATCAACGCGTGCCCGGGGAGGCCTTGTCGCAAAGTGAGCGATACTTTCTCACACTGTCGGCTGGAAAGGAGATATTCTGCGAGACCATGCACCTCCCTTTTGATTTCCACTTTTGCCTTGCGTGGAAGAATGAAATATCCACGATCATCACCCGCTAGTTGCCCACAATATTAGAGTTTGAACCCTGAGTAGTTGGAGCTGTCAAAATGTTGCTAAGCATCCATGTCGGCGGCAACAGCCATCAGGCCGCGATGAATGTGACGTACTCGATTTTCCACAAAAACTGCTGCTGCCCGTTGCTGCTGACTGTCATATCGACGGTGGCAGTAACAGAAAAGACAGGAAAGATGTAGCTTTTGCGAAAATTTCTATCGCACGCAGAGCGGGACTTGGAATCTGGAAACAATCAACACGAATGTGTACATATCATCATATAATAACATCCATCACAGCCTCGACACTGCACAGCTGGATGGTCAGCGTGATGGGTATGTCGTCTGCCCTACGATCGCGGTCGAAATTTCAACATGGGTCCATCTCGATCTGCACCAAAACAGTCAAAGATCTGGAACTCATCAACTCTTTCACGACCAAGCTCAAGATCCGATCCGCCACCACCCTTTCTTTCCTTCCCGTCCACCTCCTCGAAATCATAAACCCAGAGCACCGAGGCAATGGCGTTTCGCATCTCCATGTACGCAAACACTCTGCCTACGCAAGATCGACTGCCCATGGAAAAAGGACACATGGCCTCGCGTGCCGTCCTGATGTCTTCTTTTGTTACGGTAACACCATCCTCATTAAGGTTGGAACCTGCAATCCATCTTTCAGGTCTGAAGCTCCATGACTCGGGGAAGGCATTTCGATCATGGTGCACGACATAGGAAGGAACTCCCAGGACAACGCCCTCGGGAATATACTCTCCATCAATCACAATACCGCCTTTCATGACTTCTCTCGGTAGTTGCGAAGCCACGGCGGGGGCTATACGAAGCGTTTCTTCGATACATGCGTTGAGGTAAGTGCAAGAATCCATCTTTGGTCCCGAATGTATGTCTTCGAGGCTCGTGAAAGTCGATCGGATTTCCGCCTTTAATTTTTGCAGCACAGATTGATTCCGAGCAAGATAGAAGAAGATCGCAGAAAGTGTCGTTGCAATCGTATCAGCCCCGGCACCGATGAGGCTGAGAGTGTCACCTTGAAGCTCACCAATTGTGGGCCGCATACCTGTTTTGGGGTCCGCATTGTTAAGGAGGTAGTGCATGAGGTCTTTCCGAGTGGAGTCGACCTTTTGTTTCTTGCGTTCTTCTTCAAGTGCCGCTCTTTCCTGGAATTGGGAGATTGCGTATTCGACGTTTCTAGCATTGTCGCGAGCTGTCTCGCCTCCGATCCACTGCATGAAAGTGGTTGTAGTCAAGGGGAGTAAAAGTGGAGCATATGGAAGGTGGGCAAACTTATACGGATAGTTTATTGTTAGCACATGGGACACGTTTTCCATGTTAACAATGGGTTCGCTTAGAAAAGTAAGGGGTCTGATAACTTACCCAGTATCCAAATTTGGTTCCTTCCGTGACGATACGAGGCATTTCCCGATATTCTTCACTTCCCAGGCAATTGTAGCCTTTGCCGAATACCAAATTGCCCATGATATCGTAGGCTAGCCAATCAAGATACCTGCTCATGTTTCGAGCGGGACTCCAGTCTCCATGATTGTGGCTGTCCGATCCTTTCAAATTCTCCGGGAGCTCTGGAGAAAGTCCCGCCTCCGCTCTCAGGCCACTGTCGGACCCAATGAGTTTGATAAATTTCCTGACATTGTCAATGACAAAGAACTCAGTCTCTCTGAGTGCCGCTTCGGAGAAAGCGAGATTGAGAATTCGACGTCTGGCAGCATGTCGGTTTTTGTCAATCTCTGTATGGGTAGTGGAACCTCCAGCTCCACCGTCGAGAATCTCATAGAATTGAGACTTGCGTACATTAACAGCACGTGAGCCATATATTTGATGCAAAGCCGATGGACTGCTAAATGACAGACTATTGGGTGAGGTGCGAACGATAGACCCTGCAGTGGTGGTGACAAAAAGTGGTTAGTCGTCGCTTTGTAAACGTGTCGGTGCCAGGGGCAAGTGACAGTTGGCAGCTGCAGGGCCGGAAGTCTGGAGGTCCAGACAAAACTGCCATGCGATAAGGGGCGGGACTAGAGACAAAAACAGACCATATTTTTCATGGTCTCTCCAATTGTTAAGGTGTCGGTTGCCCTTGTAGCATTGATATACTAATGGCCAGCCAGATATCTTGTACGCAAGAGGCCCAGGGTATTTTGCCAGTGGGTGGAGTGTCAGGCGATATGCTGTGATGAGCAAAAACTAGGTGGTATCCACAACAGCAATCAGACTGGGTATGAAAAAATCTTCGATACGGGGGCGTAGCTGTGGGCCAAGGATGGGCAAATTCAGCGGAGGTAGCGAGTACTCACGGATAGAGCAATACCAGAGAGGATGATCTGAGAGAGGGTGGGCAAGAAAGCCAGAGCACTACGTGCAAGGCCGTGATCCATGATCAAGGCAAATAATGTTCGAGGCTAGCTGGGGAGCATATGCGTCGTTCAGTCATTCGAAGCTGAAGAAAAAATTCAGACAAAAGAGTACAATATTGGATATGTGTGTACTGGCATTGTTTGCGACTCTAAGTATCCAGTGTTGTTCCGATAAAGGCCCCACAAGCTCACTCGACTGAGCATTTGGCGACAACAACGACCAGTCAAGGGTGCATTGGTGTGCAAACGGCGTTCACCAGGACGAGTAAAGGAGGGTTAACAAATGATTCTCACGTGCCGATCCAGTTCGGTAATGAGCAACCGCGGGCAATTATTTCGATTCCTGACCAAGTGCGAACCATGTCCATTATGCTTCGGCGTGAGCACGTTGCTGGGCAAGAACCGCGTGGCCCGTTACCTAAGGAAACTAGCTTTCTCCCAAGAGGCCCGCAGAAAATGCCTGTGAGAGTTTACATACGGAGAGGTAGAATCAGACACTTACCGACATGAGGCTACCTTGCGACCTGAAAGGAAACCAATGATATCGGATGCAAACAAGTCCACATGTCGACAGTAGAGGATCACGTTTCGCTTCTATCATTCGTGAGTGACTAGGAAGCGAGAAACTAGCCAAATGCATCTGGAGAAGTATTGTAAAGTCAAACTATTTTATCGGAAGGAATTTGTAGAGATTTAAGATAGACCTACGGAGTACTCGTAAGAAGTTGTGCCCAGGCATTATTACTTGGTAATGCACTGGGCTTGAAGCATCCACGAGTATATCATGGAACATGTAATACTAGTTAGGGGTGGATGCTTAAGCACTAAAGCAAGGCTTGCAAGGAAGGCTGAAGCCGGACAGGGAACAGGCATTAAACCTGCCACATGCGCTAAGCGTCTTCGAGGGGTGCAAAGTCGCAGATGATGTGAGAGAAGATTCAGGCCAAGTTCGGAGAACAATTGCTTGCCTGAAATTGACATCGCGTAGCACTTGCTTTGCCAGGCCTCGATCAGATAAGAATGTTGATCATTGCCAAATCAAGCCAGCGCCAGCGCATCCATGTCTTCAAAGTAGCTAAAAACTCTAGTCGGATCCGTGCATGCAAGACTAAGAAGTAGACTTTGAAGTTAGTGGAAAGTTAGGACATGGGAGAGGATGGCCGAGGCCACCCGATAGATTACCGAAGCTCACCCAAGTCTGATGATCCCTGCAAGTAGAAATACGAAGCGACATGGGTACGGTCGCTCTGGGAAGAGGTTGCATGTTTAGTCTACATTCGCCTTTGCATCGTGCTTTGGAGGATGAAGGAAACTGAAGATTTTGCCCAGGGGCGATCGAATCAAAATACCACGCGACCCTCCCTCGCTCAAAGAGTGTGCGGGTTTTGATACGGCCGCTTATCATCGTTGCGTTGGAGGATCGTCGCGAACAAGGGAGATGTCGCAAGACATTCGAACAAAAGAAGGGAACCTTACAAGTAAAACTCGGACGGTGCTTGCCATCGAAACGAAGAGCGGGATACAACACCGCAGTGCAGACCCCTTGAAACCAAGCAACCGCCTCACAAGATGTTAGAAATCCATCGACAGAATAGTTTTAGTAAGATTGCTGGGGGCAACATAGCCTGAATCCTTCATGTGTGCAAGACCTGCGTATGATCTTTAGGCCAGTTGTTTAATGTTGAAAGGGTATCAATTCTAAATAGAGATTAAGTACGACTAAATGGCTGGCTTGAACTTTTGTGTATGTGTGTATGTATACAGATAGAGGGATGCGTAAAACCGTTACGAGAGAAAGTATCCAGCAGCTTGCTAAATTTGGTATGCATTCGTCTTTCGTCTCACCTGCTGCTCTCGCCATCAGGATAGTCATATTCGACATGCATCTCAAAATCACGCCTCTGGTACACCCCGTTTTTCCTCAGACTGCTCGTGGATTTGTCGTCGCTAATTTCGTCATCACTTTTTGTCGTATCGCCAGAAAGGACATTACGACTCCTACCATCTCTATCACTGCCGACCCCAGTGCTGCTCCCTCCAACAACATGTGTGGTGTATCGTGCGACATCATCTGGGCGTAAACGCATGTTGTTGGAGCTGGCTAGGACACTGCCGTTCGATCGGGTCTGTGATTTACTGTCATCCGTCTTGCTTTTCTTGCTTCGTCCAAAAAACCCCGACGTTGTAGAAGACTTGTTGCCTGACTCGTTTCGGCTTCGTGTTGCACTGCGCTGAGCTGCAGTCATTTCGATCTCGCGATCGTTCAGGATCATGCCAAGTTTGCCAGTCTGCAGGTCTGAGAGGAAGCGGCGCACACTAAGAATACCAGCAGTCGTAACTGACATGTTGATAACAACCTGGTGGAATATTTGTACATATGCGTTGTACCACGTCTTATCATCCGAAGACAGATATGCAGGTAGGAGCGCAATATAGGGAATGGTGACCGCACAAACGCTGGGTGATTGTGTCAATAAAGTACCCAGAAGAATTAATATAGGAAAAGGACTTACACCAGCCGCACTCCAAATAATGAAGCGACCAAAACTCGTAGCGAGCGAGCCATTTGCAACTTCCAGATGACGGGAATAAAGTAGCAGGCGAGAGTTGCATCAGTAAGAAGGGTACCGACAGCGATAACGTAGTAGAGTTTCCCTTCCGCCGTGCATTTCTCCTTAGTAAATTCCCATGAGCGAGGAACACCGCATTGAAATGCAATGGTGAAGAAAGAGAAGAGAGTCCAGATGCCAATGACAATTTTCAAGACAAGACCAGAGCGCTTTGTTGCCGATTCAGACACGATGCGCTCAATCATGAAAACTACAGATATCTTGGCCAGTGCCTGAATGATGATTCCGAATAGTTGGGAGGCATAGATATACTTGGATCTTCATCAGCCTCGAATGTAGGAGGATATTGAACAATCAACCTGTACCTTGTAATAGCTAACCAAGTTGGAGGAGGAGATGACATCTATATGCTGTCCAAGCCCTTGGCCAACAGCACGTTCCGTTAGGACGCTCTCCGGTATGATCAGTAGCTGCAGTGACAGAGTCAGTATTCTATGAGCATATCTGGCGGAAGAAATTTGGATTGCGTACCACTGCGAGTGAAAAGGTGATATCGTCCCAACTCAGTTCTCTCTTTTGCATGTACGAAGAATAAGATCGAAGGATGGAGAACAGGATTGTAGTGAACATGAAGGAATAGGTAATGACCACGACAATAGCCCCATTGTTATCAGGCCCATGAGCAACCAGAGGTGGGTAAGTAATCCGCTCAGACATAGAAGACATGATGTTGTGGTATCGAGACGATCGCAACGACGTTTCACAAAGATTGAGATGAGCGAGATGAGATGGTCTTTAAGCGTCTGAGGTACTCCGACTGCAAAGCAACTTGCATGCAGAAGCATCCCACGGGCTCCCCTGCAGAAACGGCAGCTCAGAAGGGTAAGACTGGTGTTATAATCCACACGGATAGACAAGGGAACAATTCCCTGGGTCGTTTGGATTCGGATGAAGCAGTGGCACGACAGCCACCAACTATGGGGAGAATTCCTGGTAAGCGGTTGCAGGCCTGCAGCCTTTGCAAAAGAGAGAAACCATCCTCAATTCATCCAGATTCTTCAGTGATGAGCACGGAGTTTGGGGCGTGTGATTCGGGAAGTCAGGCGCACGCAAGTGGCACTTGATTAAGACGCCTGCCTTGTCGATTCGCCATTCGGTGGCTGGCAGGGGGGGGTGTCGAGATTGCACTGCTTCAGAGCGATACCTCGTACCGTACTCGTCAGAAATGTCTTTGTAACGGTAGATGAAAGTGCCGTGCCGGTATTGGCTACCCAGCTCTGGCACCAAGCATGTCCAAGAGTCCCCCGGAAGTGCTTCGTAATAATACTTGAGCTTGGGCCCCGTGGTTTCCAGCTCTATTCCGATCCACCCACCTCAAAAGCGAACGGCTGACATCTGTGCTTTCAAAGTTTGGCCTTCCATGCAAAGTATACGGACACTGGGCAAGCAGAAGCCAATCCTATCTCCATGTCTTCACGAGAGGGACACAATCCAATATGTGATTATTATGTTGTTTTGACTCACCGTACCACGTATCTGGAAACATGAGTGTACTGAATTGAGACCGTCTACACCTGCGCCCCGACTCCCCGAGTGCCGCGTTCCTTGATTGACTGAAACAGCACGGGACAAAGCTTTCCAGGCTTCGGGGGACTCGATAGCAGGTATCTTCGGGCTACCTAGCGCCCGCCAAGTATCAGGTCAGGCATTGAGACTGGGGACGAGGGACCACAGTTCACTGAGTTCAGAAGTGCGGTACGGAAACGAATGGTAACACAGTCCCGGCGCAGATCAGGCCCGCTGCACCTAAGAGATACTAAGGAACGGGCCGCGGATTAGTGACTACGGAAACACTCGCCCCGGGTGGGCAGCTTAACACTAAGCAAGCTCCATGTAACCTTCCAGCCTAACAATCCGTCCAAGCGACCAAGACCTCAGATGCCTGTGCATCAGCCTGTCAAGCCCAGGTTGTTTCGCGCATAATGGGTGGCCCCCTGAAATTCATGTCAAGTCGAGGCATGGTCAGCCACTCCGCAGAAATCTGGTGGCACTTTTCCGATCTGGCAAACCCTTGATCGCATTGTTCACCAGAGCATCGACTATCCATTTTGAATCAAATCAACTTCTTTTGTGACAGTTAGATCGAGAACGAACGAGGCTACGGGCTCGTCATCTCGGTCGCCTTTGCAATGGAATTCCGCAACCCCGGCCTAGCTGTCAAAGTCGCGTCTTTACTCGTACGAAGTAGGTACTAGTACTAGTCTTGGTGGTCTGCAGTGCACCCAGGTTGGCCTGCTAGTACCTCACCACTGTGACCATGTCCTTTACCCATGGTCGGTCTGACCACAAAAATCAGAGACGGCCATCCACCCCCACCTTGCTAGTCAGGGTCTTCTTTCAACGAGTCGAAATCAATTGGATCCCAAGCGACCAAAGCCATCTGCATAAGGGTGCGTGGCAGGCCAGGATGCTTCCCCCTCGTGGCTATTTTCTCGAGCATTTCCTGATTCTTCATTCATCTTTTCTCCGACCTGACTTGCTTGACCTTTGTTTTCTTTCTATCCCACCTTGATTTTTGCAGTTGTCTACGAGTACCATCACAATGTCGGAGACCAAGGAATTTTCTCTCGAACAGGCCCGTGTCAACGATGACACGAGCCCTGGCACAGGTGTACACTCCGGCAGTGCGAGAGCATCACAGAAGCTCGATGTAAGGCCGATTCCTTCAGAACCCGTGTTTATCTTTTGGTGGCGCACCCACTGACTACTGCGACCAGAGATACCTATCGTTGAAGCCTGCTGTCGCATTCGCTATGACAGTTTTGTCCTCATGGACGGGTATCAGTTTGACAATTGGTGGTGCTTTTTATAACGGTGGACCTACCACCATCATCTGGGGAACGATCTTAGCTGGTGCTGGAACGCTTGCCATTGCTGCCTCGCTTGGTGAACTGGCTTCCATGTAAGGACGGGAGTTCGTCTTCGGAATTTCACGAGCTAACAGGGCCGGCAGAACACCTGTTGTCGGCGCACAGTATCGATGGACCGGCCTATATGCACCTCCAGCCATGTCACCAGCTTTTTGGAGCTTAGTACAGGGTAGGTTAATCAATATGCCCCAGAATATTGAAGCTGCTAACAATTCATAGGATGGTTAACCGTAAGTTCTACAGATCGCAGGAAACACTGCAGACATGTGGATGATTTTGACTAATGCCAACCAGATCTTCTCCTGGATCGGCCTTTGCGCCGCTGTGCCCTTCGTCTCTGCCCAAGCTGTTCAAGGTTTAATTATCCTGAACTCGGATACATATGTACCGGAAAGATGGCATGCCACACTACTGATGTGGGCTTTCCTGGCCACTCCGGTATTGTGCAATGTTTTTGGCCGGAAACTCCTCAAGGCCGTGGAAATCACTGGCGGTGTTCTTCATATCATATTCTTTATTGTTGTGGTCACCGTGTTGGCATGTATGGCGCAGAGGAGTACAGCTGAATTTGTCTTCACTGAATCATGGTTCGGTGCAAGCGGCTGGGAAAGTGAGGGTGTTCAATGGTGTCTCGGACTTATCTCTATCACTTCGGTTCTTACTGGTGAGTGCTTCCCTCCTGAAGCGATCGATTACACAAGGAAGGAGCAAATTTGTTAATGCGTGCTACTCTGCAGGCTTCGATGGTGTTCTACATCTCAGTGACGAAATTTCCGATGCTCCTGTCAAGGTACCTCGAGCTATGATGTTGGCCGTGGTCATCAACACAGTCTTGTCGCTCGGATTCTTGATTACCCTTCTCTTCTGCATCGGCGATGTCGAAGCAGCCTTGAGCACCCCCACTGGATTCCCTACCATTCAAATTCTTTACCAAGCTACAGGCTCTAAGACAGGCGCAACTATCATTGAGTGCATGATTCTCTTGTCAACTATGATCGCCCTCTTTGGTGTCTATGCCTCTGTGTCACGTCTCACGTGGGCATTCGCTAAGGACAACGGCCTACCATTTTCGGAATTCTTCTCCAGAGTAAGCCATTCCTTGTAATCACCGGTCTCGCAATTGTACATCGCCAGTCATGTTGATTTCCCAATATCCTATCCTTGACCCCCAAAGGCTAACATCTCTGCTTCCAGGTTCACCCGACACTCCATATTCCACTCAACGCCCTGGGCCTTGTAACCACCATCTCAGCATTACTCGGCCTTATCAATATCGGTAACACCACCGCATTTTTCGCAATTCTAGCGCTTGCCACCATGGGTCTATATCTTTCCTACGTATTCCCATTGGCATTTGTCCTCCACCGAAAGCTTACAGGCCAACATCCACCTTACGGTCCCTTCCGGCTCGGCATCTGGAGCATTCCCGTTAATATTATAGGATTGTCGTTCGGCATCTTCATTGTCATCTTCCTTCCTTTCCCAACGACCATCCCAGTCACTGCTCAGAACATGAACTACGCGGCCCCAATTCTTGGAGCTGTCATGTTGGGCGCTGTTATCGACTGGTTCATCAGTGGACATAAACGATTCCAAGTTCCCACCAGCATGCCTGAGCATTACCAATAAACAAAAAGTTGTCTCTTTTGCGACCATCGTCATTAGGTCTCCATGGCGCTTTTCTCAGCCCAACTTTTGGGGCTCTTCTATTTTTTCCACTTTTATTTCAAGGGCGAAGGGGAAATCTGGATGGACAACACTCTGTTTTCTACAGAGGTGACTCTATCTACTCCCTCTTTGTACCAGGCAGCTCATCAGCAATCAACCACGCGACATTAGGAGAGAAGACGAGAAGAAGAATCCACAAACAACTTCCCCGTGTCGCCAAACGGCTCCACGAGGCTTTCAAAAACCAGATCTCCTACATACTTTAGACAGTGAGCGGCGCTTTTCTTGGGGGGATTTAAGGTATGGTGTAAGAGGTTTTCGACTTTGGGTTGAAGCATTACTATCAAACCCTCTCACTCCCTTTCAACAGAATTCGTCGATTTGCCTACTCTTCTATATAAGTCATTTAACTCACGACAAATCAACACCTTGCCAATCATGCACACGCATATAATGATATATGCATATGTATATATACAGTCAAACGTATATACTGTCTCATGACCATGAGCATCAGCATCATCTCTCACCCGCGTGTTCGCCAGCTACTATTGAAGCATAATATCCTGAGAACGGAACATGGCGGCAAGTGGGTGAGGTGGACCGAACGGATGCAACGGGCAGTGGGAATGATCCACGACTCCATCTTCCGACATCTCTTACAGTAGTAACCTAGCTAGCTACTACGAAGAAAACAAGAAACTTTCTTAAAACAAAGCAAAAACTCTTAATCCAACCTCCCAAATGATCCATCTCAAGCCATACCATACACACCCAAGCAACATCCCTCCTTCCTGCTTGGTTGGTACTTGGTAACATCCGCACCATCCGAACAAAACGATTCCCTATCCGTACACTACACGATTCAACGCCCAACACGCTGGCAGTGTTCTAATTACTGTACCTGAGATAAGCAAAGAGGAAAGAGAAAAGAGAAAAGAGAAAAACAAGCAGTTGGTGGGGGGCCGGGTGGCCAGGGAGTCGTCCCACATTCCGACGGAACGCAAAGGGCGGATATTCCGTCGCGCGTGGTGCGCTGCGAACACCACAGTCACCCACTTAGTCTACACAGTCCATCCACTTTTGAACAAACAAGCAATCATGTCATCCTGCAACTAGGTACTCGTACTATCCGTCCAACTGCCGAGAAACCAACCCAGGGAAGAACGGGGAAAAACTCTATGTTCCATAATACTTAAGTTGATACCAAGGATCAAGGATTCCGTACTCTTATTCTTATTCTGACTTCCCAAGAGATCGATGGCCCATGATGGCCCGAGACGCTACCAGCCAGACACCCCACAGAGGAGGAAGGGGGGGAGATAACTCTATAGCGACGACAGACTTTGATCGATTGAGGAGCGGAATGGAAATGGGAGTGGCAATGGGAGTGGGAGGGCTTGGCGGTGGAATTCGATACTACTAGGTACCTACCTAGGTAGGTACCTTTCAATCTCAGTACATCCGTGATCGTGATTGGTTTCCTTTTTCAAATTGACTGTGTAGATTGATGGGGTGGTGTTTTAAAGAGTTGCAACTGGTTCGAGGGAGGCATTTGTTGAATCATCATCATCATCATTCATACCAATAGACTATCGTAGGTAGGCATTGGAACACTAAGACATGAGGGCATCACCACATCAGAACATCTTCAGTTCTTGTCATTTCATATCTACCTATGTCCAATAAGGCGCTTTCAAGCCCGTCAACGAGTTCAAAATACCCTCGTGGTCTCCCGTGTCTTCTTTCTTGCGCTGGCCGCTTAGTTCCATCTGAATCGCGCGGTGTACATGGACCAACCAGTCGACGTAGCTTTGGGCTTCGTTGTTACGGTCTTCGATCAACATGCGTGCGTATTCGAATTCACTGCCGTCCAGGCCTTGTCTTGCCAAGGTGAATGTTGCTGATTTGGAGCCGCGGATGGTCGAGAGGTAGGCGATGAGATTCCGTGCTTGTGCGTTGAGATGAGTTTCAAGTATTGGGAGGCTATTGAGCATTGGGTCGAGTTCCTGGAGAGATTGTTTCCCTTCGCCGAAGAGATCTTCTATCAGATTTGGTGAGGTTTGGGCGTGAAGCCAGATCAACATGATTTGCCCATTATCAATGAGATACACGCCTCCTTCTTCAACACGAGCGAATGATGCGCGAAGTGTTGGCGGAACAACAAGCTGGAATGTTTCGGGGTTGGCAAAGCAGTCCTCTGGCTGTAGATTATGTAGAGCGTATATTCTTGGATACAGATATAAAGCACTCTCTGTAACACCAGCGGATCGTAACAATCGTGCAGAATGTACACGGCGATCTGTAGGTTCCACACCGCCTGGGGAGAAAAGTTAGTCATCAGCATGTATCGAGAGGGATGGGTCGACAAACCTTTGAATGCACGGCTCTTTATTAGACCGAGCGTATACATAGCGAACTCCTTGAGATGTTCTGGGAGTACTAGCTGGCCTGGAGGATGTGAGCCGGAGAAATTCTTGCGATATCCAGATAGAACATCAATCGTTCTTTCCGTAATTGCAGCACGAAGATCCTTCAGAGATTTTTCTGATATCTTGAAAGAAGCTTCTTTGGCAATTATGTTGACGACTGCATCTTGATCAACGGTACGCATGGTTTCGGTGGCACCTTCATTGACTCCTGCAACAACATTGATGCAGCGTACTCGTCGTTGACCTGTAGCTGAGGTATACAACAAGGCTGCTTGGAAGTGAGCATCCAATTTGGCATCCAGCTTGCCGTCATAAGAAAAGGTAACTCCAATAGCTTTATCTCTGTCAATCGTACCAAACTCAAGATCGGCCCCAAAGGTATGTTGAAGGAATGAGCCGTAGTACGAAGAAACTTGAAGTCCATTTGAACACCTCACTTTCATCAGTGCCTGATAGCCTGTTTCTCGATGCAGTGAGTGCTTGATTTCGTCTTGGAGCTTCAAAGAATCTCGAGGAGCGACAAAGTTGGGATAGTAGAACATTTCTCCACCCGTCAGGCGAGACATGTGTCCAATGGTTGCAATGTCCATATATCCACCTCCAGCGGCAGCTAAGAAGAAGTCGACGCCGATACCAGCAGTTACCATGGCACTGGCAGTCTTCTTCCAAAGGGGGTGCTCAGTGGTGAACAATTTCTTTTCATGGTCAGTATCTCGACCTTTCCCATCGTCACGTAGATGTAATCTTCCAGGACCCCAGGTCGGCAGTGTAGATAAGGAACAGATGATTTTGCCTCCAGTAGCTGCCAGGGCTGCCATTGCTGCATTGAGAGTGGGCAACAAGGCTGGTTCAGGGTTCTTAACCAAGGTAAACATGGTGGGGATGGATTGAAGTAGGGAGGTGATGACATCTTTTGATTCATGAGGATCAACGAACAGTCCTTCGGCCAGAGGTACGAATGGATCATCAAGGTCTGTCATGACCATCATCTGTGCAGTCGCCAAGCCCGCTGTGAGATTGTAAAATTGGACTTCTTTATCATATGTCACAATTCCTATCTTGGTACCGATTGGGAGTTTCGAAGTTGGAGTCTCCTCATTATCGTCTTCTCCTTCCTCTCCATCTCTTTCGTGTCCATAAAGTGCATCCAAGATACCTTGGCATACCGAGGCAAGGAGTCCTCGATTAATGGCCTCTTGAGTGATATCCACCAAGAACAACCATCGAAGGGGTACAGGCTCCTTTGCCCAGTATTCTTTCGGCACCAAGTATTCGACCGTGCCCAGCATCAATTCGGGACGCTGTAGTCGATCCACGCGGACTCCAGAAGCATCTGTAGGTGCAAAATACTCGGGAGCCACGTCGTTGGGAAAGTTGCACATATTGCATACTAATTTACTGCCACCGGATCTGAAGGTCATAAATGGGTTGATGTATGTTCGACATCTGCGGCACCTCGGAGGGCCTGCTTCACCAAAATCCAAGACAGGTACTGGTTGTTCTCCTTCCTGCGGTTCGGCGAATGGCTGTAAGACGAGACCAAGAGGCAGACCCGTCGATGCTAGTGCTTCCTGGGATGAAGGAATGTTGTTGACCGTGAGGCGCGCATACTTTGGTGTAGAATTGCCCTGGTCATGGGCGACAAAAGGGACGGCACCGGGTGGAGGGAGATGTTGTTCCATACTCGGGTAGATATTCGTTTGATAGTGTTGTGTCGCCACATCTCTTGCTCGTGCCACACTCGGTATCTGTTCAGGGTCGACACGACCTTGGGTAGCCACCGCCTCTTCTCCCATGCGTAATTTGTCTGCAGAATTGACGAAATCTGTCTGGCCTGGCGGACCTGCTTGCTGTTGCGGGACATGCTGCCCAGCACCATAAAATTGGGCACCAGGCGGTACACCCTGCTGTGAACTATCCACTTGTGGTGGTACTGGACCCGGGGTCGAGGCAATATCATGATGTGCATGGCGATCCTTCTTTCTGCGTGGTGCATGTGCGGAGCTAATTTCGGCTCCAGCCATTTGTGCGGTCAGTCCATTCATGGGGTCTTGTTGAGGATGAGGCTGCCCAGCATAGGCCTGCTGCTGCGAATTTGCATAGACCTGCTGCGGGTTGACCTGGCCGCCATACTGTTGGAAGGTGGGTTGAGGACTCGGGGATGGTTGGAAGGTCGGGGGAGTCTGTTGTGCTCGAGGGTCGATGTATCTTGGATCTTGGTTTGGGGGAAAGGTTTGGCCAGGGGCTCCACCTTGATAGGGGTTGTAGGACATGTTGCTCGTAAGTCGATGAGGATCAAGGTGTGGATGGATAGGTCTTCATAATGATTTTTATTGTCCGCAAGCCACTGTGGGGTTGTGGCTGATCCACGGTCGATGGTGGATGGAGGATATACAACTTGAAGGGGTGAAGACCTGTTTGTCTCTGGTGACGATGACAAGTGATAGATAGGTGTCCTCAATGACCGGTGCTGTTGTTGTGTACAAAGTGTACAAGTTCAAGTGGCCTGGCAGTTGGTCGCAGTGGGGACTTGGAGTTGCAGACTGAACAAGTTTCCTCATCCAATCCACGCGTCCTCAACTTCCTCACTCCACGTCTAACTAATAATTCCCAGGATCTTCAATTTATGCTTGATTTGTATCTCCACACTGGTAGTCATCAAGGCCTACGCAGCCAGACTTATGGCACCCAGTTGCATGTGCTTACTGTACTACATTTCGACCAGAGGGGATGTTGGATGCTCGGTGTCCTAGTCGAATACTGGCGTTGGGAGTGCTCAACTCTCAACATCATTTCGCGTCTTTCGTGTCCAAGGTACAATTCGACTGACGCTATAAAGAATCACCCAGCACTCATCCCAACGCCTCATGTCCCTCTCGGATATACATGTCCAACCCATATCATCGCCTCGGACTCACGTTGTTGATTCTCGAGCTGACTCAATATCTCACTTGGATAGTGGCCAAGGCGTGTCATGCAGCCACGACGTCATCTTTCTTTTTTTGTGATATTACTATATAAAATCCGGCTTCAAATTCTCGTGCTTCATACATTCCCGAATATATATACCTACTAGGTAAGTCTCAAGGCAGCAAGAAGCGCTCGGACAAATGTCGCTTCTAAGCAAGCCGACGAACAAGTGCATGCTTGCCCGGCGATACCCCCATGGTTTGGCTGTTCTTCTGGGCGCTTAGCGCTTCCCCGTTAACGTCGTTTGAGAAATCTATTGTGGCGTCCCTGGCCTGCTTGGACCATCACAGCGTGCAGAGCCTTCCAATGGCGTGTTCAATCATTCCTACTTCTCAAACGTCTGCGTCTTTACTTAGACTGCACAAGTCACTGGTCGCTGCTGAGATTCTCGGCTAGTTCTTTTTGGGGTACGCAAGCATCTGAGACCCACGGTCAAGGCTGGCCCGCTCTTTACCGCTGATATGCAGAATGAGTCTGTTCACGCTCTCTGAGCATATTGGAGAATGCAATACAGAGACCGACTCTTCATCTGCTGTCCTTCCCACAAGCCTGAAACACGTCCAGGTCACCCTAGATCGCACGACCCTCGCACTATTCCTCCATGCTCGATATCACATATGCTCCCCCTGTGTTTCCTCCATGTCCTTTCACCAAACTGTTCGCCTCATTCAGCATTATCCCCGTCTTACTGTAGCCTTGAGACGTCATGACCATCGTTCATTGCTGATCCAGATTCATTCAAAACCGTATGTTTACTGAGAGACGAGAGAACTGGAAACCATCATGTCTACGATAACCAGGACCGGCTTAACGACCATTTTCACACCTCCACCAGAGTGCAGTTCATCTTGGACCTACGAACAAGAATTCTACAACAGTGTACCTGGGGGTCTTCTTCTACAGAATGCACTGTCGGTGACAGTCGACGCAAAATGCTTCCCACCTGGGTTTGGATATATTGGAAGAGTGCCCTTTCCAACTGAGGTCTACAGTCCTGGCGCATGTCCCGGCGGATATGCTACGGCGACATTATCATTCAACGGAGACACCACGTTGGGAGTATGCTGTCAAAGGTTCGATCATCTCCCACCTCCCACCTCCCACCCTCACAATGACCCAACGTCTCAACTAACAGAGACAACCCCGACCCAAACAGTGGATTCTCCTACACCAGCCTGTTCAGCGAGAAAAACCAATTCAACACGACCACCGTCCTGTTCGCAGGATGCACGAGCATCTACTCAGCCGAATACGGCAGCACAGTGGTACCCGCACGCGACGAACAAGACCTGAACATAACCACCGTCAGCGGCCCTCTGATCATGTGGGGCCAACCGATCAGCATCGAATTCCAGCAGAAAGACCTGACCCTATTCACCACGGAATCCGCTACAGGCACTTCCAGCGACGCCGCAACAGCCCAACCCTCCAGCACAGCCAGCCAATCCGGACGGGGACCGACAGACCCCGGCCTACCTCTACCGACAACGAGTCCAACATCCGACCCCGGCAGTCTCTCCACGGGCGCCAAAGCCGGCATCGGCATCGCGGCAGCAGTGTGCGCCGTGGCGACGCTGCTCGTCGTCGGATTCATTCTCATCCGCAGATGCAGAATGACCAAGCGCCTCCGCGCCCAGGCGATAGCTGCTGACGACGACAACGTCAATAACAGCAACCAATGGCAGCGCAAGGAGTTGGACGGATCACCCTATCGAGGAGAGCTCGCCGGGTCGATGGTCGATACAGGAACCAAAGACGCTGCGCCGGCAAGGGCGAGTCGGCGCGTCGAGCTGGAATGACCTTCGTGCCGTCGCTGCGGCGTCCACACATACAATGCGATTGCGGCCTGCCCTGTCCAATAGTGGCTGCGTTTGGATGACAGTGTCTTTTGGAAATCCGCAGGTGCCACGCGTGTCCTCCGTTCGCACACCATCACACCGATTCATCTAGATATTCTAGTCGACACCACCATCACGACGGCATCCTCGCCATTCAACCCTGACGTGCCACGCCACGGGATAAAAAGAAAAAACAAGACGCCAGAGCGCGCCGCGCTGAAGCCAATCTAGAAAACGTGTCAATCACATCGAGGTGGTCCTTCGCCGAGACAGCCTGTACCGTCAAGGCAATGGGCGGATTGTTGCTATTCACTGTGCGGATGTGCATGCATATAGCCTGTCGATAGGAGCCAGGGAGAGACGAGGGAGGAATGGCTTGCCGAGGGCGAGGCATGTGTTCCAAGCTGAACTAATGAACTAGTGAAAGGAGTGGGAAAAGGTACCCAACGGTCTTCTCTTCAGTAGTGAGGTAATCAGGCACTCCATTTGAAGAAGAGATTAAAATGTTCATGGTTGAAAACATTGTATTAAGTATCATAAAGTCATTCGTGGATATCTTGTGCGAGAAAACGACGCACTTGCAAAAACACAATATACAAGTTGTTGTTACTGTTGATTTATCCATGATCTTACACGAATCCTCCAGGCATATTACCACCATCTTTCTGCCTGGGATCCGAACTTCCAGGAAATGGCTGACTGGGGACATAGGGCATTGAGACTCGATTTTCTCGCCTTACTTGACCAGTATGCTCGCGCTGCTGGTCAGGGTAGGGTGCTGGGGCGACACCCGTCTCCTGGCCACCGTACGTCTGGTACTGCTGTGGCGGTTGATATTGGTAATTTTGTTGTTGTCGGTGGTCGCCATAACTTGAGGATGCTACACCAATCTCACTAGTATGATAATAGTCGTTGTGAACATCTGCACGGTCATTATCGAATTGCGCGATATGTGGTCGTGACATTGGCATGGATTGGCTATTTGCCAACAGGGTTTGGCCCTCATCAACGTCGCCACCAGCAAAGCGTCCTTGCAGAGCACTGTCGCCGTATGCTGTTGGGCCGTTGAGGTTTGATAGTTTCTGTCCATTCTCGGGATAGGGGCTGCCAGTGGTCTTCCTTGATAGATCGTAACTCGCGTCTTTGTGTCGGTGTTTGCGGTCTCGCCACAGCCACTTCGCAGCTCGACCCGTTGCCTTGAACATATCCCAAGGATTGAAAGCATCCCAGATTGCCTTTAACCCGAGAAAACCTCCCTTGTATGATCTGTCTCCAGGAGTCTCACCAGGGACGGTTTCTGCGATGTATGTTTTGGATCCTAGTGAATACGGCCTCCAGCTGAAAGCCCACAAATGCAAAATTGCAAACAGAGCCATTTCGATACACAGCAACATGGCTGGAATGCCAACCTTCAAATCCGGAGTTTGTATCTGGTTGTTCGGCTTGACCGCCCCTGAACTGGTTAGGAAAGAGATGACCATTGTCTGCCAGAAGCTCAAAAAAATGACCAACTTGATGGCCAGGACTTTCAGGAGTGGTTTGTGTTGTTGGATATCCTGTCGCAACTGGATGTAGAATTGGATCAAACAGTACATGGCAATAGTGACGGCGATGGCCTCAATGACCATGACCCAGATATGGGAAAAGGCAGGATTCAGCGACTCGAGACAATAACGATCGAAGGCCTGAGTGACGACGGCAACAATCGTGCAAAAGACACGAATGAAGCAGTATTGAAATATAGCGACCCAGATGACATTGAACCAAGTCAAGCCGCTCCTCGGTGTGCGCAGCCAACCGGCCTCAGCGCCTCCGGTACATTTCTGGAAGTACTTCATGGGCCAGACCCAATTCTTCGGCGTTATCGAACGAAAGTAGATCTTTTGCTGGTGCAGGTCGGCGGCGACGTATGAACAGAGCAGACTGAAGAAAGAGGCGATGGCAAAGGCCTCGTAGCAGTCTCTGAGGACTTCGAAGTAGACGCTGTGATTGTAGTAGTAGAAAGAGAGGAAGGAGACGGCGGCGTAAACGGGAACCATGAACAGGATGCGGATGATGTGGCGCTGTTCAAAGGGTTTGAGGTAATGTGTTGCGTGCATGAAAATGAGGAAGAAGGAGACGACGATGGCGATTAAGCTGAAGACGGCGGACAGCCACAGGCCCAGGCGGTGGAAGGTGTAGTCATGCCATATGGGATCCTCGGTGATGAGCATGTCCTCCTCGGTGGTATTGCATTGTGGCCACCCCATTGTTGTGAGCTTGTTTTCGACTTCTGGTGTTACAGACTGGTTCGCATTGCTTTGCGCCAACCGCGCTTTGGGTAGAGAGGGGGGAAGAACCCTGCGCAGGAGGTGACGCAGAGGAAGGTGGGGTGAGTTGAGTCTGGAAAGTGCAATGGGTTCGTGTAAGAACGAGTGGAAGGTGCGTGTTGTGGTCGTCAAGTTCTGGGAAGGAAGGAAGGGGTGATGGAGGGTGTCGACCACCAGGGGTTACTGGTTGTTGAGCTGGACGTTTGAATCTGGGAAGAGACCGTGAGATGGTGAGAGTGAGAATCAGACCATTAAGAGGGCCAGGCTGAAGTAACAAGGACTGCGCCGCAATGAGATGAGAGACTAACGAGTGTGAAGTCTATCTTAGCTTAGACCATAAGATACTATGTATGTATGAAGAGGGAAGAATTCGAGGTCTATACCCAACACGGGGTTGAGTATGACCGCCCGGACAATGCTGGATTGCGTGGCACGGCCGCAGGGTCTACGAGGACGGTCCTGCTCTTGAATTTTTCTCCAGATTTATGCAAGATGCAACGCCAACCGAAGGCTGAAACCCTTAGGGTGGCTTGGATCCCTGTCAAACCATTGTCTCATTAGGGTGCTTTCCAACAAAACCTGTGGCTCTGTGAAGTTGGAGAAGCTGTTGAGTGGCGGTTACTGGGATCTTCACCTTTAGGGTTTCCCAGTAACGATGATTCCTTTGAGCTTCGCCCAGCCGCCCGCCGTCCGAGGGGCCCTTGGGGCACAGAAAGGACTCAGAGGGGTGACGACCAAGGGTTGATGGTTGTACCGGGGGTGACATCCCACCATTTATTTCTCTATTTGCTACCTGCCAACTGCGTATGCATGCCCGAAACTTCCAAGCCCCAAGAGATGTCAAGCACCACCAAGCACTTTTCACCCCAGGTTCTCAGGTGATGGTAAGCTCACTGCCACGGCTGCTTGTTTTTCTTGCCCACGCAGGTGCTAAAATTAATCCAGGGCTAGGCGGGATGCCTGGAATGTTCATATTCCCCATGAGCTGGGATTTCCATTCATGTCCACGTCCCAACTGCTCGTGATCATTTCATATTCGTGCTTGAGCGTATCAGAATCTATCGTCGCTCTAAAGCCTCACACTCCTCGACTATGTAATCCCACCACTTTTGGTGGTTAGGTCGGTAAAATAAAATATATGCATGCCAGATCCATCTGCAGCCACCACCAGCACCCTCTCACGAAACACATATCAAAAGATCCTACAATTTGCTCTTCGATGCCGCATCATCCACAACACAGCAATCCTTGCCCACGACAGCCTCGACCGAGGGCTGATGGTGCTGCTCGGCGACCAGCGTGCTCTGATTGAAACTCTGCTCGCTAGGCGGCACGTCGAGTGCCGGGTTCTTGTCGAAGAAGTTGACCGGCTTCAAGCTCACCTTGATGATTTCACAAGGCATGACGGGGAAATCCTCGATGCGCGGCACGTGGTTGATGCCGAATTGCACCCACACCACGATATCCGTGTCCTTGACGTTGTCGTTGCGCTGTGCCCAGCTGCGCACACCAGTGCCACCCCGTGACTGATTCGTGTACCATCCGCCAGCGTATAGCTCGCGGTCTTGGTGTGAGGTGACGTAGATGTTGTGGTCGGCGAATTCGGCCCGCTTGTGGTGGAAGGAGGTTGGGTGGGCGAGGATCTTTTGGAAGTCTGGTACGTGGATCTTGTACGCGACAGGCTTGCCGTTGACGGGGTTGCGAATGCTGGCGTTCTGGATCTTGAACGTTCGGTTCACCGATGTGTCCAGATCAATACCGCTCGACTTCTCCACCACCGTTTCAGACACCGTGTAGCCGATGCCGTGGGGGTTCCAGTCCTTGTCAATAGGCATGGCGTGTGCTTCATCGTAAACGAGTCTGTTGTCGTGACCCTCCAGCATAGGATCGACACGCAGACTGAAGATGTGTTGATGGTGTACGGCCAGGACGCCAGGATGTACCACGGTTCCGAATGGAACACCAACCTGGTCGAGTTCGTGATCGACTGGCTGCGTGCTGAGGATACCAGTAGCTCGGGCTTCGTAGATGACTTCTCCGGCCTGGTTGAACATGAATGCCAAGATGTATTCGTAGTTGGAGACCGTGATGATGCTCTGCAGCACCAATTCTCGATTTCGCACCACCGCCGCTCGACCGGTTCGATAGTTGGTGTGCTTCCAGCCAATACCAGCATCCTGCTCATGAATGCAGACACAGTTCTCGAAGGGTGTAGGCACGCCCTTGTCATCCGTGAAATGTGCGGATAGATATTGAATGTGGCCCAAGCAATCACATCCGAGCTTCAAGTTGTTGGCCATAACACCGGCACCGGCATCACCCAGGTCGAAGGCCTGCTTCTTGTGGAATGGGTGGCGGGGGTCTGCATATGGAATACTCATATCCGAGAGTGAAAGACGATAGAAGAGTGGTCTTCCATCATAACGAACATCATAAAGAACCATACCCTCACGCTGGTTAAAGCCAACCAGGAAACTCCACTTCTGCCATCGCAGAACATGGCCCGTCTCACCAGTCGGGGTCAAAGAGAATGAAGCACCTTCGGGTTGTATCACTCGTAAGGGTTTGATATCCTCTCGAAGTGGGTGGTGTTCTGGAATATATTCGTTGGCGGGCTTGGCCTGGTATGGTCGTGGCTCATGGATTGTGTTGTCGGCGCCCGTGGGCAAGTAGTCGATGCGAATGACTTTGTAATCAGTGCAGTCAATCACGGGTGAGATGGGAAGTGGGAAAGCGTAATGGTTCGAGTCCAGCTCGCTCGAATTGGCGGGATCACGCATGTACAAGAAAACTTGGAAGATTCGCTCGTCATCGTTGATGCCGTCGGAGCCTGGGGTTGTCAGTAATGGAACACGACGGCTTGCAAAGGAGCAAAGAGTCGTCTCCTACCATAAATCCAAGGGTCGGCACAGACAGCGGTGCCTTCGGGAAGCTGCAACTTGGCGATGGCGGCTTTAACGCCTTCATCCTCGAGAGCATTCTTCTCCACCATCAAAATCTCCTCGTAATCGGCATTTCCGTGCAGATTTGGGCCGAGGCGGACATTGCTCTCGACCTTGCCGGCCGAAAGATCCACAACCGCCTCATGGAATCGATTCTGAAATATATCATGTCAATGTCAAGCACTGAGACACCAGTCGTCGGTCACTTACGGTGTTTCGGATATAATATGACGTAAAGGACTTGCGAGGGATAAAGGGCAACGGCGAACCACTATCCCGGGCAGCGAGATAGGGGATCATCTGCTTCTTGGGAGGTTCATCGAGAGTGATGATCTTGAAGCGAAGGTCGGCGTTGGCTGGCCATACCGACTTCAACAAGTCAGCAGTGGTGGCGATCTCCGATGGAGTCAACGGAGCAAGCGGGTGGGTGACGGTCTGCTTGGCCGCTGCTGGCTCAGCAGAGAAGTCCTGTGCGACGGCTGCCATGGTTTGATTATGTTATGATATGGTAGCCAGATCTCGAGAGTGGTGTGAGAAATCGAAGAGGGTATGAAGAACAGAATGGAAGGACGTATGTTATAGATATCGACAGCCAAGAACCTAGGTAGCCAAGTGAGAGGCCCCCTCGGCTCAACTTGGCGTGCGAGCGAGCAATGGCCCTGGAGGATGCAACCAATGAATCATAAATCCGCTCCTAGTCAAACGCGTTCAAGTTGTCGACATTCCAGTGTTGTGGCTCACTGTGGGGTAGACTTCATCAAAATCCCAAAGAGGCAACAGAGATAGCTGGCAATAATAATGAAGACGAGGCATACAGCGAAAGCGATTATCACTTGTCATTATCAAAAGGCAGTTGGCACGGTATTGGGTGCAAAAGCTCGAATCTAAGCCATGAACAGCAATTCTAGCCGTACAGCCACTGAAAATGGATTTTGTTCGCAATCAGTTCGCTTTATCTGTCCCACCTCCCATCTCCCGCCAATCATCCCGTCTTGAGTTAATCCAGCCCTCCTCGCCCTTGTCCGTCACGACATCCACAGTCATGGTTGTTGATATACCGAGTACATGGAGGTCTGAGATGGTCTCATTCATCAACCCAGCCAACGTACGTTGAAGATGTCCCATCCCAGCTAGTGTGCTGATGCGAAGGGCTTGCCGGATATCTGCCGCGTATTCTGCTGAAGATCCGAAGTAACCATTCAATTATTGGTGAAGGGTACGGTCAACCAGAATCGATAGAGCGGGCTGGAATGATCAGTTCATCTTTCCTCTGTTGGTATGTCAGTGGCGTGCGGGACTTGATAGAATCTTTTTGGACTTACGGAATCCGGGTCAGGTATATTGGTCGAGCGAGACCGGCTTCACCAACAACATTGCCGAATACCTGGCTCAGTGTTTCCTTTGAGCGAGCATCATCCAACATGATTCGAGTTCCCACCTCGAATGACCCATTCCCATAATCTTTCAGCTCCGCAATCCCTATCTGGGATCGAGGCCAATTGGGAGGTGCATCCTTGATGCAGTCCAGTTGTTCAATGAATTCCTCCATCGGCAATGAGCATGCTGCCATTTGAATTTTGAAACCCTCATTGGCGTGTGACGGAATGTTGATTCTCTTGTTTCCATCAGGCGTGTAAATAGACAAAAGACCCCGGTCGAAGATATGGAACGTTGCGTTGTGTTTCGATGCTATATAACCTGCACCTCCACTCTCCCTCAAAACTACCAGGCTCTCCTTGATTCTGTTCCCACTGACAGGGGGTTCTGGAGCTCGAGCAGCTGCTTGTGCAACAGCTGCTGGGGTCGGGATGGGATATGCAATTGGCGCGGGAGGGGGAGCAGTAGCCGATGGAAAATAAACCAGACCTGGAGGTTGTGGCGCCGGTGCTGGAGAACTACCATTCGGAACACAGAACATACCAGGATTTCCAGCGCTAGGCGGGACAAAGAACGCACCAGCTTGAGGCGCTGGGGCGCAGGAACCTGCTCGTGGAAAGAACGAGTAGGGCGGTGGTGGGCCTCCTGCTGCTGGTGGTGCTGCAGCACCAGGAGGCTTGCCTTGATTTGGTGGCCCCCCATCTTTGGTCACATATTGGTATTGAGTCTTGCCGGCGAAACCAGGTGGAGGTGCCATTGCCGGCAGGCCAAAGGGATACATAAATGGATTCGCCATTTTTGATGTTGGTAGAAAGTAGGAAGTGGCCGGCTTCTACGGTCGAGATGGTGAACAAAGATGGTTGGAGTGCTGATCTACAGCTGAGGATGGATGGATGACCAGACAGATTTATAGTCCTTCCAAGGTCCTGAGGGGCACAATCCTGACGCCTTCGAGCCGTGATTCGAACGTAATTTCCCCATGACTGAGCTTACTTCCCAATGCAGCAAACGACGATGCACTCACAGTTATGCCTGTGCCTCCAAGAACAAAGAGATATTCGTTTCAGACTGCCTCATGTGGCTGTCATGGGACATCACAGACACGGTCGACCTTGACTGGAATACCAAAAGCACTCATGACCATCAGCAGCTTCCGAGACTTTATCCAGCAGCGACGACTGCCAATCCATCATAGATTTTTCGCTTGACTCTGGTGAAGTTGTCGGCTGCTCTGGGAGTCATACCACTAACTGGTACCCCTTCCACAATGATTTTACCACTGCTAAGCTTTTTCACTGCAATCATTCCGTCAACCAATAATGTGCCTTCACCTCGAAATTCCGCAAGGTGACCTTCGAGTGCAATGAGTCGTCTCAGATCGGCCAAACGTAAATCGCCCACGTGGATGGCCGTTGTGACGGACCTTGTAGAAGCAGCAAGACTCGCTGGTAAGATGTCAAGCAGTGGCTCTAGGCCTTTCGTGGTTGGAACTGCAGTCTGCAGAGAGGCTTCGCTGTCAAGTTTCTGTTTCTTAGTCTGGGGATCATCATGTAGGTTGGAAGCTTGACTATCCACCTTCAACTGGCCTTGCAAGGTAACGACACCCATATTCTTGACATTCTGCCATTGCAATGTCTTAGCAAGGTCTCGGCTGAGCTTGACAATCCATGCATTCGTATCGACGCTTGCATCAATGATTTGACCTTCAGAAGGAGTAAATATCTCCACAGTTGGTTCATCTTCTGCTCCCACCACCTTCATGCCCAATAGCTCTTTGCAGTCGGAGGCCAGTGAAGAAATTTCTTGACTGCTACCTCCAACGAGGATTAGTTTCTTGGGACCAATCAACGGGATCAGCATTTGTAGACTTCGTTGGTCGTGTAACCCCGCAAAATCAACAAATGCGAGTCTGGCATTGACCAAGATGTCTGTGGTGGAAAACACGAGTTTAGCTGGGCCTTGAATACCTTCGGCCTCAATTTCGCCCTCAGCTTCGGATTCCTCTGATTCCGAGTCTCCTCCGGCAGGGCTTGCTGAACGAGTACTGCGGCCATGGAAGCGTTTGTTTTGACCGTCTTTCTTATTGTTCGCATCATCCCATTTTCTCTTCTGTCCCAACAAACCACTGTTTTTGTCATCTCTGGCAGCATCTTGCTCTTCCTTTTCTTCCTCTCTCAGAAAGTCTTCTGGCTTAATGAAATCACCAAATTCATCTCCTCGTCTTCGTGCGTGTGTGTAAGGAAAGAGAGCATTCCTGCCCTTCTTATTTCTGACATCGTAGTCATGAACACCTTTCTTTCGGAGCAAAATGCTAATTCCAAGATCGGCGTCGCTCAACGCAAGCTTATTTCTCGCTCCATGACCCAAAGCTGAGGATATGTTCAATACTCGGCCTTGTTGTTCGTTGTCTGATTCATCTTCGGATGAAGAGCTGGATTCGTCGTCCAAGTTGTCTTCCGCAGCACCTCCATCTCGTTCCGTCGGAGGCAGAAGAGAATCCCACATTTGTCGCTGGGTGGCAACATACTGTTGATATCGTTGACTCTCTTGAGTGCTTAGTGACGCCTTCTCGGCGATGGTCAATTTAAGCGTCCTCCCACCACTGTGAACTTGCTCCAACTGCTCCCCAGATGGAGCCCGTTCCAAAGCTACACCGTCTCGTCGCTCCTCGTACCATTTCCAGAGTTCGTGACTGGTGTTGAAGACCGTAGAATTGAGCTCCGTTCTCTCGGTTAGGATGATGAGGTTTTCTGGCCTCTGCGTAATTTCCAGCAACAAGGACTTCGAAAATCCCCAGTCCAAGGACAAATCACTAGCAAGAATGACTCTGGGGCCTTCGGACTTTAGCAACTTCTCTAGTTGACTTTTTCGTTCAACGAGCTTGACATTCTTGAATTCGAATGGCCTGCTGGGTTTCGATCCATTATTCACTTGCTTGCTTCCACTTCTTCTGTGTGTTTGACCTCGACTGGTATTCTCATCATCACCCTCGAACTCTCGTACAATGCTATCATCCATCCATTCCAGCAAACTTCTAGCATGTCTCAAGGTGGCATTTCCTGATTTGCTGGCCATATAGACTTTGGTGTTTCTGAGGAAAGAGGCATTCGACTCATCCGACCATGCCTTTTCCAATATCCAGGCCAACTCCAGAACGCGAGCACTGGAATCTGTCGGTATAAGTACTGTGCCATTTTTGGAGATGCTACTTCGAATGTGTCCAAGCAGTGCATCGTCTCGGGCTTTGCGGCCCCCAGACAGAGCGACTCTGGTTGCACCCACACTGCTACACACGAGGGCTGTCGGCTTGCGCAGTTGTTCGATAACTTCGGCACCTCCAACACCACCGAACCATGCTGCTCCTGCTATTACATTTTCTCTGGCTTGATTCCAGTCCACAGCGTAAACAATCGATTCCATGCCATGTTGGATGTGCCATATTGTCCCACCAAGTGTATGACCAGAATTATATGCAGTCAGGGTCAAACCTTCGAGCGCAGGAGAGAATTGAGAAGGTGTAGGTTGGTGCGGCTGTGAATATTTCAAAGGATTGATAAGTGAGAAGTATTTGTTGATCTCTTCGAATGTAGGGGCTTGACGTAGGATATTTGAGCGAGATCGATCATCCGCACCGGAGTTGTCTGAGCCCGGAACAAAGGTGGCAGCTGCGGGTGTGGAAGAGTACAGATCTTGTAGGAGGGTTCGTCCAAAGGCGATGACGGGGGCGGTAGCGTAGACAGGAATCTGAGTAAAGAGAGGAATGTGTTTGCAGCAGTGGGCAAAAGCACCAATATGGGAAGTGGTAGCATGGGTGAGAATGATGAAAGATAGAGCTGAAACATTTTTCTCTATTTCAGCTAACTGCCGAGGATCAAATCGTTCGTCCCATCCCACATCTACCAGGACTTTGACACCGCCATCGAGCTCAAGAATTGATTGGGAGGCTCGAGTACCAGACTGTGATCCCAACAAGGGAGTGAAAGTGAACATGGTTGAGTCGAGTGAGCTGCCTCTTTCGGAGTCATTAATTGAGCATTTATGGACCTTGGAGGATCTGACAGTACGTCCTCGACAACGAAAATTGACTGTTGGGCATGATTGTCTGTTGAATGAGGTGATTCAAGTTTATTCGCAACAAATCGCGTTCGCGTGAGGCAGTCGCAGAACGGGATACAAAAGGACAAACTGAGCAAATATGCCAAGCGTCTGCTCAATCCAAAATGGGTTTGAACTCACCTTGATTACCAAAAATCTCTAATCAAAGCCTCTAGCCAAAGTTGTTTAATCTCCACCAAGGCGGTGCGTCCAACAACCTCCGTCATACTAGTAGGCTCCCCAAGAGCAATGAGGTGAAGAGCAAGTAATGTCAGTGGAATGCGTGCTAATCTACTTGCCGCGTCAATTGCCTAGATAGACAGTGTTCGGTAATGCCTAATGAAGGTGTTCGACCATATAACCAGTTATTACTCTGTCAGGACAGGTGCGATGTTGCTCGAAGAACAGTCTTTCTGGGTCTCTTCTTTGCCCCAGGCTCCTTTAGCAGCCACTCCTGACCTCCTCTCGAGTCAACCGCAGGACTGCGCCTGAAGGAGCAAACATGAAGTATTTCGGCACCGATACCCCCGAAGTCGGAGCAGATCGGCTAGATGACCAGCAACAATCTGATGATGCGGAGAACCGGTCATTCTCTCACAATCAATGTATATGATCGGAGACGTTGGTCGCCTGACCGATGCTACCTTCCAAAGGTTAACATCGCTAGCGCCAAACTGTCTTCATTGCAGTAGGATTCTCTGTCCTCTCTTTACCCGTTTGAGCAAGAGAGGTAGGGGCATAGCCTATCTCGCAATTATCCTCCAAACAGTACCTCAGATCAGCCTGCCGCCTGCGTTTCTCCAGTTTGATCGTCATGAACGGAACCCTTCTCAGAAGAGTACAGCAAAAGGGCAGACTTGGTCGAGTCTGCCGGCCATCACCACATACTCGAATCCAGCTTCAACCTCGGTGACATGCCAAAAGAATGTCACATTCACACCCTCTGGCGCACTCCATTGTCTTTAGCGAGATCCGGGGTTCCCAATCACTTGAATTCGGAGTAATGAAGGATGGACGACACCGCTACCCCGTGTGGGGAAATATGGGACAACAGAGAGCACAATGTATATAAGCCATCTTCATTTACCTCGTGCTCTTGGAGAACCATGTCGCTCCGAACAGGTCTGACTTCGATACTCTTCCGCCCTGCCGCCTAGATTTGATTGTCATCCCGCGGTCAGCCAGCATTCACATATAGCAACGATGGCGCCAGCAACAGTCGAGCATGTTGAGGGGCGGATAATGCCTGAGACCGCTCGATTGGACGATGCTGTCTTTGCGAAGATGGCTGAGACAGTGGACAACTTTGGCAATCTCACTCTAGATGCTCAGCAAGGCACTGAGTACGAGCACAAGATGACATTATGGCAAGCAGTCCGCATGTATCCAAAGGCCTCGGCATTCTCGATGATTATCTCGCTATCTCTTGTTATGGAAGGTAAGTCAGCGGACATTTACTGTTTGAGAAACAAGCACTTTTTCAGAGATATCTCTTGGAACGCTAGAACACACCCCCACTTACAATGGCTTCACAGGTTATGATACCGCATTGCTTGGGTCCTTCTTCGGATACCCTACATTTCAACGCAAGTTTGGGCATCAACTAGCAAATGGTACATACCAGTTGAGCGCTTCCTGGCAATCTGGGCTTCAAAATGGTGTGCAGGTCAGTTGTCCAGCGTCCATCTGACTACCTCGCCTCCTAGTCAAGTGTCAAGACTAACATATTCATGATTCAGGTTGGCGAGATTTTGGGACTGTGGGCTGCAGGGACCATCGCTCAAAGATTTGGCTACAAGAAAACTATCATTGGTGCTCATATTATGATGATCTCCTTTGTATGTGGATATTGCTCTTTGTGGGCCGCGCTTTGGGTACTGATTCTCCGTAATGCAGATCTTCCTTACTTTCTTTGCGAAGAACGTTGCGATGCTGTTCGCAGGATGCATTCTTTGTGGGTTGCCATGGGGCGCGTTCCAAACCCTGACGACAACGTACGCCGCCGAAATCAGTCCTGCACCCCTTCGGCCCTTTTTGACCACATACGTCAACATGTGTGTAAGTTTTCTGGATCCAGCTGCTTTCCCGGATGAGAATGTGTCTAACAATACCTAGTGGGTTATGGGCCAACTTATTTCAGTCGGTGTACTTCGAGGATTTCTCCATCGCGCGGATGAATGGGGATGGCGTGTTCCTTACGCAATTCAGTGGTAAGTCAAGCTAGACTGAAGCCTTTACAGGCTTTGTGATATCTGACTCTTTGTGATGCAGGATGTGGCCATTGCCCATAATTGTGGGCGTCATACTTGCACCAGAGGTGAGTGTCTAAGATTTCATCATTTCCTTCGGACAGGCTTGATTAACAAATACAAACAGTCTCCGTGGTATCTAGTACGGCAGGACAGGATTGATGAAGCGAGAAAAGTCCTTAAGGGCCTCGTGAGTGCCAAAAATACCGACTATAATGTGGACCACCACATCGCACTGATCATCCATACAAATGCCCACGAAAGGGCAGTCTCTGCAGGTACATCGTACAAAAACTGTTTCACAGGAATCGACCTCCGGCGGACAGAAATTACTTGCTGCGTTTGGGTGATCCAGGTCACTTGTGGAATCTGGTTTGGTGGCAATGTCATCTATTTCCTCCAACAAGCAGGCTTTGACGCACGCAAATCTTTCGATTTTGGACTGGGACATAATGCAGTCGCGTTGGTTGGCACGCTTTGCGCGTGGTGGATCATGCAATACGTGGGACGTCGAACGCTGTACCTGTATGGCTTGGGAATCAACTTCACAATCCTGGTGATTGTGGGCTTCTTGGGCATTCCGAAACCGAGCAGTACCATTGCCTATGCCACAGGATCTCTACTGTACCTCTTTACCTTCACCTACGATGTCACTGTAGGCCCAGTCTGCTATTGCATGGTAACGGAAATCCCCTCGACACGATTACGCATCAAGACTGTGGCCCTGGCTCGAAATTGCTACAACATTGTGAGCATCGGCGCCAATTTTCTCAATAACCCAATTCTGAATCCCTCGGCATGGAACTTGCGCGGTAAGGGTGGATTCATCTGGTGCGGGTTTGCCCTTGTGTCTTGGATCTGGAGTTACTATCGGCTACCGGAGACGAAGGGGCTGAGTGCCAATGAGCTGGATGTCCTCTTTGAGCAGAAGGTCCCAGCCCGTCGCTTCTTGAAGGTAAAGGCAGATCCATTCAGATCTGAGAATCTTAAGGCTGTTCAGCTGGAGGCAACCACTCCTGTGGTAACACATCTGGAGGAGAAGTAGAGAATTAATGGAAAGGGGGGTGAGCAGTCTGCAGAAGAACATCAGGTCGCTAACCCATCAGCACCCACCACATACCCAATTCATTCAACCCAGCCAGTAGGATTAGGCCCAAATACGACGTAGGGATGTGTATATCTCATCCCCAATCCCCGCGATGTGGTTTTGGTTCCATTCGGTGATGACCGTGATCGGCTTCCCCAAGAAATCGTGGGATCGTGGTAGTAACCCATAAAAGCAATGTAACCGCCAACTCGGTGAAATATTCGCTAGATGGTTCTTTTGCTGACAACTGTGGACGTGCAAATCCACAGATTTTAAGTACTCAAGTAAACTATGACTCGACAGTGCATGCATTCGTAAAGGATCGACAACTCCGGATGTACAACGACGAAGGCCTTCCAATCGGGTTGCGAAAGGGGTACGCAAAGCCAGTGCACATAAGGAGTCATGCGACCAGGACGACTCTCTTTCCTTCTACCGGACGGCTATCTTCATAGTAGCCTTCTGCCCTTCACAAGTCTTACCAAAATACCTTGGTTATTGAAAAGTCGAATATTGAATTGAGTTTTTCCAGCACCTGTGTCAACATGAGAATCTCGAAAGACGTACCCAGCCAAGATGCCAGCGCCGACCGCACCGCCATCATCGGCGGCCGCAGCACCGACAAATACCGCTTCACAGTGATCGCCGAGGGCCTGCTACGCTACGAGTGGGCGCCGGACAGCGAGTTCGAAGACCGCCCATCATCGTTCGCACTGCACCGCGACCAACCGGTCCCGGAGTACAAAGTGCGAGAGACGGATTCTCAACTCGAGATCTTCACGTCCAGATTCCACCTCACGTACAACAAGGAGGACTTCACGCCGTATGGGCTTTTCGCCATCGTCGTGGGAGACACGCGCGCGCCGTGGAGATATGGAGAGGTCGATTCGCGGGGTAATCTGGGCGGGACGGCGAGGACGCTCGATGAGATTGACGGGCGCATCGACATGGGGTTTGGGATTCTCTCGGAGAAAGGGTCGGCGTCGTTGGATGATTCAGAGTCGTTTTTGTTCGAGAAGGACGGTTTTGTCGGTGCGAGAAAGCCAGGGCCCGGTCGGGTCGACGGCTATCTGTTCGCCTATGGCCATGACTATCGCGCTGCGGTAAAGGCCATGTATGCCATCTCTGGTTCACCACCTTTGCTTCCAAGATGGTCGTTAGGGAACTGGTGGAGCAGATATTACGAATACTCGACCGACTCGTATCTGGCGCTCATAGAGAAATTCAGAGAGAGCGAGATTCCGCTGACGGTGGGAGTCATCGATATGGACTGGCATTTGGTCGACGACCCTAAAGTGATTAAAGCCGGACAGACCGGCTGGACAGGCTACACGTGGAACAAAAAGCTCTTTCCGAATCCCCCAGAATTTATCAGTGAATTACACAAGCGCAAGCTCAAGACGACACTCAACGAACACCCGGCAGATGGAATCCACAGCTACGAAGACGTGTACGAGAAAGTCGCGAAGGCGGTCGGACAATCGCCAACCCAGATAGGCCACAAGGAGCCAGTGCCATTCGACATCGCCGACCGGAAATTCCTCAAGGCGTACTTCGACGTCCTCTTGAAATCACTCGAGGACGACGGTGTCGACTTCTGGTGGATCGACTGGCAGCAAGGTCCATATTCACGTGTCAAGGGTATCGATCCATTATGGATGCTCAACCACTATCACTTTCTACACAATGCGGAGAAGAACCCGGACAAACACCCCTTGATCTTCTCCCGGTATGCCGGACCAGGGAGCCACCGCTACCCCGTGGGTTTCTCCGGTGACACGGTCGTGTCGTGGGCGAGTCTGCATTTCCAACCGGAGTTCACGGCCACGGCATCGAATGTGGGATATGGCTGGTGGAGCCACGACATCGGTGGTCATATGATGGGAGTCAGAGACGAAGAGCTACTGGTGCGGTGGACGCAGCTGGGTGTCCTGTCACCAATCATGAGACTGCATTCGACCAAGAGTAGATGGATGAGCAAGGAGCCTTGGCAATTACCCCAGCATCTGGGGGATATTATGACCGAATGGTTACGGTTTAGGCACAGATTGCTGCCGTATTTACATACTATGAACGCCAGGGCGGCGATTGATGGTCTGCCGTTGGTGCAGCCGATGTACTGGGAGTATCCAAGACGAACGGAGGCATATCAGCACAAGAATCAGTTCCTGTTCGGAAGCGAATTGCTCGTGATCCCGATCACAGCACCCATGGATCCCAATGTACGACTTTCCAAGACCAAGGGCTGGCTTCCTCCGGGAAGATATGTCGACTTCTTCACCGGCATCGCATATGATGGTGATCGTGAGTTGTGGGTCAGTCGGCCATTGGACCAGTATCCTGTGTTCTTGAGAGAAGGATCGATCGTACCTCTGGACCACAATCTCAAGCCGACAAACGGAGGAGAGAATCCTGATGGGTTCGAAGTTATCATTGCAGTGGGGGCTGATGGACGGTTCGAAATCCTGGAGGAGGAGGATGAATCGAAAGGTCGTGCTGCGAAGGATATTGACTGGCTTAAGACCACTATTATCTTCACTCAAGAGACGGGCACTGTGGAGATCAACCCCGCTAGCAAGGCCTCAGGTACCAGTGAAAAATCTCGAAACTGGTTGCTGCGCCTTGTAGGCCTATCCAAAGTCGGCAAGATTGTTGTTCAAGGTGGCGAACATGTGAACAGCAGTGAGTCAAAAGTCTCTGAAGTAAGCAACGGCGTCTTGATCGACATAGGCAAAGTGGCAGCTGGAGCAAAGGTAACGATAGACATTGGCCTCAAGAATCCGAGGTTGGATCTAGGCAAAGATGACACTGTGAACTCGCTGATCGAACCCATAATCATGAATGCACAGATTGGGTATCCTTTGAAAGACGAGATCTGGGAGATTGTCGATACTAAGAAGGGCACAGCAAACTCGGCGATATTAAACCGCCTGCAGACTTTGGACATGAATGACGATTTGAGAATTGCCCTTGCGGAGTTCCTCGTTGACGAGGTTTAGAAATGACTCCCCAAAGATATCGGATATCAAAAGTATTGGATTTTCTCCCGAATGGCGCGGTTTGAATAATTGGATGGTCCCATTGCTCACAGTCAAACAAAAAAGTTTTTCTGAATCCTGTTTTGATATTTGGCCAATTGTTCCAATGCAGCTGGGGTTTTCTTAGCCTGGATGTAACGCAAGCATTTGCGAGGCAACATCGAGATAGACGAGGTCACTCTTCAACCGGTGAGGATTGATAGATTCTTCCGTGATATTGTGTGACCAAGCCCACTTATCGCCATTCTCAGCGTCATAGTCGAAAGCGATAGGGTTCTCGAGTTCAGTAACTTCAAAGGTCACACCAGCTTCATTCAGCAGTCTTCCGATAAGTACGTCTTCATCCTCGTCCGATACTGGGTAGGTTTCGTACTGTGTGACAATGGTTTTGACAGTCTCCCAGGACAGCGTGTAAAACTGGCCTCCAGGATATGCGTACGACCTTTCGCCCTGAAGTCGACGGCCAATGATAACATGGCCAATACTGGTCGTGTCGTCTTGTAGGAGATGTTCCAGATATTGGTGATAGAATGTAGGAAGTGCCACAAACGAGTCGTCGTCCATCTTGGAAATCATTTGCCATGACTGTCCGGAGTTGACAATATGCTTCAAGCACTCCACCGACTTGATGGTATTGGCGACATGATGTGATTCTTCCAGGTGTGACAGCACAATAATATCTCCATATGTCTTATTTTCATGTTCTATGACAGGCAACCAAACGTCCCCAGGATCTGAAATGACGAAGCGAAGAGTGAACAAGGAATTCGAATATGCTTTGCCCATCGTTGAGCGGATAATGTTACGCCGGCGTTGTGAAGTGGCGGCCGACATAGTGGCTATTAGCCACTGAGGCTGCGCATGCTTGCCGGCTCCAAGACTCAGCCATGGCCGGAAGTCTAGTGACTGTAGCAGAAAAACACAGATCAAAGAAGAAAAGAAAAATATAACAACCTTGGAGTTTGCGTATTTCTTGACAGTTGACATATTGCCTGAAGAGAGAGTAAAATTCAACCAGCGTCCTGAAGGGCAAACGGCTCGTTCGCTGCGTCCATATTTATGACACGGGCGAGATCTCACTAATCGTAAAGTGAACGGAACTTGAACCTTGAAGTCGATTAAATCTCGCCAATTATCTTTAACGAGAGTAGAGACCTAGCCAGGGGCGACCTGAGACAGTCTATAGTGGAGCCGACATGGGTTTCTTCGCGTGGTGTGCGAATTTCCTCGAGTTGCAGTTGGCGCAACAAAAGCATTGTCCCATGGATTTGGCCACATGGCCCTGACTCCGGAAACTTACTATCAGCTGAGGTTCCTGCGGTTGCGGGAAGTCGTAGGAAAAAGACGCTTGAGATGCTGAACGTGTGTGCACGGACACTGCCGTTGCGTGGCCAGAAGCGAAGAATTGAAGTGTAGGCTAACTATAGCTAAGCGAGTGAGAAAGATAAGAAGACAAAACCACGCCGGTCCGAAGCTAACTAAGCTTGGACCATGCTTCAGAATTCATCTTCTTTGTTCATTTGTATCCTGCGGACTATATACATTAGATTGGCATGACAACATTAGGGATATTAGATACTGAGATCATCGGCGGCCGTATGGTTGGCAGTAGCCTGTGCGGCGCCCACAGACCATTTTCATGCCACTACAGATCAAAGCAATTGGCATAGTAAGTAACTGTGGAGGACCAATCTGAGAACAAGCCGATAATACCAACTTCTTGAGCCAAGACATCAATAACGTTGTATGCTTGTCCATCATAGTATGTAATGGGCGCAATTGATGCATAGTAATAATCCTCATTAGCAGCGACCTTGGACAGAGGGCCGGATCGTTCGAATGACCAAGCAATGACATCAAGGCCAACCTCTTTTGCGGTGATCGCATAGGAAGAGGGAACGATGGTGTCATTGTTGGGGCCACCCACGGTCAATAAGTAGTTGATTGGGGGTGCAACGACACTGACACCACTGGCTTTCAATGCTCCCAAGCGGTTCACCGCGACAGTAAAATTGTCTGGAGTGTCACCATCTTCATCCAGGTAGACGAGTTGCTTGCCAAATGCAGGGAACTCATTCAGCCACAGATAAATGTCGGCAGGTGTGAAAGACTGGAACCAAACTCGGCTTGGGTCGATACCTTTTTGAACGAAGACGTTCATCGCGTCTCGTGCATATTGTGCCTGGGTGTACCCGTTGAATGGGAGAGGTACAGCCTTGGGCGGAGTCTTCAACTCCGGTGTGAAATTCCGGTATCCCGGGATTGAATCGACCAGATCGATCCACTCAGGGAAGGTCAGCACCTGGCCACATGTGTCATAAAGCTCTGTTCTCCAGGCTGGGGTGCCATGCTGATAGTCCTCGACATTCGTTGCAGTCTTATTGAACCCATCCATCTTGCCACATAGCGATTTGAATTCTGCTGTAGTAATGTCGCTGGTACAGCAAAGCGCTGTTGCTGGGTGAGTGGCGTTTGCAGGAGTGAAGGGAATGCTGCATTTGGCAGCTAATTCGGGCTTCAGAAGAATGTTGGTGGTGGTATGCAGATCGCAGATGTCGTGTCTGCAAACCAGCCCACGGTCTGCAGTGAATGAGACGTCGCACTCTAGCACGCCTGCACCCATTCTGGCGCCGGCCAAAGTAGATTCTACTGTCTCCTCGGGAATCTGCATGGTGCCACCACCACGGTGACCAATACTCCAGCTCTGAATTCCAACGGGCTTATTTTCGCAGGCGACTAATTTGTCCTTCAGGGGGCTTTCGCTGACATTATGAACGAGGTAGTAAGGACGAGGTCCAAGCGAGACAAGGTAATCTTGTCCTGGATAGTGACGACGATCAAGTGGAATGCCAGCAACCAAAGATGTCGCAGCAGCCACCACGGCCAGAGAACTGAGTTTCCCGTGCATTGCAAGATGAGGTTTGATCGATTCACACTTGGGGAGACTTGTTTGGGCGAATGCAGAAGAAAAGAAGAACGCGAAACACCCCGCTTACTGCTGGGGACTGGGTTACCTTTAAGACAAAATGCCTGCCTAAATCTTTTCCCATCATGGTTCCATGATTTTTAGGGAACTCCAGATCCAGCATCGTCCTCACGATGCAGAGTTCCACGTGGACGAATAGAAGCTCCGAGTAGGACGTCAGGATCTCAGAGAAGTGGGAATGGGACGGCAAGGGAGCTTGGGATATCTTTGGTTCTTCGAGCTAATACAACGCCGATCCTACCTCACAAAGTGAGCTCTGCTGATGTAGAGATAGTAGAAGCTCTGGTATCGACAAATAGCAGAGCAGAGTAGGTAACGTGTAAGCTGTACCTGCATGTTGCGGCAGAGCGACCTCGGTAGCCTGGGATAGAGGGTGGTTGAAAACAGCTCTTAGCTCTGATAACTATGCTCGGATAAGTAACAAGCTTGAGACAAGACAAGGTCCGAGCAATACCCCGCTGATACAGTGGTCTTGGCTGCAGCTGGAGCTGAAGGTCAACCCAATCACACAGGTGGCATGCGGCTATCCTTGAGATATTTAGTTAGAGTGTTGAGGTAGCTCGCTGTTTAGTTGACCACCTTGTCATAGAGCTGCCTTTTCTGGCTGATTATGAACAAATGAATCAGAGCCGGAGTACCTAGGTACCTCTGGAGAACCGCCTTCGGTCGTGGCGAGATCCTTCGAGGACAGAGCCCTCTGAATCCGAAAAACGCACCAATGAAGACTTCAATTGAGAGCACGTCTGTGTCAATAGGTGCGATTTATTTCCTGATCGATTACTGAACTCATCACAGATCTTTAGTCCAGGGCGTCAAGTCAGGCAATGCATAGTTACCACAGACTCGAGACAAAAAACACTTGTTCATCAGAGCTCAGCCGTCGATAGTCAAGGCCACCAAAGTCTAAGCTCTCTAAAATGGGCAAGTACAGTCAAGGCGACTTGGCATGACGTCTGGATTCCGCTTCCTGGCAGCTGTTGCACCTCGCCTACCACTGCCACTGCCACTGCCCATCCCAGTTGTCCTGGACACCTTGGAAGTTGGTGGCTCTTGGATGGCCTTGCTTAACAGGTAAGTCCTATCAATTGCCGTCTCGCCATAAGGGACACACAACGATCATTGGAGTTGTCTTGACAAACGGAAATGTTCCTCCGCAGTTCACAATCGGGGTGTTGATCAGATTGCCGAAGCCGAGTTCGCGTACGCACCTGCATGCTGACAAGACTTTGTGCAAGAAGGGTTTCGTACCTGCCTTTCACAATGTTATCTATGAGTTGGATTTATCCGGATTGTCTCGCGCGAGAGTAGGTCTTCTATAGCCCGATCACAGCAGGTGCATGGAGAAACTTGATGGCTCATCACTCGAGGTCTTCCATCCTCGATATTTGGTTCACCCGATGAAGGATTGCCGTAACATCTCCATGCTGAACACCGTCCCATGGTGATGATGTCCTCATGACTGTGTCAAGTGGACGTGATTGAAATCAAATACAAGCCACACGTCGAGCAATCGATTTGAGCGTGAACCAAGACCAGCCCAGGCAGAATCTCCGACCCATATGGTATGCGAACTCGGTGTTCGCGCAGAGTAAGTATGGACTAAAGTTGACATTTTCCACTTGGGTGAGTTGAAAATATTCTCATATTTTCAAGTTCTACCTGGAGGCAATCAACAAGAAACATTTGACACTGCTCTACCCCTCGGTTATCGACGGTACATCAGATTTGCCAGTGCTGGTATCTCCGGAAAAGCAGATTCGCAACCGGCCCACTGAAAATCATCATTACTGATAGTCAACCTTGACTATATGTTGTTTCTGTTGTTTGACCAAACGAATACTACGGCACTGCACAGCCCTCACTCATGATCGTAGGTATTGGACCTCGGCACATAGAAATACTACGCTGCTATCAACTCTAAGGCCATGCCAAGTCGAGGCTCCACCTCCAATCCCATCAGCAAAGTTGGCATTTCCAGGAAGGCCATTCGTTTCCTCGTAGGGAGCCCCTCAATTGCCAAGGTATGGCCTATCATGACCTTCCAAAATCAGTTACTACGAGTATAGAGAATTGTTGCTAATATCATTGGCAGTCCCCGCAAAGCCTTGTGTCGCCACACCCGTTCACGATCATCAAGTCAAATGGTAGCCTCCGACAACCTTAAAAAAGAGACGATCGTCATTTCCAAGACTTCCAAGACATAAAAGATAGATCTTTCAAGGTACCTACGAAGTACCACCAAGATCAACCATGGCGCAAGGTTGGTAATGCCTCTCCTTTTGCTGGCCCATTGGCTAGGGAGCTTCGACTCCACACTCGTATCAATCACCCTAAACTGTTCTTGACTTCAAGACTTGCGGACAGACATGACTCAAGAGTAGTTATGGCGTGTGACCGCCCATAAAAGACGACAGCGGAGCAAACGAGAAACACGTAAGGGCTACAGATTGTCGTTCAACAGCTTCCTTTCCAAGAAAATGCTCCGGGGTCACTTGTGATAGTTGTCGGCAACACTTCACTCTATCCCTGGAGCACCTGTCAATGTAACCTCCATTCTCCCATATCTGCTTGGCGCACGACAGAGGCTGTGGCACTTTCTCTGGGGCAAAGGTAGTATACTCATGCTGTGGCGATGGCTATAAAGCTGGTCAATTCGTCTCTGCAATTCTGGATTGACGGAGGAGTCGTCCAGTCTGGGGAACTAATAGAGATCAGATATATCAGCCATTCACCATCATGAAGTCCCTCGGTCTAGCCTTATTGGCTTCAACTTTGGCAAATGCCATTGAGCTTCCTCGTGCTGAGTCAGAAGGCTTCACACTGGAACAGTATGAAAGCGGCTTCGTTCATGAGACGCTCATGGGCGCGAAAATGGTGAGTTTGCTGCAAAATGAGAACATTCGCTCGACTGACATGAGTCTAGTCTTCCTTTGCTCAACATCGTGCCGCCGGAGAATATGAATCGGAGCAATATCCGGCACTGAGCGCGCCCGCCAAATGTGAAAACGGCCTGGCGGTGGTCGAGTATGGTAACCCCAATCAGACATTTAAGTGTAACAATGTACGTCAACCCAGCCGTGTAACAATCTCGCAAAGCTGACCTTGCAAGATTGACCTTCTCGACTTCCGGAGCCATGCCGATCTTGGTAGCTTTATTGGAGAAGGTTCCTCTTCCTGGGGTTGGGTCTCTGACGATGGTCGGGAATTTGTTGCCATTGGCCAGGGTGATGGAACAGCATTTGCTGAAGTGTCTCCGGAGGGCAAACTGGTCTATCTCGGTCGATTACCTCAACAGTCCATCTTCTCCCAATGGCGCGAAATCCGGTCCCACAAGAACTATGTCATTATTGGCAGCGAAGCGGTGGGCCATGGTGTACAGATATTCGACTGGACAAAGGTGTGTGGTCGAATCCCCCTCTCTACCTGGATGTCCTGGAATACGTTGTCTAACATAACCTGCCTTAGTTGCTGACCATCGACCCCGCCTCACCGGTCAACTTCAGTACCACCGCCGACATCACCGGACTTTTCAACGACCTACCTGTCGGTCGTGTACACAACGTCGTACAAGGTCCAGAAGGCGCCGATTGGGTTGCCGTGGTTGGAGCTCAACCAAGGAACAGCACGTGTCGCGCGGGTCTGATCTTCGTCGACACCACAGATCCTGCCAACCCGTGGTCGCCCGGATGCGCCGGCCAAGACGGCTACGTACACGACGCTCAGTGCGTTATCTACCACGGACCCGACCAGAAATACGAAGGCAAAGAAATCTGCTACGGCTACAACGAAGACACTCTGACCATCTACGACGTGACGGATAAATGGGGCGTCAACTCGACGACCATCATCTCCAAGACCTCATACGTCGGCGCCCGCTACACACACCAAGGCTGGGTCCTCGATCTCAACTGGCAAACCCACTTGCTCATCGATGACGAACTCGACGAGGAGTACTACACGGGCCCAGCTGCCGACCGCTTCCCCGTGACGTACATCTTCGACATCACGAACCTCGAAGCCCCGAAACAAACCGGCATCTACAAGTCCAAGGCCTACTCGATCGACCACAACCAGTACGTGTTCGACGGCCTGAGCTACCAGAGCAACTACGGCGCGGGATTGCGGGTTCTAGACGTCAGCTCCATCCCCGCGGACCCGACCGGCGACAGCGTTGAGGAAGTCGCCTTCTTTGACATCTACCCCGAAGACGACCATCTGCCCAACGGCGGCATCATCGACTTCGTCGGCACCTGGAGTCACTATGCCGGCTTCCCCAGCGGTAATATCCTCATCAACACCATTGAACGCGGCGCCTTCATCGTCAAGATGAAGCAATTCGATAAGCGCGGTCGTGGCGCCCACTACAAGAAACCCAGAAACATTTAAGGTGTGAGTATCGTGCATGCATATGCTGGCACTGTCCGCTATACACTGATTCTCGAGTGGATGCTTGGTGCCCATTGGAAAACCACTCGGCTCTTCTAGTCCACTTATTGCATGCAATACATCATAGCACCAAAAATCTGTCCCACCACAGCTCGCATACAGATTATATGGGAGATCAGATATCTAACGACCATAATGAAATGATAATTAAAAGCTTGAATAAAAAACAAACCCAATCAGGATTCTGTTGATCCACCAAAATTGCAACGTGTTTGTCAAGACGACCTCGTAGCCAGCTAGACGCCAGTGTGTGTATTCTCTTCCATGTAGTAGGGAAACCGAAAAAGTCTCTCCTCGAAGTAAAGCATGTTCAACAACCCGTCTAACACATTGCGGGTGGGTGGGTATCCCCATTTCGGCCCTCATGCATTCATTGCACAGCAGCCCAAGAAGGGGCCGGGCGAGGAACGAGAACCACACGATAGCCTTTCTATGGTTTGGGGATATTCGGTACAGTATTCAAGTTTATCCATGCATTAATCTACAAGACTAGAAATTAGTAGTGATAGTATATAATCTCAGCGGGTTGAGGTTAAACGGAATCGTTCATAGTCGCCGCGCGCCCAGAAGATCGATCAACTATGTATGTATCCAATTTTCTGTCCTGACCCACTCAGCTGCAGCCACCCGATTAGATGTCGGGGACGGCGATGTATTACAGATTCCTCGTGACTGTGATTATCCACAAAAGAAAAAGATGATCGCACTCTCTCAAACGACCGACTTCTCCGCCGACTCCGTGATCTCACCGGAGTGGCTGTCGCTGGCGGTGGGGGGGATGTACGAGTCCTTGCGGTGGCCGGACGACTCGGGGTCGTAGTTGGGGGTTCCGGGGACCTCGCCGGCGAGCTCCTCGAGGGTCTTGCGCTTGGTCTCGGGGATGAGGAGGGTGGTGAAGATGCCGCAGAGCATGAAGAGGGCGAAGATCTGCATGACGTGGTTGAGCCATGGGGACGGGTTGTCGGTCGTGGCGTGGCCTTTGGTACGTAGCGGGCCGAACACGACCTGCGCGATGATGGCGCCGACCTTGCCGGACGCTGCGGAGAGACCGTGCGATGTGGATCGGTACCGTGTCGGGAAGCATTCTCCCGGCACGATGAAGGTCGTCGCGTTGGGCCCGAAGTTGAAGAAGAATTGCGCCAGGACGTACAGGGCCAGGAGCGCGTGTTGCGAGAGGTGGTGGTACGCGAAGCCGATGACGATGAAGAGGACGGTTAGGATCACGAAGCCCATCAGCTGGATGGGTTTGCGGCCGATCGTGTCCACGGTGGCTACCGTCACCCAGTAGCCTGGGATGGCGCCGGCGCAGACGATGATCAGATTGCCGACTGCGGTGTTGCGGAAGATGTGATACACGTTGGATCCCTTGGAGTAGCCGATTGCCTGCAGGATGATGGAGTTGTTGAGACCAAGACCGTAGAAGGCAACATCGAGGAAGAACCATGAACCAGCCGTTCCAATGAGGACCTTTCCGTGTCTCCACTGGCTGTAGTGGCGCCAGACTGTATCATGGTTAGCACATGTCTTTTCGATAGTGAATAGAAAGCAGTTCTTACAATCAGCCCAGCTTGCCTTGGGAGGAGCAAGTCTCTCGCGAGAGTCTTGGAGTACACCAGCACGGCTGACCTCATCAGGCTTTCCCTCGTGAGCACCCGACTTGTAGGCCTTGACATCCTCGACAGCTTTCTCAGTGTCTCGGGCAACATCGAAGGTGTATCGAGGGGTTTCGGGGATGGTCAGGCGGAAATACAAGGCAATGCATCCGGGGACTGCACCAAACCCGATGATGACTCTCCACATCTTGTCGACTGCAAGTAAGCACACTCCGTCACAGGCGGCGACATTCTTGGCGGTAATAAGAGATTCCTTGAATCCCGTGGTGACGCAGAGTGCGACCATGGCAGCAGTGAACTGGCCAATACCTTGCATGGCAAAGACAGAGCCCATCATGGCACCTCTCCATTTTGTTGTTGCGAACCTGCAGATGTTAGAGAATGTGTCCATGCAAATTCTGATGCTCTGAATGACTTACTCGGAAGTGATAATGGAACTCAATGGATAGTCACCACCAATACCGATACCCATCATCACACGCCAAAAGATGATGATACCAACAATCGAGATAGCAGCAGAGTCGGAGGAGAGAGCTTGAGCCAGTGTGCAAAAGATGATAAGGATGAGTTCCAGACCATACATCTTCTTTCGGCCAACAACATCGGCGAGCCATCCGAAACCGACTTGACCGAGGACCGTACCACCGGACGTTGCAACTTTGATGGCAGTATCGGAGTTGGAGGGGATGGTACCAGGCTTGGTTGCAGCGTCTTGCCAATAGACAACACCCAACATGGCTGTCACCATGTTGATGGCGAAAATATCGTAGGCATCGGTAAAGAAACCAATACCAGCAACCACGATGGCTCGGACGTGATACCAACCAAAAGGTGCTTTGTCGATTTCTGCGAGAGCCAACCGTCTTCGCTCATTGGGGTCTTGAATGTGAGAGAAATCATTGTGAAAATTGTGGAAAGCGGCGTTTCCGCCAGCAGTCTTGGTCGCCATTGCTTCGGATGCTTCAGGTTCAACGAGGACTGTACCAAGAGAACCAAGCAATAAGACGAAGGCTTGATTGTGAGAGAAAGTCTTGGGAGTAAGAGATTTCCAAGACGGAAAGCGACGCCCTAGTTATACCTTGGTGACATGGGTGACATCGGGTGGAGAACGAAGCTGCAAAGATATTCCACGGGTACGCAGGCGACCTTGAAGGAAAACACGAGAGACAAAGGAGGGGTGGAGACGACTAGAGCGTATTGAAAAGCCAATCAGGGAGAATCTGATAGACACGGTGCAATAAGAAGGAAAAAAAAGCCACCGACCAGAGTGGAAAGAAATCAGCCTGAGGAGGGTCGTACAACCGAAGTGATGGGTTGCCACGGCCATTCACGATGACAGGGTAACTTCCATTCACACATCGGAGTGCCCTAGTTCTCACAGTTAGCCTGGATGGGTTCTTCGCTAAAACGGGTCGGGCTTCTCGAAAGAGATCATGACAGGCAGTGGGGAGGCGGAATGCTGAGAATGCTGAAAGTTACGGGCGTGCGCTGCAGCAAACCAGGATGGACCTTTGGGAAACGTGCCCGGGGATTGAGTGAGAGCCTTTTGATCGAAATCCGTCTGGAGAAATCGCTACGACGACGGCATCAAAAGATCTGAGACTGTATTTCTCAAGTCTACGATCTGCAATCTTGGTGATATCAGAAATGGTCCATCATGACGACGTCCAAGACGAAGAATATTGGAGGCGTAGAGTCAAGACAGGACAAGATCTCTAGCGAGAAGAAAGGGCCATGGCATTTCATTGGCATTGAAGGATTCCAGGAGGACAGGGCCTCAGCGTAACTCTTGTCTGATGCTTGTCGGATGCTTGTTGGAACGCCTGGACCGTCTCCACCGAGGTTGCGTTGAAGAGGGTCTCTGGTGAGATTGTCGAGGCTGTAAAAGTCTGCTGGTTGGTGAGTCGAGGGTCAGAGTGGCGGGCGAGATGCTGAATTGGTTGAGTCGATGCACGAAAGAATACCAACCACGTTTCTTTATGATTGGCTGTGAATCAACGTTCATCGTTGTGTTTATCGCTTGCCAAGAATTCTCCGATAGACTTTCCTTCATTGGGACAAGTGTTGTTTTTAGCCCCGTGCAGGTCAACTAAGGCTTCCTTGACTCCCAGCAGGCACCTACGAGGAGGGACGGATCATTCGTGACGAAGTACGGGGAGTACATTAACTCCTTGCATCGCTTTCCACAGATACGGATGTCTATGCCACGTGAATGGCTGACTAGACCATCTAAGAGCGCCCTTCAAGTAGGATGCCCTGAATGTCCCAAGGCTGGTCTCTTTGGGCAGGAAAGCAAAACCACATATCACGACTTCAAGTCGCAAATGCCGTACAACATCGTGTCCAACAGCTTGAATGGGCAATCCAAACAAATCGACCATCCGAATTCTCTGCCAGTCTCGTGTCTGCACGTCTCCACATCAAGTGGTTTTGGAAGGCCGCACCCAGCCAGATGTTAAGTCGGTTATATTCCCGACATCCGTCTCAGCACTGCATCTTGAGCTGCAGACCATATCTGGACTGATGGTCTACGACCTTGACGACATCACAAAAGGCTGACAACCATCTGAAGCTCTCTTTCCTTGCAATGGTCACATCGCCGACTCACCGGCTTCAACGGTCACTACAAGGTATAGTTCTCATATTTCCCGTCACTCATCAAGGCATTATTGTCTTCCAAATCACTTCTGTGACTAATCCGCTGAGCCAAACCCTCCTCCTCGTGGAGTCCATGTGGGCACTCCGTCAGAAGGAAATGGGAGAACGTTTCAGGTACTAAACGCCCCAGGCGTCGCGTTGGATCCGCTACGCATTGAGAGATTTTCTCGTTGCTACAGCCTGTCAGCTGGGCGGAAACGTGATCTAGTCTATTCTTCTTCCTTTTCCTGTCTCAAGCATGACTTTCCAACATTGGAGCCTTGCGAGTCGTGGAGCCCGTCGTGTAGAGCAAAGCGGTTGCAGCCCGTGCTTACATTCCCTCACTCCATCTACTCAGTTCGCCACCTGAAAAGCACTCCTCACCTACCGCGACCTCACTGAATTCCCGAAAGGTTGCGTACTTGATGAAACCTCTAACGCCCAAGATGAATCCAAGACATCCCCGGCTGAAATATTTGGACGCAGTGGGGAATAAAAGGAGGAATCTTAGCCCTCAACGTCTCATAATAGGGCTGCGACCATTTTACACGCCGCAGGAAGTGCTTGCAGCAACTCTAAGCTAAGACAGCTACGATGGATATGGTGCTCGGTATCTCAGTCCTCGTTACTTTTGGTCTGGAACGACTGATCTGCTCGTCAACGGAGCCCGATTCGCGTGCTGATGCCAAAGAAATAGGAGGAGGAGGAGGAGGAGGAGGAGGAGGAGGAGGAGGAGACAAGAATGGCACTCGATGGCTCTTGAACGAGTGAATAGTCAATAATACCATTACCACAGGGGAGAAAACAGCATTACCTCTTCCATGGGCCACACGAGTAATTCTGGAAAGACATACAGTCGATGCAGTAGTAGGCATGTTATCTTACTCTATCAGTCACCAGTCACCCGGTCTGTAAAAAAGCGCGATCTGGCTTGTGAGAATTAATTCGTGCTCGTCTGGTAGGTACGCACACACATTTTTACCAAATCCTCTATGGCGCAGCGTAAGAAAACTAGTAGGCTAGTATTATTCTAGGCACACATTCTATCGCTATAGTCAACTTCATCAACCTGGAAAATCAGTCGAGATTTCGTGAGCCATCTATCGATTTCAAGTTACACTCCTGCTTCGTCGACTACTGTCCTTATCGTCCTCCAAAATCCGTATGCCATGCTGCCGTTCGTCTCTGAGAAACTCTGGAGGTGACGTAACTCCTTTCAGGCACCCAAGCTAGCAGCTCAAGGAACGGATCAAATCGAGGTTGATATCCGCGGTCCTCTCTTTCCCTCACGAGATGTCAAACACATCGCTCGCCACTTCACAACCCACCATTCACAGCCTTCTTGGCCGAGTTTCCATTCGCCTTGGGCGCAACCAGCTTCGCCAACCCAGCCTTCAGAGCCCCACTGAGGCCAAACTGGGTGTCAATACCCTCGACACGATGCGTGCTGTTGATATTCTTGACCAACGTGATTTGAAAGCAAGTGGCACTGCCCTGGCGAGAAATGATGGTCGAGTACGCGAGGAAATACTCCCAGATGCGGTACCAGCGGACGCCGTACTTGGCCTTGACCTTGTCCTGGTTGGCGATCCAGTTGCGATACCACCGCCACAGGGTCGCCGAGTAGTGGACGCCGATGGTGTCGATGCTCTTGACCTCGAAGCCGGCGCCCTCGAGCGTGTCGACGACGAAGCCTAGTGGGGTGGATGCGTCGGCGCCAGGGAAGATGTACTTGTTCATGAACAGGCCCCATTCGAGATCCTCGTACTGCCAGAACTTGCGGAGCCCGGCGATTTGTAGGAAGAAGGTGCCGTCGTCGTCGAGCATATCGTTGACTTGGCGGAAGAAGGAGGCGAGGTGGCGCACACCGACGTGCTCCGCCATCTCGAGGCAGGTGATACGTTTGAAGCCGCCTTCGGGGACGGGGATATCGCGGTAGTCCATGCAGAGGATGTTGCTTTGTTGGTCGGTGATGCCGGCTTTGCGGAGCCCGTTGTTGCCCCAGGCGGTCTGGTTGCGGCCGAGAGTGACGCCCGTCACGTTGGCGCCATAGTTGACGCTGGCATATTTGGCGAGTGTGCCCCAACCACAGCCAATATCGAGCATCTTGTCACCAGGCTGGACGTCGATTTTCTCGCAGACAATGGCCAGTTTGTTGTCCTGAAGTTGCTCCAGGCTCTCCTCCTTGTTGATGTCGGAAATGATACCGGAGGTGTAGATCATGCGAGGGCCAAGAAACCAGCTGTAGAAGTCGTCGCCACGGTCGTAGTGGTCTCGCACTTGCTCCTCGTCTTGAGAGCGAGTGTGCAGCAACATTTCGGGAATGAAGCCTGTGAAAAAATGCTTGAAAAGACCCATGGTGAATCGGAAATTGGCCCAATCGTGTCTGTATTCGAGAATCTCGAGTGTGTCGCCCTTGATGTCGACCTTCTCGTCAAAGTACATTTCTGAGAATGTCTCCATAGGGATACGGTTCTTGCCATAGTATTTATCACGGTCCTCTTGAGAACGGAAGGATAGGTAGTGCTCGATGGGGAGGCCGGGGTAGCGAGCCTTCTCGTTCTTTCTAGGAGAGATGGATGATGCCAGGGTCCAGAAGATCATCAAGATGGGGATTGAGGTCAAGAGGGCGAAGAAGATGGTGGTGTAAAAACCACCGTGGAATTGACGGGCCACCCACCATGGCACGATGATGAGAAGGGCAAAGAGAAGGTAATTGTTGAAGGAGTCACTACCGGATGCATCTGCTGGGAGAGGTGCATTTTTGATGGCAGGGAACTGGAGGGTGGTCAGTTATTACTGTGTATAGAATTGAAAGAGTGGTACACACAGAAGTGGTGCGCACACCATAATCGGCAATGGGGATCTGCGGGGGAGTGGCAGTGGGAGTTTCAATAAATTCAAAGTCCTCAGAGGACTCTGAATGTGTTTTGACCATGGTGAATGATTATGGAAGGGTACAGACAACCTCAAGATGGACTGGCAATCATTTCATGGAAGATTGAGGACAGAAGTCGTATTATTTTGGGTCGTCGAGAGAAAGTGGCGGTGGGGACGAAAGATGTCAAGAAACTCTGAACTCAGGGACCAGCTCGAGTGGCAGTACGGGATAAGGAGATGCACATGTGCGTCTGTTGGCGTATCATCAGCAAAGGACAAGCGGGCGGTGTGGGCTTCGAGTTCCTAGGTGGCCTTCGCTCCCTCATCAAACCCGCTGAATCGTAAGTACAGCTTACAGCTAGCACCCCTAAAGCCGTACCTGCATGAGATAAAGTGGGGGGCCAACAGGGCTTCTCGAGGACTCCAAATAAAAAAATGCTGGAACCTATTTTCTGCCAATTCGGGACTCGAGACAACCACTTTGAAACCGATGATAGACGCCACGCTGAGCTATACATCACTAGCGGGAGATTCACCAAATGTAAAGATTCATCGAGCACGAGGTACGGTAGAAGCAACAATGCCCGATTCAATATCGGTATCTCATTTATCGTACAAGTCTAAAGCCTAATCATCGTCTATCTTGCCTGCAAAGTCTCCCAGTAATATATCATCCGGTGCTGGTCCACGATTGTTTCGAACTGCCACGTAAATGTCAGATAGATCTCAAGAACAGCTGGTAGAATATAACTCACCCCATTCGGTTTCAACCCGGAAGAAAATCCACATCCATCGACGCATCACCTCCAGCATTTCCATCAAAAAGATGCCACCTTCCAGGTCGTTGAAATGATCCAGATGCGGAGAAAGCTTGAAACTCCAAGTACACCGAAGTAAAAGATCGATGCCGATAGCCGTATAATACATCTGATGTGCGTGAAAATATCTGTGTCGTCGTAATCCGTAGGGGTGCTCAGGGTTGTTTCTCTCGCGACTCGATGAGAATAATGATAGATCCCAATCTTTGGCTACATCCCAGTAGAACGAATAAAATGAGTTCAGAAAAACGAATAGCAACCTGGCCATGTTAGAACACTCGACTTGGGGATTCACCTTGGTCAACTCACCACAACCTGAACAGCCCTGCCTCCGTCATATTGATCTTCTTAGGGTCATAACCTCGTTGCATGGAACTTAAAATAATCACGGGGAATGCGGTCGAGTATTTCAATGCATTCGCCAAGTGTTGACCTCCCCACCCTGATGTAGCCGTCCTATTGCGCCGAACTCGAAGAAACTCGATCAAGCATTGACGGAGTCGGATCATGCTGGGTATACTGATAATCAGTGGTACTAAAAACGCACCACCACAGCCACGATTGGGTCGAGCAGTGCTGGCAGTTTTGGACGACAACAGCATACAAGTCGAGACAAAAAGATCTCCCAGAACTTTTGCATAACTCGTCAGCACATCCGCCAGGATTATATCACCAAATTTCCCATCTTGCACTTCGGCCAGCCCACCCAGACTAATTCTCTTCAGGGTCGTCAAGAAATGAAGTCGACCCGATCGTGACATGCGTTTGACAGGAACAACGAAGCAGAGAATGATAAAAAGGAGATAGGACTGTGGCAAGATCTGCCATGACAGTGCGGCAGACTTGGAGCCATGTGTGACGATCCAGAACAGGAGGAGTGAGACGGCGAGAGGAATCGAAAGGAGTGTGGCTAGTCGGTATGTTGACTGATGGTAAAGGACACTGTTATGCGATTGACGGGCAGGGTATCGAATCAGTGCTGGAACATCCTGATATCCCAGGGTCAGCCAGAGTGAGGTGAGTGACAAGACATTTGCTGCACTTACAATCTTGACCAGATGCAAGTAATGAAGATTGAGACCCCATGCCCATATCCCCAGCACCACAATAATCGCAACTCGGTAAGGGAGAGGGAGCACGAGACTAAATGAATCAATCTCAGACTCAACAGCCGGGTCACCGTCCATGATGAAACGAGGCAATCATGCTTCTCTGAGGGAATTCAAGGAGAATCTTCAGGTCGGTAGTAGAAAACTGATCTCCGCAGTCTTCACGGTCGAGGTGTCTTGTGTGCCAGCAGTCAGTGTTGAACAGGGTGGACTTCCAAGTTCTCCCTCGTCATCGCCAACTCCAAATTCCGTCTCCCCAAAGTCCCAATCGAGAATGGTTGGGTCTTGGCATATGTCTACGGCGGACTATACGGCAACACCACGTCAGCCTCGGCTTGTCGTTTGGTCTTTGAGCACTGATGATCCAATCTTCAATTCAAACACTTGCTTCACCAACACATTGGAAGCTCCTGAGTATCTCCGAGGGTGGATTCAGTGAGTGTACATCAACAGGAGCGCATGTACACACCACGCAGCGGTCATCCCAAGACCTAGACACTGACACTGTTCCACAGACATGGCGACCACCGTGGCACACCCCGAACCATCCACCACATCACCGACAGAATACCCCTTCGCGCCGTCACCGGACATTCTACGCACACATCAAAAGGACGCATATATAACAGGCCAATTATCATCACAAGCATCGACAATCCTCCGTGCATTGTTGGGCGCGCGATTCGCACATAAATATTCCACAGCCACCAACAATCTCAGCGAATTACTGTACCTCTGCATAACGACTTTACTCGGAAACCGCACACTCGGGGAGGAATACTGTGACGTGATTCAAGTGGAGACTGACACACTGCGACTGGCCGGCTTGGGCAGACGGGTCGGATACATCGCCAGTGTGGTGTTTGCACCATGGATGCTGGGCAAATCCTTGCCCGCATTGCGACGTCGACTGCGGGAAAAGCTGGACTGGAACATCGAGCATGCGAAGAAGCATCGACGAGGGAGCTCATCGCGAGGGCTTAAGATTCAACAATACATCCTCGAACACCTGGATACTCTGACGAGTCCGAATCCCATCTACGCGCTGAGTCTCGCGACCTTCTATTTCACCGGAGCATACTACCACCTCTCAAAACGACTCTTCGGCCTACGCTACATCTTCACCAAGCAGATGAAACCGGACGAACAGCGCGTGGGCTATGAAGTCCTCGGCGTCCTCCTCGTCCTGCAAATGGCCGTTCAGTCCGCGCTACATGTCCGACAAACATACCTCTCCAACACCAACGACGAAACAACATCCCTTGAAGCCAACGCGACCAGCAACGCCGACCAAACCTCCACAACCGCACTAGTCGGCAACGGCGTCGAAGTGCCCGTCAACACGACCAACCTCCTGGGGCACTCGCCCGACCAACTCCTCGCAGACATCCACATCCCAGCCCATCTCCCACCGGGTCTATCCACCAACACCGCAACACCCGTCCTCCCAGACAACACACCGCGCTACGACATCTCCGACGACGCCGTCATGGCGTGGATCCCCGAAGGTCAGCAGCGCAAATGCACGTTGTGTCTGGAGCCGTTCCGCGACCCCAGCGCCACCACCTGTGGCCACGTCTTCTGCTGGACCTGTGTCCAGGACTGGGTCAAGGAGAAGCCCGAGTGTCCACTGTGCAGGCAGGCCGTGCTGCCGCAGAAGATTTTGCCACTGCGGTAGTTGAGTTGAGAGTTGAAATGAACTGAATTGAGAGAGCTATATCTCATGAGCGAAGAATACCGGCGAATGCTTTTTTCTGCCATCCTACATGTTTCTGTTGGTGAATACCTAGAATTGATCTATGCCATATTACTCCCAATCATAGGTACCTACCTAGAGTACATATATCAATATCTACCTAGTCCATCTTCTCCCCCGCCGAGGAAGAAGAGATTGGTATCTAACATGTACCATACCATGCCAGACCACCCTACCTACATACCAAGGTAGTCCGATCACGCTTTTCGTCCTTAGATACCCTAAGGTACCATCAAATGCATTCCCATGACCTGGTAAAGCAAGAATCAAATATCATTGAACAAGGATTTGTATTGCATTCATAATAGCCGATGGCATCCACAAGAAAAAAGCGAACCATAGCACACATTTTTTCCACTTTCCACAAACCCGTTCCCCCCTATAAGCGCGCCATTATTTATATACCATGCAATGCGGGTCCCTCCCTCTCATGTACGATAGATACATGGCCACTCTCAACAGCGAAGAAGCACCACTCTAACCACCCGCCCTCCTAAATATGTATATGGATATGTATGCACCCCAGTCTCCGGCAGCTCTATTCAAACAACCTCCTTCTTGGCGATTTTCGGACTATCGTCCTCCTCGGCCTCACTGATCAGACCCTCGAGCTCAAACTCCTCGGCATCGCGCACCTGCTGGCTATCGGTGGCGCGATGTCGAGGGAGACGGACAGAGCCGTTCGGCTCCGACGGTAGCGCGATGTGGCCGTTTCCGACCGTGGAGCCGAGTCTCGACGCTTTGCGCATCGCGTCGCCGCTCGGGCCGGGGATCGCGATGCTCATGTTTCGGCCGTGCCGGGATGAGGACGATGAGGAGGAGGAGCCACGTGAGGACACCCCGTTGCTCTCATCCTCGGGCCACGTGTGTGCCGCGTAGAGGTGGAGTAGGATGTTGACGAAGAGGTATAGGAGAAAGGCGATCGAGTACAGGATTAGGATGTAGCTGACGTGCGTGACGTCGGCTTCGGAGAGGAAGTGCATTTGCTCTTCGGTGGCGCCCATGAAGAGGAAGCCCGAGGCGTAGAGGAGCTGTGGGGATTGTCAGTTGTTAATCGAAGGGCTTGAGGGCTATGGATGTGGAATGGATCTGGGAAGGACAGGGAAGAAACTTACAAATGGTGGGAGATGTTGCCAGCTGTTGACCTCACTGGATCCACGGCTGTCCTTCAGGAGGAACGAGACCTCGATGATGCGACTCGCTCCGGCGGCCATCAGGGTATATCCGAAGACGGTGTGAACCATGGTGCTCAGAGGAAGGTCTTGAGGATGCGCACTCATGGCCCATCCGGTGATCAGGAGGACCATTCCTGGCAGGATATTGCGTTTCGGCCGTCCGGTTCTTGAGCGTGACAGCCACACTCCGAGTAAACCGGCACACCACCACACGATGCCCATGCTGGTGTGTTGCAAATCATTCTTGACCCATGGATGACCCCAGCGATGCTCGGTGAACGTGTTGACACAGCCCCATGCGGCGATGATGATGCTGTCGAAGAACTCCTGACTCCTACCCGTGCTGCGCAACCATGCTTGGCCCACCAGCAACAACAGTGTCATGACAATCCCGTATCCGATGAACGCAGAACCCATGATGAAATGCGCCAGACACTGTCCGAGGTGATCTCCGCGACAGTATCCCATGGCCACGATCCCACCAAACAGCATCTGCACCCACGAGACAACGGGCATGGCTTTTCCGAGCCATCCATGAAGCATCACGACACCCCTTCTCCCACTCTTGCCGACCTTGCCGCCAAACACTTTGCCTATCCATCCGCTTTTCGTCTCCAGATGTAGTTTAAGCCCGATTCCAAGTCCGACTTGGATGATCAACATCAACACTAAGCTGTTCGCAAAGCTGGCGTGGATGTTGGGATGTTTGAATTGCCGTCCCTTGTGCATGTGCCCTAGGAAATATGCCACCGTAGCGATAATCGTACCGACGATCTGTACCGGTACATGCCACCTGCTCCTAACAATGCCGAGAACCATGCCATAGGGGAATATGAGCCCGAATGATAATACCATCAGCAGGATGTGTGTCCATAGTCGCGAATCGAGGGGATCGGCTGAGACGGCCTCGCCTTCGGGGATCTTATCGGCATGACCTCCATGGGCAGAGGTGGGGGAGATCAGACACGTCAGTGAGAATGAGAGGCCGATGGCCAGTGCCTGCGGAGGACGCATCGAGGGGAGTTTCCGATGGACTGATGATGTTCTCCTTCGCAGGAGATGAATGCGATTTATTGGGAAAGGCGAAGAGGTTGGAGATGAGGACTATTGCAGAGGCATAGTGAGCAGGCTATGCGTTCTGGGAATAAGTCGGTCAAAGACTGAAATGGGTGTAGACTTTGTGATGGACCAAATTCAAGAAGGCGAGAAGGGAGTGTTCAAATTGCACCGAGTAACAAAGTCCTCGTAATGCATCCCCGCCCACAATTCCAGAAGGACTCCTGAACTCATGCTTCGAGTTAGACCGGCGCCCCCGGAACTACGGGCTCCGCCCTAAACGCACCTATTTCTCGAATCACCTACTCCCTTGAACCATGTCAGCGAATTCCTGGGCATTTTATGGAGTGGTACATCAGACCACCACCAGATCAATAATGATGATGGTCATACCTAGAATCACGAAAAACGCGTTGGAGCGAAGCCTCAAGTTTGATTAACGATGGTGACATTGTTTCACAGTCTAGAGATACTGATCCATTCCTCAATCCGTCAATTCAGACCGACATAACCCGTGAAGAACTCTCGCTCAATCTTGACCTTGTACACAAACACGCTCTTCAATACCACATCAGATTTCGAAGACGACCAATCCAAGACAGCGCTGCGGTCAAAGAGACCCGAGGAGAAGACCCAGACTTGAGGGCACAGGCACTGACAAAGGATGAGACTCCATACTAAGCGGGTTCGGTCCTTGAAGCCTGGGATGTAACTCGAGGATTTGCCAAGGTATACTCAGGAAAGCGATACCAGTTGTCAGGTGAATCACCAAGGCACTCGCCGACGGGGATTGCTGAAGAAAGGTCAGTCAGCATTGAACGTGCTCAGAGCGAAACACACTTACCACGCCATCCTTTCTTTGCTATCTGTGGCAGGATGTGTTGGGTCAGATTGATGGCCGAAAACCGAATCGAGTCATGCTGAATGAGAAGCATATTGCCTGAAGCATCGGTGGCATTGAGAGCAGCATCAGTGGCATTAATCATGGCGTTAAGGTCACCCTCATGCATCCAGTCGGTGGAGTCCGTGGAGTAGCCAACGATGTGATATCCCAGATCTCTCATATCTCTTTGGCAACCACCATTCACGCTGCATTGAAGGAATGGTGGTCTCATGTACGTGGGATACTTGCCAATGATGTTAACTAGGGCTTGTTCATTTTTCGCCATTTCAGCCCTACGATCGTAGGTTGACAAGTTGTTGAGATTGAAATGTGACCAGGTGTGTGAAGCTATTTGATGGCCTTCTCTGCTCATGCGGCCAATTGATTTTGCTCGTGCGTCGGTCTGATCCAAAGCTCCCAGGCCATTGGCGATGCCAGTGACGAAAAAGGTTGCCTTGACTCCAGCTTCGTTGAGAATGTCGAGAAGTTCATCGGTGTTTTCGGTAGGGCCATCGTCGTATGTAAGTGCAATAGTTCCATTCACCTTACATCTAGTGATGAGTTGGCCGTAAGAAACTCCACCAATGTTAGGACGAGCATCATTCAAGGTGTTGTATCCGCTTGGCACAGCCTTTGAGTCACAATACCCAAAGTCTGGCTGGCATTTGGCGGGCACAGCACAGAATTCCGTTCCATTACCCTTCGGGTCCGTCAGCACCCGCGTGATCTGGAGAAGCAGGGGACTTACACAGAATCCATAGATTGAGCAGCATTCCAAGGTGCCAGGGCATGTCCTGTTTCCATTGGTAGGACCACATTTCCTGTCGTCTTCATCTTGCCGGATCTGAAGGGGTGGAGTGAGAATTCCAGAGATGTCCCAGGGATTGATGGTACGGGTCTTCTCATGTAATGGCTTTGCTCCCTAAGCTGAGAGCGCCATAAGATTGAGGGTGGAAACCAAAAAGAGTGCAGGCTGCATGATGAAGTTGATCAACAGCTTGAGCCAATGCAGCAACTATGAATAACAGGGTGAAAAGAAAAAGAGTGGATGATCAAGCATGGGTTGGAATACTCATGCAATGTATCGATGCAGTCAAGCAGTATGGAAGCCGAAGCACAGTAATGTTGTGGGTGAGAAAGAAAGTATGTGTGTGTGTGAGAGAGAGAGAGAGAGAGAGAGGAGAGAGGAGAAGAGAAGAAGTAGAAGTAGAAGAGGGCTGCAGATGGACAAGCGCGACTTCCTCGTCGACCTTCTTCTGAGTTCGCCACCCAGTTTGTTTTGGCAAGCACGCGTCGCCGTGTCTGCTTCAAGTTGGTTCAAGGCAAGAACGATATTGTATCTCTCAATGTGGAATGTAATTGATCTCGTTCTACTTGGTCTTCATTAAAGGTCAATGTTCATAGACTCCATATGTAAACTTGGCCCGACTGCCTGCCGCACTAAACTCCCTATTGAAAGGATCCTGGGATATCATTAGTCTTTTTCTCCTCACTTGGTGTCACCGGCACTGAATGAAATGTGGAGTCTGCTGCCTCGTTCGTAGCGGTTCGAGATAGGCTTTGATCCTTTCCATGCTTTGTCTCTCCTGCTTTCTCCTCAAGCGAGATCTTCTCAAATCCGTCCGATGGAGCCTGGGCTTCAACCGGTGATACTACTCGCTCCGGGTTGCGCGGTGGTAGCGCTGGAGGAAGACGTCTGGGTACCTCAACCACTCTTGCTCTTGTCACCACCGGCACTGCCGTCTGAATTTCAGCATCTGAATCAACATCCGAGAATGATTCCCGGCGATCAGCGTCGTGTTCCTCTTCGTCTTCTACCAGCTGACTGTGTTTCTGGGGAGTCGTGTTTATTGTTGTAGAATCTCTCAAAGCTGTCGAACTTTTCCTATTGGGACTGTGTCCAGCACTCTTGGTTTCGTCCTCATCCGTTTGGGTGCCTCGATCAATACTGGCAAGGCTGTGGGTACTATCTCTCCAAGTTCGGCTTCTGATGGACCCATCCACACTCTGGCGTGAAAAATGGGTATAAATTGGACTGGTCGGAGATGGCTTGAATTCGAATGCAGCAGCACTGGGTCTTTGGTGCGTTCCTGCCTCTCTGATATTCAAGCCTTCGGCCTCTAATGCCTTGACACCAAATGGATCTGGGTCATCCTCGGCGGGGATACCAAATATTGGGCCTGAAATTCTTGATGTCAGACAGACAAGCGATCAATGGTGTTCATCCCTTACCTTCGTTGATCAATTCCATATCACTGGGAGCCACTCCATCCGGCAGGAGGCTGTCATCCACAGCATCCCCCTGAGCGGCTTTTAGTGTATCCATCAACACTTGATACTTATCCACTGGTGGATGACGAAGTTTGCCATTGAGGATATCGGCAACTCCTACACGCTCTCCATAAAAGCTCTCGTTCTCATCAGTCCTTTCGATGACCATATTCCCTTCAAGAGCGACTCCGGCATACAGTCCACGGCTCTTGACATAAGACCAAATTGGCGCTTGTCGCTTGACAACTTCTGTATCAAGTGTTCCACCCAATCCCAGCGGACCAGCAGCCACGCCTACCTCTGTGCCCAAAGTACACCGCAGCTTTGTGAATGCTTCGAGAGCTTTGTAGGTGTTGATGACGAGGACTGAATCATATATATCGACGCCTATAAGAAATCCCAAGGCCATGTTTTGGGTATGGATTCCACTAGGAGGGCTCCATTCACCCGTCTCCGGATGTCTCCCTACAAGAACGCCTGCACCTCCGGATCCCCCAAGTACCCAACCGTAGCGCATGGTTGTGAATATGGCCAGTCCAACGCATTTTTGAATGACCTTCTGTGGAATCTTTACCAGAACTCGCTGTGTGCCCTGCGGGATCCCGACTGCGGTCGCATCACGGGCTTCGATCTTTTTGGCAGCATCCTCTTCTATTTGGTCATAAAAGCCATCCTTGCAGAAGCCTCGGAGAATCCGTGCGGCCTTTTCAGATTCTTTGTCTAGGGTAGTTGGCCAGAATGCTTCAGAGCCAACTCTGTTGGAGAGTCGGTTGACTGGTGCGCCGAGTTTGTCGACGACAGCATAGGCCTTATTGAAGCCAGGTTTCAATCGATTTTCGTACGTTGTACTCGAATAACCTTTCGTTCTTTGCCATAAAGTTGGGCCAGGCTTGGAGGTGGTTGAGGCTGAAGATGGGGTTGCCATTGTGACCTTCGAGGTCAACGGTTGACAGATCCAATGCCACCGAAGGGCAGGTCACGACGGTGTAGTGGGAGTCCACAGATATGCTATTGACATGCCTGCACTGATAAGCTTGAGAAAATGTTCAGCAGAGGATTTTCCGTTGCGCAACTCCAGGTATTATTTACTGATGGTGAGCCAGCCGCATTTCTCGCGCAAGAATCCGGTCGTAGCCGGATTGGCAGGCTTTGATGGAAGGAAGTGAGCAGCGTCGTCATAACCTGGGGGTCGCTTTGACTATCCCTAGCGGGTCGAGTACCGGCTAGTAGACTAGTGGTGGGCATGCTGAGTCAAGCTCTCTAGGCGCTCCAGTTTGACCCGTTGGGCCGTTTCCCGCTTAAAAGAAATGCACGTGAAGCCCAAGGTATTGACGGAGTACGAGATAGGTCCATGCAGCTACGATCCTGTCGTCGCCAACAGTCCGGATTAAAGCCTTATGATAAGCTCCCTATCACATCTACCAATTATCAATTGGCCTCATCTACAGTGTCTGGTTCCTGTTACCTCCACCAATGGTTGAGTAAGACAAGTGAACTTGAGCCAAACTGGTGCCAAAGTGTGCCTCCAGACCTCGGCTCAACAAGCTCACTCCAACTGGCTCCAGGCTCACGACGGAGACGACTAATCAAAACCCAAACGTCCGAATTACATTTACATCCCGATATAAAGACATTGTCCTGTCTACTTGTCAACATCTATAGAGGCTTTCACTCAAGACTCTACAACTTAGTATCAAAGCCGCGAAAATGCCACCAGTTCCACCTCTATTTGTTCTTTCGATTCCTCCCGGATCTGTCGGGTCTTCGACGTCTTCCCAGCAAGGAGCATTCGTTTGCACACAGGCGGCACCTCAGGTCTATGTCCTGTCATTCTCAAGCCCGCCTGATAATCGATTGACTCCGGCATTCAATTCGACATTCCATTTGGCTCTCGACATCATTGAGCAACGCCTGCCCAAAGGAGTGGTCATCACAACATCATCCATCACCAAATTCTATTCCAACGGTCTGGACTATGAGAAAGCAATCGCAGATCCCAACTTCTTCGCTGGAAGTTTGTTTCCGCTATGGAGACGTCTCATTACATATCCCATGCCGACGGTGGCCATGATCAACGGTCATGCCTTCGCTGGAGGACTAATGACAGCCATGTTCCACGACTACCGTATCATGAACCCTCACAAGGGCTTCTTGTGCCTCAACGAATTGGACTTTGGCGCCTCACTCAACCCTACCATGGTGAGTGTGTTCCGAGTCAAATTGGGCATGACCACTTTCAGAAACATGGTCTTGGAAGCTAGACGATATCCGGCGTTGGAAGCACTTAAGGAAGGTATCGTAGATGGGCTAGGTGGTGCTGACGAAACATTGGCATTCATTAAGGAGTTTAAACTGGTCGACAAGGCTCAAGGAACATCATATGGCACAATCAAGGAAGAACTGTACCGCGAGATCATCAGGGATATCGATGAGAGTGCTGGCCACCCTCAGACCGTGGCAGCCAGAGATCTGGACCGAAACCGCAGAAACTTGGAAGCGAAGAAGAGGGTGGACGAGTATGCTGTTGCTGTTGGTGCGCCAAGGTCAAAGTTGTGATCTCCAGCCTACCTAGGTATGAGGCTGTGGTCGAGGAGTGATAAGGCCCCTCTAGCTTATGACTCTTTCTTGTATCATCACCGTCTGCTTCGTCGAGTTTTTCGGAAATTCGGACTCTCGTGCAATGATATTGCCCGAAAACATTAGATGTCTTTCGTTGCCTCCTGAGCATTGAGTGACTCCGTAGCGTGCATGTATGCCACGGACTCCAGGCAGCAGTTATTCTTACGATGGCTCAGACTGGGCTGGATGCGCATTGACATTGGACGAGAGATATTTACCACCGTATTCGAGTCCGATCTCGCATATATTACCTACCTAGGTACCCGCTGTTCAGGAATCATCAATTCTCAGGCTGCCCTTCGGACTTTATGCACCCCGGAGTGGACAGTCTCAGGTGGGAGTTATGAAGCTGGAGGGGACTGAGTTATGCAATGCTTGGCTGCTTTATTTGGGGTGCTGCTTCCGGGCACCCTTCCCCCCAAAAAGGTTACTGCGTAGGCGGTCCAGAAGTCGCCACGAGCGCCCTGGGTGCCCCACGGAACCCACTCCAGAGCCACGATGGGTTAGAAATACGAAACCGCGCGTTACATGGATTCGTACCTAAATTGCTTTAAGCATATTCCCGTCGAATCTCTCCCTGAAATCTTTGTTTGAGTTCTGGTAGATGGCTATTGGGGTGGAATACGAGGAACGAGGCCTGTGGTGCGATGATTCATGATTCATGAAGACCGAGCTCAACTGCGGTGCCACTACATTGGCCACCCTCAGGCAGCTGCAAGCCTACAAGAGTGCCCAGGTGGTAAATTCAAGACTCCGAGTCAGCCCAGATGCAAGATGGCACTGCAGTGTCTCCAAGTCCACGCTCGGAGATGGTGTTTTCCGTGCTAGATTCACTGGCATGGATTTAACATCAGAATCGCTGTGCTTTTCATAGGCCAGCTTAAACAAGCGAGGGCTTTAGCGCGGACCAAGAGGCGAACAACGGCAGGTGTAACCCGATCCCGCCGTGACGGTCACTTGTATTCCCTGGTTGACTCAGGCCTTTGTGGCACCCGAAGACCCTGTGGCTCCTCTATGATTATTATTGTTACTCCTCCGGCCCCGAATACACAGAGTCCGAAGGTTGAACTGCATTTTCATGACTGCATCGACTATCCCCCTAGTACATAGGTAGCATCCCACATATTCACTCGCTTGCCTTCCTTGTATCCTCACCAGACCTTGTCATTCTTGCATTGCAGATATTGCTTTTCGGATCGTTCTCATTCTTGCTTCTGTTCTACCCATATATCCTTACGACACTTAATTTACCTTGCCGCTGTCAAGCCTACGCGTGCTGCGAACATTTCACTCTAATTCACCCACCATCAGCCGCGCCCATATTCATACCGTTCTGAACATCCTTCCCTTCCATCCTACCAATCTCACCATGTACTAAGCAACAACTTCAATATCCATATCGTTCCACGACATTGCTGGGGAACTCATAACACCCGCCTGCCATGGATCCAAATGGACAGGGCGACGTGACCAGAGGGGCCACTTCGGTGGAAGAGAACATGGAGGAGAAACAGAGATCAGCCTTGGGAATAACTACAGAACATCAACTCGACACCGAAATATCAGAAAAGACTCCCAGAACACCAGTCTCGGCCGCTCCAAAATCCCCAAATTCTCCCGTATCTCCAGACTCCCCTTCGTCTGATGATTCTCGCGCCGTTGATCTCAGGAAACTCGATTCGGAAATCGTTCAAGTGCGCGAAGTCCCAGAGGGCGACGCTGCTCTGGCTCATCTGCCTGAAAATGAAAGACTGGTTCTCAAAAGGCAGCTGGATGTTCCGGATGTCAAAGTCACATATTTCTCCCTGTACAGATACGCCACGACATGGGACAAGGTTTTCATCGCTATTGCGGTCTTCACCGCAGTCGGAGCGGGCGCGGTTATGCCATTGATGACGGTGATTTTTGGAAACTTGAGTGGCCAATTCCAAGGCTTAGCTCTAGGAACTGCGCTGAATTTCAAGTCGATCTTGAACACCTACGTTCTCTACTTTGTCTATTTGGCAGTTGGAGAATTCGTCCTAATCTATACGTCGACCGTTCTCTTTATCTATACCGGCGAGCACATCACCTCCAAGGTCCGAGAACAGTATCTCAGAGCGATCCTGAGCCAGAACATTGGCTATTTCGACAAAATTGGAGCTGGAGCCGTCACCACCATGATTACTGCTAATACCAACCTGATTCAAGAGGCCATCAGCGAAAAGGTCGGTCTCACTCTCACTGGAGTCGCGGCTTTCTTTGCTGCTTTTGTCATTGGCTTCATCAAGTTCTGGAAACTTACATTGATTTGCATGAGCTCCGTTGTAGCCATTGTTGTTCTGATGGGCGCTGGCGGTAGAAAGATGTCTGGCTGGAACAAAAAATCCCTAGCCGCATATGCCATTGGAGGCTCAGTCGCCGAAGAAGTGCTTGCATCCATTCGAAACGCTGTTGCATTTGGTACACAGGACAAACTGGCGAAACAATACGACATTCACCTTCAAGAGGCACGACATTGGGGCATCCGTAGCAAGGCTGCTCTTGGCTGCATGATCGGATCTCTTTTGTGCATCATCTTCCTGAACTATGGCCTGGCTTTTTGGATGGGATCTCGATTCCTCATTAGTGGTGAGACGACCTTGGCTCAGATTCTCACCATTGTTTTGGCTGTCATGATCGGCGCCTTCTCTTTTGGAAATGTTGGGCCAAACATACAACATTTTGCTGCTGGTGTGGCTGCGGCATCCAAGATTTATGCCACTATTGACCGGGCATCCCCATTGAATCCATTGTCAGATCAAGGAGCGACACTTGAACATGTGGAAGGTGCTGTGGAACTCAGGAATATCAAGCACATCTATCCTTCACGAGCAGAAGTTGTTGTCATGGAAGATGTCAGCTTGAACATCCCCGCAGGCAAGACCACGGCTTTGGTTGGTGCATCTGGTTCGGGCAAATCTACGATTGTTGGGCTAGTGGAACGATTCTATGACCCAGTTGGAGGTGCTGTCTATTTGGATGGTCACGACATAAGCACTTTGAATTTGCATTGGCTCCGTCAACAGATTGCTTTGGTGCAGCAAGAGCCCGTCCTCTTCAGCCAAACCATCAAAGAAAACATCAAGAACGGATTAATCGGCTCCAAATACGAAGAAGAGTCTGAAGAGAAACAAATGATTCGAATCATTGACGCTGCCAAGAAGGCCAATGCACACGACTTCATCTCTTCTCTCCCGAATGGATACGAGACTCATGTTGGTGAGCGTGGTTTCCTGTTGTCTGGTGGTCAGAAACAGCGAGTTGCAATTGCCAGAGCAGTTGTCAGCGATCCCAAAATCCTGCTACTGGATGAGGCTACGTCTGCACTGGATACTAAATCGGAAGGAGTCGTTCAGGCGGCTCTCGATGAGGCAGCAAAGGGTCGAACCACTATTGTCATTGCTCATCGCTTGTCGACGATCAAGACCGCGGACAACATTGTTGTAATGCAAAATGGGAGAATTATCGAGCAGGGTACTCATGATGAGTTGCTCGAACTCAAGGGCGCATACTATAACTTGGTCTCTGCCCAACGTATTGGTGGCGACAAAGACGATGATTCTGAGAAGGACGTCGAAGGCGGTGATGAAGAAATGGCTCGAATACAGTCCAAGAGATCTGCAAGCTTGGCAGGTGTCGATCCAGACGACGAGAAACTCGCCCTTGGTCGGTCCAAAAGTCAGAAATCTATTTCGTCAAACATTCTCGCCGAAAAATCACAGGACGGTCAGGCTCGATACTCTCTTGGCACATTGATCAAATTCATCGCTCGCTTCAACCGCACAGAATGGCGTTTGATGATGGTTGGATTCTTCTTCAGTTTCATTGCCGGCTCCGCTCAGCCTGTTCAGGGTATCTTCTTTGCCAAGTCAATCGTATCATTGTCTCAGCCGCTCCCTGAAAAAGCAGACCAGATCCGCAGTGATATCAGCTTCTGGTCACTGATGTATTTGATGTTGGCATTTGTTGATCTCATTGCAATGGTCGTTCAAGGGACTGCCTTTGCCTATTGCAGTGAGAGTCTAGTGCAGCGGGCTCGCGATGGTGCATTCCGGAGATTTTTGAGACAAGACATCTCCTTTTTTGACGAGGAACAGAACTCTACAGGTGCCCTAACGTCATATCTATCAACCGAAACAACACATCTGGCCGCAATTTCTGGAGCAACTTTGGGCACGCTGATCAGTTGTACTTCAACGCTGGTTGTGGCTGTCGTCATATCTCTGGCAATTGGCTGGAAGTTGGCACTTGTCTGCTGCTGTGCTCTTCCTGTTATTCTCGGGACTGGATTCTTCAGATTCTACATTTTGGCCAAATTTACCGCTACCGCACAAAAGCATTATGAAAAATCGGCTGGATACGCCTGCGAGCACACCAACGCGATCAGAACTGTGGCTTCCTTAACCACTGAATCGGAAATTTATGGCGAATACCGACGACAACTTCGAGATCAGCTTGGTGTATCTCTGAAAGCCAACTTACGTAACTCGTCATTGTACGCAGCTTCACAATCAGCAATGTATTTGGCATTTGCATTGGGCTTCTGGTATGGTGGCCAGCTTATGGCAAGTGGCGAGTACACTATGTTCCAATTCTTCATTGTCTTCTCCGAAATCATCTTCGGAGCACAGTCTGCTGGAACAGTGTTTTCATTTGCTGGAGATATGTCCAAGGCTAGAAATGCAGCCGCTTCGTTGAAGAAGTTGTATGACCGTCAACCCACGATCGATCCATGGTCAACGGACGGGGAATCTATCGAAACTGTTGAGGGCTCGATCGAGTTCCGAGATGTTCATTTCCGTTACCCTACCCGACCTGATGTACCTGTGCTTCGTGGCCTCAACCTGATTGTCAAGCCTGGACAGTATGTTGCACTTGTTGGTGCTTCGGGTTGTGGAAAATCGACAACAATTGCAATGATGGAACGCTTCTACGACCCCTTAGCGGGCGGGGTCTATATTGACGGCCTGGAGATCTCGAGGCTGAACTTGAACGACTATAGGGCACAGCTTGCCTTGGTCTCACAAGAGCCCACTCTGTACCAAGGCACAATCAAGGACAATGTACTCCTTGGTGTGGATAGGGGGGAAGTGAGCGACGAACAAGTCATTCGTGCGTGCAAGAATGCTAACATTTACGATTTCATCATGTCGTTGCCGTAAGTTGTTCCGTATCCCCGATTCGATTTCATTGACTAACAGTAACAGTGATGGATTTGCTACCGATGTTGGAAGTAAAGCAGCCTTACTTTCAGGCGGTCAAAAACAACGTATCGCAATTGCTCGAGCACTAATCCGCGATCCCAAGGTGTTGCTCCTCGATGAAGCAACATCTGCGCTAGATTCCGAATCGGAGAAGGTCGTACAAGCCGCCCTTGACGCAGCCGCCAAAGGCCGAACAACCATTGCTGTAGCACATCGACTCAGCACGATTCAGAAAGCAGACGTTATCTACGTATTCGATAAGGGCGTCATTGCCGAGTCCGGGACACATTCGGAACTGATGGCACTAAAAGGAAGATACCGAGAGCTAGTCAGTCTCCAAAGTCTGGAAAAACAGCACTAAAATTGCTCTTGGCCCTCAAGAGGACGCCAGATGTTGATGATGAAGACCATGATGGGTAGTGGTTGTGAGTGTGGCAATTCTTTCGTCTGCTGCGTTGAGCGCATGCTTCTGTTCCGTGTATATCATTACCACCAGGCGATTGAGGATTTTTCGGGGAAATGATAGATTTTTGTAATTAGATGGATGAAGGAAGGTATGTGGATACCTGAATGCAGAGTTGATGTCCTCAAGCCTCGTCGAGGACAACGATCTGGGATAGCTGGCCTGAATATGATTGGTTTGGTTTGTTGGCCCAGAAGACGTGGATGCTAATGGACTGGGAGTGACGGTCCCAGGGGTGAAAGGAGCAAAAGCAGATGGAGATCAACATCTCTGCTCGGCCATAGACACTCAATAGTGAAAGGCTGGGGTCCAGTGTCTGAGACCCCCTTGCATTTTTGGCTCAGAATCATGAGAGAATATCAATCAGAACCACCGTTGAAACACCACGCCGGTTCCGCGTCTGGTTTCTGTGAAGCCTCTAGAAATACAACACTCGGTATTTGAGCCCCGATCCCCGAGAGCTCTGGCCATCGATACTCATACTCATACACAGACTAATCATCCCCCACGAGCACACCCCTCTCGTCCAACACCTCGGCGACCCGCTTGCCCTCCCGGTCCGCGATCAGCGATAGCATGCCCATGGCGGCGTCCTTGATGTCGTTGTACCGCCTCAGTTGCGCGATGTGGCGTGTGAAGATCGCTTGGGCGTCGAGGATTTGTTGGTCGTGGGTCGGAGATTGTGGTCGTTGCTGTGGTTGAGAGTCAGATGGAGATGGAGATTGTTGCTGTGGTTGTGGTTCTTGCTGGAGGGCGGCGAGACGCGATAGTGTGGTCGTGAGTTGGGTTTCTAACGAGGCGAGTTCGGCTTCGAGGGCTGAGATTGATTTAGGAGTGGGTTTGGGTTTGGGTCTTATTCGTGTTGTTGTGCCCTGGCTTGATGTTGGACTTGTCTTGGTCTTGGAGGTTGTCGAAGTAAGTTCCCGGTGAGGAGTCCCACGGGTGTCGACACTGGGAGTGATGCTACCCAGGTCCTTGTTGGTGTTGTTACGGGCGGTGGGGAGAGAAGACTCGCTCATGCCGCTAGTCCTTGCATCTGGCGCTTCAATTCTTTGCTCGTCGGTTGTCATCCTGGTGGTGTCGTAGTGGAACGGCCGAACGCACATGTCATGCTCACGATCACCTGCAGCCTCGTTAGGTTCGTATCAGAGGAATCGCTGATAACGAACCACTTAGGCTCCCTCCTAGAGAATTTCCCTACTTGTGATGCAGTTCATGGTATTGCGTAAACTTTGCCCTTTTGGTATGTTCACAAGCGAGAGAAGGCCAGGATTTTACCTTTCGTACCGAAACCGAGGGGCGGGGTTCGGATTTGTTGCGAGGCCTGCAAAGTCGGAATGCAAGCGAGTACGAGCAAGTTGGTGTTTGAGTGGTCCGAGAATCGAGATGCGGCGATCGCTTTCGCTTCACTCTGTGCTCGCTCGCAAGGATACCCTCACATGGGAGGGTATGGCCTCGATGGTCTACGAATTAGGCAGTCAGGCCCCTACTTAGTGAGCACCGAGGGAGCCACGCCTTTTGGACTTGGTGAAGAGAGTTAATTACCTAGTACCTACTAGTCTTATAACTTATACTGATCTTAGTATAAGGTTAGGTCAATTACGTCGCTGTTTTAATACTAAAGATAGGCACCAGCGACCGAAATAAGGAAGTGACATAAGCAGTGGAGCCGAGTACGCGTTTGGTAGTATCCGTATCCATATCACGGTTGAGCTTGTATCCATTCTCTGGTTTCTTGTCATTTCACAAGTCTAGGAACAACTTGGAAGTCAAGATGGCAGAAACAGCGCCAAAGAGACAAGCATGCACGGGATCCTGCCACTGCGGATTGACGCAGTACATTGTGTATCTCACCCTTCCGCATCCCTTCTCATCATCGAACCCACCAAAACCAACCGACCAAGAAATCTATCGGTGTAACTGTACCACGTGCCACAAAATGAACATGTTCCACGTCAATCCCGCCAATCCTGCAGACGACTTTATGCTCCTCTCGCCACTGGATCCAGATCACGGATTGAGCACCTATCAATGTTACGAGATGAGAGGGAAATACTATTTCTGTCCGAAATGTGGCGTGAGGTGTTTCACGTTTGGTGGTGTCGGCGAGACCATTTTTGTTGATTTGGGAAAGATCGAAGTTGGCGATGGCAAGCAACTTGAACGGAAGAGAGAAGTATGGCATGCCAAATGGGATGGAGAGGAGGAGCCCATACCGTATCTTTCTGTCAATGGGACGGCGATTGATTATCGAGAGGATTTCGATCTACGTGTGCTCACCGAGCAGAAGAGAGTGCAGTATTTTGATGATCGAAGTGAGCCTGAGGAGAAGAAGAAGCCGGCCAGATGGGATCGACCTCACTATGGTGGAAGTTATTGATTGATAGGGATTTATACGATACGGACAACGCTAAATAGATACTTGTATTTTTTGTTAATAGTAAATACTAAGTAACAAGTCTAGCTGAAACATCAACTCTCTAAATAAATGCCAAGTACTAGTTAGTTACCTAGTAGTATATCTACAGACTTCGGGAGACAGGGGCGTGGCTTACTCAACTACTGATACCACCTCTCTAACTTCACTCGTTTACCTGCATGATCTCAACAACCAATGACCCATGTCTTACACGGGCGGGCACAAAGAGAGCATACCACACTTAAGGTCACACTTCCCCTCTAATCCTGCTGAGCAACACATGGGTGCTGCTGGATTTCATAAAATGAACCTGGGGCCCCCATGGCGTCCACTCATTTTCTTACCCTGAGTCGGGTTCCCAATCCATCGATGCTGAATCCCTGGTGAGTCCACATCATGGCACTTCTCTCGCCCATCACCACAATCCTCTCATCCATCGTCGTGTATGCAATATGGTGGCTGTACCGTCTCAATCGGAACATCACCTCAATCCCACCCGAGGCTCTTCAACTTTCAGGCGAGCCTTGGACCAACGATGACATCCGAAATGCATGGAACAAGTTTGAGAGAGTGGAACACGATTTCACAAAATATCTACCACCGAAGCAGAATCGACGATACGTCGTCTTTGGAGGGTCAGGTTCGTCTCCCAATTCCTCTCCTCACCCATCCACCGAAGCACCATGGACTGTGCTCGCCCACACCACTGACTGCATGACAGGCCTGGTGGGCGGCTGGATCGTGGAGCATCTGATTCTACGGGGCGAGGACCCACGCGCCATTCGGATCGTCGACCTCGCAGCACCCCGGCGAGAACACGCCGTCAAAGAGCACGTCACCCACATCAAAGCCGACATCAGCGACGCAGCATCCGTCGACAGCGTATTCTCACTGCCCTGGCCCAAGGAGGTGGCAGATCTCCCGCTCACGGTATTCCACACGGCCGCCTACATCCAATCCGGACACCGCAGCAAGACCTCCCTCCCCATCTACCTCCGAGTCAACATCCAGGGCACGCGAAACGTGCTGGACGCCGCCAAAGCCGCGGGCTGTGACATTCTGATCGCGACGTCCTCGGCGTCCATCGCCTTGAAAGCCCAGACGGTCTTCTCCTTCCTCCCCTGGCGGCGATACCCGGATGGATTCATCCAGGTCCACGACAACGCCGAGGCGGAAGATTACGATGCGCCCCTCCACCGCTTCGCCGGTTCGTACGCTTGGTCCAAGGCTCGAGCGGACAAGATGGTGCGAGACGCCGACGACAAGAAAGCCCGCTTCCGCACCGGCACCATCCGGCCAGGCCACACCATCTACGGCCACGGGGACGAGAACGAGAACAGTCTGCCAACCAAATACCTGATCCGTGGTGGTCTCCCAACGTGAGTCTAGTCCAGCTAACATGGTCTTCTCAAGGTCCAACACAAACACTATCGGTCAGACACGCAGCTAACTAAACCCCCCTCCGTTTGAACAGATGGCTATCAAACTTCGCCCTGCAACTCGTATCCGCACAGAACGTGTCGCTAGCACATCTACTGTACGAATCGCGAATCCACAGCCACGACCTGGGCGGCCAGGGCTACGCGATCAGCGACGCCGCCAACCCACCGATCCGGTACGCGGACCTGGAACGCTTCCTCGAGCTGCTCGCGCATCCGGCGACCCCCGTCCGCTGGCGCTACGTGCCGCCCGTCCCGATCATGCTGCTGGCGTATCTGAACGAAGTGTACGTCACGCTGCAACACGGGTATTTGTCCTCGATCCTGCCGCGCTTGTCGCCCGATCTGGAGTTGCTGCAGCCTGCCATGTTCAATTGTGCGAACATGCATGTCGTCTATGGTGGCAGCAGGGCCCGGGAGGAACTGGGCTATCGCTCGACCCACACGACGCTCGAGGGCCTTTATCTGATCGTCAAGGAGTGGAATGATAATGTCGAGGCCAAGATTGCTGCTGCGAAAATCCCTCCGCTCTGATTCATTGTGTCAAGCTTCAGCCCTTAACTCCGCAAATGCCCCCAACCATTAGTCGTGTTTTCACGCGGGCCAAAAATGTCACACTGTCCCAGAATCTAAACGTTTGGTAATAATTTACACCGACTGCAGTTGAAATAACAACCGCAGCTAGGCAATATTATTTTATGACAAAGTACTAAACATAGTGGTTGCTCGTAGGAGTGAGGAATGTAGGGAGAAGATGCAGAGGAGTATTCGGCTTGAACCATCCCACCAATCACGGCATATCCACACTCTTTGTTCCACTCGTCTTGTCAACCATCGGCGGCAGTTCACCATCGTAATGTACCTTGAGGGTCGTTGGAAACATCCAGTACGAGCTTTGGTCTTCTTTCATGCAGACGTAGCCTCCGAGTGGTTGAGGAACCTGCCTCAAGGTCAGCATTCAGTCCATTGATAATCAGTGCAACTCCATGTTGGACTAACCTTTTTGATCTGTCCCTGAGGTCCTGGAGCTCTCCTGAGGTTTTGCAGTTTCCCAACTGTTTTGAGCATTGATCCCAGGGCCACCATGTTGATGTCCTTTCCCAGACAAGTATGGATCCCGATACCATAATGGATGTATGACTCAAGCGGCCGATCGAGGCGTACCTGGTCAGGATTTGGAAACACTTTTGGATCGTGTGAAGCAGCAATGAAACTGGCAATGATCTTGTCCCCTGGTTTCACTATGATCTGTTTCCCGTCTTCCTGGAAAACGTGGCTGACTTTGCTTCGACGAAGATTCCCAAAAGTCCCAGCGATTCGTGCCCCTTCTTGCGCATATCGTACCAACTTATCAAAAGATTCCTGACTGTCATCTCTTGATAGTCGCTGAATTTCTGGCCAATGGGATATCCCTTCACCTAGGTAGTAGTCGATCATTTGTGAAAAAGCCTGGGAAGGGTGTGGTACCATCGCAGTTGCTGTCGGGAGAATCTGACTATAGGTCATAGCGCTCGTCGTCATTCCTGTATCTTTCAGGCGACGGATCAGATTAACACCATAATTCTGGAGGGTGTTGTCGTTTTCCCGGAAACTGTCGAAAAATTTGGCAGCAAAGGATGTCGCTGTGATTGACTTGACGTTGGCCTCAATCAACTTACCCAGCATCGTGGCCACTTTCTTCGCCACGACCAGGAGAGGGAATGATTTCGCCGGATCGAAATCAAGCAGGGCCGCAGTAAACATGACACACATTGCCATCCACAGCTCGTGCTCAGTGAAGATACCTCTTGGATTCTCCGCCGTTTTCAAGGGCAGCAAGAACATCTTGGCAGCAAAATGAACATGGGCCAAATTTCCAACATCTCGCGTGAGATCAACTTGATTGAAGTTGGCAACTTTGCAGCTTTTCTCATGAAGGAGCCGGAGGGTGGTCTGTTCGTAAAACTTCCTGATATCATCACGCCATGCCTCTTGATATAAGAGTTGGCCCATGGTTTGACGCTGCTTCTGGTGGAAGGGACTATCCCCACTCATACAAAAACCCTCAGATTCCATGCCCATGATAGGACCAAGTTTTTCAGCCCAGAGAACAGGAAAGTCTTGGGCTCTCTTGAGCATATATTCTATGTTCTGATGTGATGAGATAGCCATCATTGGAGGAATAGAAGCAGGCTTCCCCCAGTCATAGTCTTGGTATCGATCCAATGACTTCATTATCTTTGCGTTTTCACTTGGAGTTGTCATAGGATCTGGATAATTCATTTAGCAACAGTATCGAAGGGAACCTCAACAGTAGTAATTGGGAAGTAGACTTACAGTGAGCATAAATGCTGTCGGGTTTGAAATGCCGGGGCAGCGTGCGAAGCATCAACTTGTAGAACACCGCTCCTCGACTGATGCTCATATCGTAGGCAATCTCATTGAATCCCCAATTTGTCATTGAACCTGGGTTCCAATCCAAGGTATAGAATCGGTCTCCTCGAATCAAAGTAATGGCGTCCGATAGGATTACACGAGAGATTGTGTAATTCGGACAAATTCCAACACCTGGAACCATGGGGTCCTTTATATCTTCGATCGCGATACCGGGATATATCTCGATGTGATCTGGGTGTTCATAGAGGTGCCTCAGTTGGCTTACAATTTGCGGGTCACTGTTGATCTCTTCGAAGGTTTCATATTTTTTGAGTCCAAAGAAATGCCTGTACTCATTCAAGGTGCACAGATTCCATGATCTGGACTGCATGATGCCAAGCATGGTGATTGCTCGCATTGACTTTGGGACATTTCTCGCACCAAATGATCCAGCCACTTGGTCAATTCCCATGGTCATGATCCGGGCAAGATCATCATCGTTGAATTTGCCATCGGGACCCCGTTTGAGATTTGCAAATGGTCCTTTCTGGGGATCTTTCGAAAGTGCATGTTCGAACTTGCCCAAACCCATCAAGAGCTCTTCACAGGAGGCGCCATGGGGTGACTTCCCAAGTATGTCTCGCAGGATAGCTTCAGTCCATTTTTCATCCGCCTCTCCAACACAGGAATGAAAGCGGTAAGCCAGGTTGAATTCCGCACTAACCTGATTGCCAATTCCTCTTGGGGTGACATCTTTGCCATAACGGGAAGTCATATCGGCCCTTGGATCTAATTGCCATGAGCTATTAGTGCGGTGCATATTCAGGATGGTCGGAAGGTAGTCGTATAGCGCAATGTTGATGTATAGTCCGCACGTTACGAGTCGGCCAGTTTGGAAGAGGTCATTGTCATACTTTGCCCATGCAGCTTTGATTGACTGTGGAGACCCTCGATCTGATGGCTTGGTGAATCTACCTTTTTCATTGATTGCAGCGAGCTGCTGGACGACGTAGTTATGAAAGCGATTGAGCAAGATGAGCATGACGCCGCAAGCCGGCGGAAAGGCTATAAGTCGTCCTTCCGCGAAGCAGTCGGCTTTGATTCTCCCATCCTTGAAAGTTCTCATCTCATTCTGATCTTCCTGAGTATCACCGTATAGAATTGAAAGGTCCAGGTAACTGGAGGTTGTGCTGATGCTATTGTCAATATGGTCGGTTTGGAAACAATCTAAGAACGAGTTAACAATGAGCATCGGAATGCCGCATCCATAACTCACCATGGATGATGAGGGAGGCCCAATTGAAGAAAATACTGGAGATATTGTTTGGGTGTGGCTTGAACTCCTCTCTCGCTAGCAAGGAGTCAAAAAGCAGTCCCGGATCTGGGAGAGCGGCTGGTTGGATTGTCACCAGGTCGATGGAGCGAGCATATGGAGTATTAGCAGCACCAAGCTTTGGGTAGAGGTACGAGTTGTTGGACCCGTCGGCCGAACGATAGCGATATTCATCTCCTAGGTATGTCAGAGGGGGATGGGACAATGAACTCCATATTTTGTCCTGCAGGAGCCTTGTCAGGTTCACACGATGGGCCGAATGATCTGGGAGACCTGATACTGTTTGGATGACCTGCTCCATGAACATCTTGCGGTCATTCTCAGGCTTGCCGCTTGCCTTGGCTTCCAGAATCTGAACGGCTGACTTCAAGTCATTCGGACCTAGAGTTTTGAGATCAGCCAGAATTCCAGAGTCCTGCTCCTCAGTCCCAACGTATTGCCCGTCACCAGATTGGGTAGGTAGAGGACGTAGTGAAGCATGAATCAGTTGAGCACATTCTTGGAAGGTTCGCTCAACGTCTTTGCGGCTCGGCATGGGAGTGTTATAACGCGGCTGGAGAGGTGATGCTGGTGGAGTGATGGCTTGTGTTGGGTTTGGGTCAGGTGTGAGGTCAGCGTTTGCATGACTTGGGATTGTTGGATCTCCCGGCTGTGGATAAATGGCCTCATCCAAGGCAGGCATGGAGGTTTTTTCGGAGAGTCATGGCTAGGAGTGCTATGTCGTCTCCTGACTCTGGAAGAAAGCTTGCGGAAGAGTGCCATTGTCGAAGTGTTGCAAGGGGATGATATAGGGTTAAAGCGAAGGTGGAAAAATAATGAATGGTTAATGCTGTGAGTACTGTTGAGACTGTTCTCCAGCTGATGCAGAGGATATTAGAAGATCAATGGAAATGTGTGATGAGGGAGGGAAGAAATGCAGTGAGGTCAAGAGACCCTGAAAGGTGCTGCATGGCGAATTTGCGGGAAGGAGCATGTTCATTTGAACATTGAGTGTACCTGCCGTTTGCTCTTGTAAGAATCGGACTCCATGACCGCTCCTGTAGTCGAGAAGTATTCGTCGAGCCAACATTGCTCAATATCGTTCTTTGGTGTTTCAGATGACGGCAAGAATTTCAGGAGGGTGCCTGCATGGGTAGCCAGTCTCGATCACGTACTATGTCCACCACTTGGTGAACCTGTGGCCCTGGTTAGTGAATTTTAAGGTCTCTCATCATTTTTCTTTAAGAGGCACGACTCATGCTGTGGATTGACTTGTAGCGCGTGGACGTTCAGACGCGTTGTGTTGGGACAGTCTCTTGTCACAGCCAAGATCAAACAGTAATGAACAGAGGAAACTAAGATCGATTGGATGCCCATGATCAACCGGAGAAACTAGGGAATTCGCCCTTGAATAGTTCTGTTAATCAGCCTCCCACAATCATGGACGAGGAGCGAAGATGGGTCATGACGCGTTGGTTAGGTGATTGAGGTTAAGCACCCAACAGCCTTGGGCCGAAACGTTTACTAGGCAAAATCAAATTTGGTTAGTCTCAGCCTCGTGGACCTTGGAGCCTCCCACTGTAGCATCAGGCACTTAACTCAGGATTAAAAACAACGACAGGTTCTTTGCGATGGCAATTCTCATCGGCTGCTCACTTCAATAAATGGCGTTGCTCACCATCCTCTCGATAGGATGACTTCTCTAGAAGCAACTGCAAGCCGCCGTAGTGCGTTGCCTGACCTGCTCTGCAGCAAAGAGTCAGTCATTCTGGGCAGGCACGAACACCTCAACATGACGTTTCTGACCTCTTTCAGCGGACATGTCATCGAGAGTCAGGAGTTTTCGTCCGGTATTGCGACTCAGGTACAAGAGGCAGTCGCTACGATATTGCACCTCACCGCCGACCGCTGGCAAGGCAGAATGTAGTCAGCCGAGCAGCTTCTCTCAATTTAAGAACCGCCATTCCTTGTCTATCACTCGAATCAAGTATCAATTACTTATCTAGACATTTTCCTCTTACAAAAACCTTACACTCTCTACCAGCACTTGCTCAAGCCCAAGAACACCATTCCCATGGCTTCCTCCGAACCTATTCGCCCTCATCAGAGGAAGCTGTTCGTGCTCTGCTTTGATGTGTGTTTTTCTGAGCGTCAAGTATCACACTCCCTTCAGAACTGACGAGGAATTCAAGGGTACGAATAACAAGTTCAGTGGCACAGAAAAGGACAGTAATATCCTCAAGCTGTACCGGATGCTCGATCGAACCGATGCCAACGTTTACACATTTTACCAGCCAGGCATTGGAACATACGTCGCTTCTCATTTTGTAAGTCGATTTCACTCAACCTTCTGGCATGCGCTGACTTCAAAGATGCAAAGCACTTCTGCTGCAGGACGTGCGAGGTCGTGGTATTTGAAAGTCAAAGACTCTGCGTTTGGCTCATCGTTCGCCGAACATGTCATGGGCGCATACCGATACCTCATGAAACACTACAGTATCGAAGACGACCTTTATCTCTTTGGCTTCAGTCGCGGAGCATATACCGCCCGATTCCTTGCTGAGATGCTTGATCAGATCGGCCTCATCAATGCTGGCAATGAAGAGCTTGTTCGCTTTACCTGGAAAACTTATGCAGATTGGGCCGCAAGGAGAAACGATGGCACTATCAAAGCACAATTGAAAGAAGACAAACAGTACGAGGTACGGAGCTTTTACTACAACTTGTCTGAACATTTTTGCTTCGTGCCTACAGCCTTTTCAACATTTTTTCGAGAATAGCGGTGCTGACCGGTCCACTGACAAAAGTTCTTACGGGGCTTTAGGGAGACTTTCAGTCGACCTGTGCGTCGAATTCGCTTTCTCGGTCTTTTTGACACTGTGAACTCTGTTCCCAAATTCGAAAACGCATGGATGCAGCGGACCAGATTTCCTTACACTGCGAAGCCATCTGCCAAGGTTATTCGACATGCTGTATCAATCGACGAACGACGTGCCAAATTCAGGCAAGATCTGGTCGCTGTCTCGAGGCCACAAAGTACTGTCAAGAAGGCCGAATCCGCATCGAGGAATGAAACGGACGCAATTCATCCTTCCAATCCTGCAATCGGTGGACAAAGTGAGGAAGTGCAGTCAAGCAACTCTCCAAATCTAACAACAACTTTGTCCCGAGTCAACCCGTCAACTCACAAACGGCTACTAACGCCCAATTTCCCTCAATTCCCCAAATCACTGTTCAAAAAACCACCACTACCGAAAGTCCCAATTCGACTCCCGTCAATTCCAAGAGTGACAGAATATACTCCACGCCGATACTCGGGTAGTGACCAGGGTCAGGACGTTAACGAAGTGTGGTTTGCTGGCGGTCACTCTGATATCGGTGGAGGCTGGCGAAAAGCTACGGGGGAGACTTGGCCGCTGAGCCACACACCACTGGTCTGGATGATCCACGAGGCTGAAGCAGCAGGTCTGAAATTTGACGCAGAGTATTCCTCCTTGGTTGTGCAAGATCTTTCATTTCCGTGATGCTGACACCTAGCAGGAAGATGGCAAACTTTCTGTGCATTCCCGAGTCAGTTGACGAAAATGGTGAGCGAAAAGAAAACCCCAAGATTCGCGAAATATTCCTCCGAGCGTTACAAGAAAGCTACCGCAATGGAGTGATTCACGACTCTCTGGAGAAGGGACCAGAAGTGCCCGCCAGGACCGCCAATTTCTGGAAGATGATCGAATATCTACCATTCCGGCGGATGGATCTGCAGCCAGATGGAAGCTGGAAGGTCATCCGATGGTGAGTCCCACTGCGAATCATGGATAGAATGGGACTAAGTTTAATGCAGGCCACTCCCCATGGGTGAACCACGCGACATTCCGAGCAATGCCAATATTCATTACTCGGCGATTGAACGGATGAGGAGTGATCCCGACTATCGCCCAGGCAATCTAATTGTCGGAGGTGGTGGGCGAGGTGTCCGCATAGCGCCGGCCGAGTTTGGGATTGGCAATTGGGAGCTGATGAAGTGGCCGGGAGATCCTATCAAGGAAACCTTTGTACGCAAGACTGGGAAAGCTCAGAAGATCGACCATGACGAAAGCCAAGTTGGTGAACGTCAACACGACACGCTTGTTGAATCTCCGAATGAAGAGTGATGAGGAGCATGGGCATATCGACAGTGGTTATTTCCTGGAAGAAGAATTGGAGTTCACAGTCGCCAGACTTACTGTTTTCACAAAGACCTGAAGGATGAAGGGGGGGAACATGGAGTATTGGAGCGATTCAAAGTATATTCGTATTGGAAATTGCAACCCTAGCAGCAATTCATTCAAACATACTGCGAGTCTGCGAAGGCCCCTGAAACGGACATCTCCCTCTCCTCAGAGTTCTCAAGACTGTGTCAAATCATGCCTTACTGGTCGAATTGGAGATACCCAAGGCGTCAGCCAATCCCGCGCGCCTAAGGGCAGCAATGACATCAAGCTCAAAACTCAGCTTGTTCGACTGAAGAGCCTTCTCGTAATATCCCAGCGACTGGTTATTGAAGACGGCCGTCTTGCCGACGACATCAATGGGCAGAATGCCACTCTTGTAGTCTGTGAAAATCATGGTCACGACGGTGGTCTGGTTGGTGACGGCGCGCATGTCGAAGGAGTTGTCGCCGGGCTTGAGGACCAGGTCTTCGATCGTGGCGACTCCGACTGGTGTGCCAGCCACGGACATGTCGAGGGTGACGGTGCCCATTTCGACGCTCAGCACGGTCGGGTTCGGGATCGTGATTGTGCCGTTCGCGTTGGCGCCGTCTTCTTGCTCGCTGGTCAGGATGTTGAACGACGTCAGGTTGAAGCCTTTGAGGCTGTTGAGACCTGGTGAGTGCTGTGTTAGTCGTCTGTGCTTTTTCCTGGTGTTCTCATGGGAAAAAAACTAGACTTGCCTTTCAAGGTGATCTTCTGGTTATAGTTGACGTTGGTCTTGGGGAGGCCGCCCTGCTGGAGCCCGCCTCGGCCCTTGAGGTAGATGGAGTACTCCTCGGTGCCCAGCACGGTCATCGTATACTTGGTGTATTCGGTCATGTCGGCTATCTGGACACGTTGGTCGACGTGGCTGACCGTGCCATTCTCGGCCTTGACCTTGGGGATGTCGAGATATGCGAATGCAGGATCACTGTCCTTGAGATGCAATGAGCCATTGAAGGCCGCGAGCTCAGGGTGATATTTGGATGTCGTGCTGAGCACGCTGTCCAGCTCCAGTGTGAATGAGTCTGGTGCTGGGTCGGATAGTGACATCGATGTGATGTTCAGAACGCCTTTGTTGACTTCTTTTTGGGCCAGATTTGGGTATCCGACGTAGACACTGCATAGAATAGTTAGCGGATTTTCTTGGTTTATCTTGATGGTAACTGACATTGGAAGGACAATGACGAGCACGACGGCGATAAAAATCAGCAGGTCGAGCCACCAGAATCGCGCGCAATGACGCTTGACCTTTTGGCCCAAAGATGCTTTCTTCGGCGTACCGTCATTCTCAACATGAGTGGTGCCGTCTTGTTTGACGACTTCTTTTGCCATTGTGAGATTTTGACTTCGTTCGGTCGTTTTGTCAACGTGTCAAAGATTCTGAAATAGTCTCAGGTGTGTATAGATAAGCAAAATGTGCTGGGAAGAAGAATGGGATCGTGGGGGAAAAGTCGCTATGGGGTCACCCTGTGCAAAAGAAGGACTGGGAATAAGCGAAGGATGGAGTAAGTGCTGGAGATGATCAACCACGAAGAAAAAAGTCTACACATTGATTGTCGAGTCCTGATCCCCGGCGTTCAAGTAGCAAGTCAGTGGCCACTGCTCATGGTTAGAAGCATATCAGAGACCTACCCAACACCAATTGAATGGCTTTCATGGGTCGTGTGACACACTTGATGTTCAGTGGTGGCTGCCAGTTTTGCCAAGTGCTTCTTTCTCACATGCGTCGGTCTCTGTCCGACTCCCAAGATGAATTTACAATACGTACTCACTGCTGCAATCAAACGCAACGACCGAGGGACAGAAGGATGATTGTAGCACATGTCAGTGATGTGAAGACAAATTAAATTAGTATAGTACCTAATAGAGTCACGTTTGGCCAGAGTGTGTAGTAGTAATTCTATCCAGGATGATCCCCTCGTCCACTGGCAGGCGCAATCGAGAAGTTACGTTGAAACTAGAACTCGGCTGTTACATCGGAGTGGCCAATCAAAGAGGCAAAAGCAAGGTTTAACTAACTAGTGCCCGGGGCAGTGTCCACAAAGGTCAGGAACCACCGTTCACTATGCTCCTTCCGGTTGACATCCCGGGGGGTGGTGGCACCTTTAAAAATTTATAATTTGACGAGCGAGCTCTTGCCGCTCCAACTTGAAGGTCTGGAAAGCCTGGGGTCGGTCGGCCTTTCCCGCTTGAGGAGTCGATAGCGTGAGTATCCGTACTCGCTGTCCTCTTGGGCTCTCCGTCACTTCCGCTGTGTGCCCATGGCCCACTTCAAGTTTAACGGTCTGCCCTTGCCCTTGCCCTTGCCCTTGCATGCACGGTTTTTTAAGCTTCCTTCCGAACCCTTCCTCGAGGTTCAACTTGCCCATTTCTCTGAAACTCCACTACCTAACTAGAATTGCTGCTATTCACAGCCTCGGCCTTTCCATTCACGAGGCGCCTCATGCTTCCTCCCCAGTCCTCGTAACATCTGTGGCATCGAGGCGCAAATTAAGGTGTCTCGGATTGATCCGAAGTAAACTAGGTGTTGTGACTACCAAGTTCCTCTTACACCGTGATCTTGCCAACATGTCCACGATGACTTGGCATGGTCCATTCCTAACGACTAAATGACAAAATTCGAGACGATGCTCTTGGTTTCTGTTCCGAGCCAAGCAAATCTCTTGCTGTTTAGCGTCGTCGCCAAAATGCATCATTGAGCCACTAGATACCGATTTCTCGAAAATATGCCTCGGTGTTCTCGGTAGCAGCGCTTCTTCTCCTCTCGAAAGACTGCTACCCCTCCCGTCCATCGCTTAGGTAGGTATACAATTGGTCATTTGGCAGGAAGACAATCCCGCCAGATAGTAGAGGATCGATTAGTGTGCTTGTTGGGAGGGGACTCGCTATAGCTTGAGTGAGTCTCTCTTGTGTATTCAGAGGTGCTTATCCTCTCTTGCAGTTAGCCTGATGTAGATCGATACTAAGATGACGAGTTCGGGCCGTTTGCTAACCCATCTAGTACTCCGTCTGGGGTGCGACAAGTCCATAATTGTTGAGTCCCACCGATGAAAAGCAACTGCGGAGTGATTCATGCACATGTCAAGACGTCGACTCGTAGTGCTTGTATATACCTCGGTGCAACTGTCACATTGACTATCGATCACCACCCTAACAACGCCTGGAGAAGCGCCAGCCAGGATCAGCGCGGATGCTAGTGGACTTTTGGCCACACCCCACCCTCCATGACGAGGTGGATCCCAGCTAATGCATGGCTGGTTCCTGCGGAATTACGGGGAGACGAGGCTACGTGTAACTCGAGTGCTTTCAGATCTTTTTGGGCTTGATTATGTATGTACGGACTGATGCAGAAAATAGGAATTGTCGTATCTCGTCATCAACATCGAGCTACAATCCTTGCGACAGTAGCTCTCCCATGTTTGATCCACCATGTAGTCAACTGATGGGCCCAGGAAAACTAATGTCTTCACTCTCAGTCTGATCTTTTAGCGCGATCTGCGCCAACTGCTCTTCCTGCGACAATGCATCGAAAACCGCTTTGTTGTAGTCCCATGCCTTAACGCATTCCACGTCCCAGTTGCATTTCTCCACCTCCCCATACACGGGATGATTGTACCTAGGGTGAGCTGTCGGCCAGTTGGATGCGTGATAGTGATGCTTGACCAGGGCATTTTTCGCATTGTGGTTGCCCGAGTCTGAATGTCCTTGGCCTGCGGCAAAGGCCTCCACCGTGAGAACCAGCACACCTCCAACGAGTTTGGATTCCACCAAGTTGTGAAAGTAGTCCCAGTTTACACCGACTTGTTCTTTGCCAGACATATACGATAAGAGAGCCTTGGTGAACGCCGAAGGTCCAGTCCCACTGATAACTTCATCAAATCCCAGTTGGATTTCCGAAATCGGGACCTTCTGATCTATGGCAACTTGATTGAGCCATCGTAGGATGTTGTTAATCAACACCATCATGACAGGTAGTCGCGGTTTGCACATAAAGGTCCATTGACAAAACGATTGTGATTTCTTTCCCAGTATTGTGTGGTTGTTAAATTCAGGTTGATCAATCTCGACCCCAATGACCATATCGATTTGCTTTTCCGAGTAACGTTGGGGAATGAACCTGTGGATAGGTTTCAACGCTTCGACATCGATATCCGTATATACACCACCTTCGACGTACATGACAAGGTACCGCAAAAGATCTGCCTTGATAATCTTCAGTCTCAGCGACTTGTACATATAGATGATGTCCAATCTGTTGAAACCAGAAGGCCCAAAATGCGTCTCAACGTATTGGACATCGTTCTGATCTGTCAATACCTCGTATCTATACTCGGGGTTCTTTGCCGTCCACGTCCGTGCGACCGACAGGTCTCGTTCTTCGAACCCAAGGGGGTCAACTTTCCAAGTTTGCCAGATTTTGCGAGGAAATTGGCCTGTGCTTGCAGTTGCTCTATACGAGATCGAAGCACTGAGTTCCCCAAATGACCCAGCGGTGGACACAAGGATGATCAGAAGTATGCAAATGGCACAAGCTGGCAGGAGTCTTCGTACTTGCGGTACGGGATAGACCGGCCTACGCGCATACATATTTTCTTCAAACGAAGGTGAGTAGCACAAATTCAGCAGAGAAACGAGCGAGCTTGGTGGAATTTTTCAGTATCTCTAACGCACGGAAGAATATGATATTATCATCAAGGCTTCGAAAATAGACCTCCATCTTCACATGTCCATCTCACAAGCTGGAATCCCCATTACCACTATCCCAGCATAGCGCTGACGTCAAGTTTAGTCCTCCTCATTTGTCTAGGTACTGCTATCGAATTATTCCGATACTTTCAGTCTTTACAGGTTTGCTAGAAAATCCTGCTGCCATGCCCTAGATCTCTTGTGGAGTCATCCTTAGCGGAGTCCACTTCCGCTTTAGGAATCGCTTCAACCAGGGTAAACAAGGCGCTTGCAGGGATCGAAAAGCTTTCTTGCAACATCATCCTCACACTGGTCCCGTTTTCCTCCTGTTTGGGCAGTTTATTTGGAACCTGCAGACTCGCTAAGTCCCTCCCCGCCCTGCTAGACGACTCATTGCTATACGAAGTACGCAGTACTTCGACATTGCGGGACGGTGGGGTACGTCCCTCTGCTCAACTTGCCGGACGATCACGGGGGAGAGCTCTGCACAAGCTTCATGGCGAACATCTCGGCTCCCCACGATCATGGGGCCCCCAGACAATGAAAGCTTGTATACCCTTATCGAGTTTGTACTCTGATACTATGTCAACTTATTTCGCATGACCGCCATGCAGTGTTATCCGCGATTTGATGGCTTGACCTCACGTTGGGGAGATCAAGGCAATCTTGCGACATGAAGAGGCTAGCCTTTCAAGCTATCAACAACGGTCGGCTTGTAGATGCGTGCATCATGCGCCCATCAGCGATCTGTCGGTCAGGGCACCCATACTGCTGACCTTGACCCCGGTCTAAGTGGGTCGTTACCGAACGTTGCCGAGGTCTCCGCTACAATATTCGGACAGAACATGTCAACTCATGTGATACTAACGAGAATACTGCTCTCGGTCGGATGATTCGAGTGAAGGTCCAGCTCTAAACTCCCGTAACGAAGCTCTACTACCACAGACTAGATGGCATGTGATAGGTATCCAGCTCTTCTGCAGAGCCTAAAGGGTCGAGTTCCCTCGTAGCCACTGACATATCCGCGGGGATCATCCTATCATCTGGGGTTGGTGCAGGTGTGACTCGCCGGGGACACTACCTTTTTTAGACAATGCAAATGCTCCTACATGTGTCTATGGGCCTGTAAAGGCCATGAGTCCATGACGTGAAGGAAATGTACCAGGAGAGCCCAGCCCCCCGTAGCATTCCGATCAAGACTCGGAGAACTGCAGATATCACATCTGCCAGTCATCCAAATCTCTATTGTCGCCTTCCCATCATCTGTTCAGTCTGCTCTACAGCTGGGAGATCTCTTTTTCATCACACAGAGATGAGCTGAAAGCCTCTCAGGAAGAGGTTCATGCTTCCAAAATGGTCAAATCGCACGAAGGCATAATCGGCAATGGCTACTGGAAGCCAGTCAAGGCTGATACAGAACCTTCCTCGTTCAACCGAGCAACAGAATGGTGCGGCAAGGCCATCCGCCCATCGTTCCTCAGAGACTCAGACTCGACATCTGCCAGGAAGCGCACAGCATATCTAGATGGCTTGCGAGGCTTCGCAGCGCTGTTGGTATACTGGGGACATCACGAACTATGGGCACATGATTCAGAAGCTATCCTCGAGAACGTGTATGGCTACGACTCGCAGTACTATTTCGTCAACTTACCTGGTGTACGGCTGTTCTTCTCAGGGGGCCATCTGGCGGTCACAATCTTCTTCGTTCTTTCTGGATATGTTCTATCTGCCAAACCACTGACGTACATCCAAGCTGGGGAACAACTTTCGCTGGGAGACAATCTATCTTCTGCACTGTTCAGACGCTGGATTCGTCTACATATCCCACTTATCTGCACGACGTTCTTGTTTATGAGCTCGTGGCACTTGTTCGGATACAAAACAGATACCGAAGCACAGTCCAACTTTCGCGATGAGGTTTGGAACTGGTACTGCGAATTCAAGAACTTCAGTTTTGTCTTCCGAACAGGTGGTGAGCCAATGTTCTCATACAACTTCCACACGTGGTCGATTCCCGTGGAGTTCCGCGGCTCTGTCGCAGTCTACACAGCACTGTTGGCATTTTCAAGATGCACGCGGAACGCTCGGCTCTGGTGCGAAGTCGGACTTGTAATATACTTCATGTATATTGCAGACGGCTGGTCCAACGCGGCTTTCATAGCCGGCATGCTCCTCTGCGACCTTGAACTCCTTTATGCAAGCAGAAACATCCCAGAGACGTTCAAGCCCCTGGCACGATTTAAACACACCATCTTCTACTTGATGTTTTTCATTGCCCTCTATCTTGCGGGCGCTCCTGCTTCAAGTTCTGACATACATGTCCTAAAGAACTCTCCTGGGTGGCATTATCTCTCGTATCTCAAGCCGCAGGCAGTGTATGACTATAAGTGGTTCTACCTTTTCTGGGCAGCCACATTTATGGTTGCTTCAATCCGACATATTTCGTGGCTGAAGCGCTTCTTCGAGACACGCTTCAATCAATACCTCGGACGCATCTCATATGGATTTTACTTGGTCCATGGCCCCATCTTATGGTCTTTAGGAGACAGAATTTACGCAGCCGTTGGCTGGTCAAGAGAGCCGCATGCAGTGAATATGCCTGAGTGGATAAATTTTCTTCCTATAACGAAAGCTGGTCCATATGGTTTGGAGGTCAGTTTTCTTCTTCCACAATTAGTCCTACTGCCGATTACTCTGTGGTCGGCAGAGATTGTGACTGTACTCTTTGATGAACCCAGTGTGAGGTTTGCACAGTGGCTGTATGGCAAGACATTGGCTCCTTGCGTGAAGGCTTAATAACCCAGAAGTTTATGGAGGCGGATTTGTGTTCCCGAGTCACACCGGCTGGTGTTAAAATCGTCGTGTGATATTCCCCGGAGCTTCTGTAGCAGCTCACGCGTTCGGCGTGAATGGCACAGCTATTAGTTTAGGAATATAGAGTAATGCGTTCCTTTTGTAGCGCGGTGCGTATTGGCACAAACAGGACCAAAAGGGGATCCAAGTAGGAGAATGAAAATGGGGATATTAGTAGGGCTGGCGAGCGAAGCAGGGTAGATTGCAGCATGAGATCGTGGAGTCGTAAACCGGTTTCTTGATGAATGGTAAACTACTGTGATATGCTCCTAGTAGATTTTAGCAGCCCACTAAGGCTTTGTAAGGTGATCGCACTTGCATCCCCCCTCCTGGAGCGGCACGAGATATAACATCCTTCCCACCTCTTTCCCTGCCACAGGCTTTTCGGTCTTTCTTCTTCTCTCATGATCTAGTTGCAAGTCTTCTTCCTCTCGTTGTCAGAAATGCTACTCAGAGGGGTGTCCCGAGTTTCGGCTCTCGTCGGCCTCGTCGTCTTCGGTTTGGTCATTTCCACAGGATTTTACGATCAACTGTTTCTCGCGTTGTCATTGAGGGGTGCACAATGGGCACAGTGTCTGAGTAAACTGTCATCGACTGGAACCAAAACAATGGTGGCACAATCTCATACAGAGGTGTTCTCCAGGACAACTAGAACTAGCCAATACTTTCCCATCGAGTTTGGCGAGGAGGAAGCAATGAACCCCAGCATAATTCCACACCCTTCACTGGCTGATACCTGGATAATCACTGCACAGCGCCGACCGACCTCCGGAAGACCATCTATCTGGTTCTCTGAACTTGTTTGTGAGGCAAAGCTCAAAGATGGCAAGCTGAGTTGCATCAAGGCTCCATCGATCCTACCGATCGCTGCTACAATCGGCGACAATTGTGTTGGTGACCTGGATTTCTTTGGTCTCAACATTGGGCCACACGACGCCCGAGTCTTCTATGGTCCACAAAACCCATATGCTATCTACGGGTCGAATTCTGGTTATACTTGCTTTGGTCAGTGGATCCAGGATTTCAGGGTGCTTGTGGACTGGGAGATGGAGCTGCACATCAAGTCAAACTTCAGACTCGGCACCGAGCTTACACGGCCACCTCCATTCAGCGCTGTTGAGAAGAACTGGTTCCTCTTCTGGGACAAAGACGGAGACACCTACGTCCATTACGACATTTTCCCACAGCGAAGTTTCGCCAAATTGAACAGCGATGGATCGGTCGGCCTAGATCTGGCACCTCTAGCAGCAGGAGCCGGTGATCACAGCTGCATGACTAGAATGATGCCAGAGCTTGCTCCTAGCCTTGAGTCTATCCATCAGGCCACCAACAGTCTTTCGATCACGCTTTGTGACCGGTCTGATGATTCATGCCAGCCAAACGACTCAAACACCTACATCATGACGATATTCCAGCACAAGAGCTTCTACTACTACCACAGTGTGTACGAACCATACGTCATGCTGTTCAAACGCAACTCCCCATTTGAGATCCAGGGTATCTCTTCGAAACCGATATGGATACGTGGTCGAGCAGGGGCAGGTGAGGCCAAGAGGCCGCCTGGAGCGGAATACGAGAAATTAGATTCTTGGAACCAGACTGAGATGATCTATGTCACATCAATGAGTTGGAAAGAACAAGGCCAAAAATATCATGGGTATTTGGATGATGTACTCTTCCTTGCGTTTGGGATCGAGGACGAGCGAACTGGCGGAATTGACATCCTCGCGGGTGATCTAGTGCGGGATATTGAGACCTGCTCCACTAGTTGAGTAGGAAGCATGAATACCCATTTTGAGTTTATTCTCATTTCTTGTAGTGCGGCTTGCGATGCGGAAGTGGTGCTTGACCACTACCCTCAAAACCGGTCATGAGTGAGACAGCCATTCAGCCTTGTCCGAACCTAACGGCTTTGGCATGACATCCCAACCTACTGAAACTCCCTCGATCGATGCAGAATGCCGTACAGATTTCAAAAGACCAAAAGCCGACTCTCGCTCTTCCAGACAATTCTCAGGAACATCATATTGGGTGTCAAAGTCTTTGCACTGAAAGCCAGAGTCACCCGGATATTGCCCCAGACTTCTGAGATACTTCATGACCCCCGCGAGACTGACATCAACTTGATACGAACCGCCTTCCGTGGCTTGACGATAAAGTGCCGTCAAGATACCCGCCGCTAAGAAATACCCCCCTGCATGGTCAAGAGCCTGGCATGGCATCGGCAGCGCAGCTTCGCCTTTACCGTGGTGTTCTGCCTCGGAAACATTCATTCCAGAGCATGTTTGCACCAGTGAGTCGAACCCTCTCTTCTCTTTCCACGGGCCCTCTGGACCGTAAGCGGACATGTTAGCACAGATGATCCCTTGAGGGCATCTGGCAGCCAGTTCTGCTGAGGACAATCCTCGAGACGCCAGGCTTCCCGGCCTGAATCCTTGCAGGAACACGTCTGCCGAATCCACAAGCTCAAAAAGTTTTTCCTTCTCTTCTTCAACCTTAATATCCAGCCTTATTGTTCTTTTCCCTCGGCCGAGATCTCGATCAAGTCCTGGCTGGTCAGGCAGGGTTGGACTTGTGACCCAAAGAACATCCGCGCCGTGCGCGGCCAAAGTCTTTCCAGCAACAGGCGTTGCAATCACCCGACTCATCTCTACCACTCTCAGCCCTTGTAGACATTTATCTGCTCCTGCACCAGCAACATGCTTGTGTAGTCCGACCGGCCCATCAGCAATCTTTCGAACAATGATAGGAAAGTCATGAACGGCTTTCGCCTGTGGCAGGATGTCCCATTGAGCATAGCTCCTCAATGCGGATATCACTATGCCGGCGTCGAACGCAGCAGTTTCAAGCTCGACAGAGTTCCACTCTGCGATCTTCGCGCCCACTTCTGCCCTGTCTGCCTCAGCGCTACATCCTAGAAGAGCGCGTGCGCCATCACGGTGGACGGGAAAGCCATCATGAACCCGAACATGCCCATCGGCACTTTTGTGCAGACCTCCGATCGCGCCCCAGGGCGGACGACCGATCTCACCGTCGATCATGTAGAGTCGCTCGGATTTAAATTCCACCACCGCGTGTTCTCCTGACACGGTCGTGCGAGGTACTACCTGGGATTTGTTGCGGATCGAATGAACAAGAGCAGCGAGAAGTGCTGTGAGTGCGATTGATGATTGCGCCAAAACTCCAATCTTGAATGATGATGGTAGTCTGGAGTTGGCATTGGGTAAGTGAATTGAGTCGAGTGCCACCTCGGGGAGACTCAGATGATGCCACAGATGTCGCAAGCTGTGCTCAGAGTTGATTTGGGCTCCTGATTCCATGTTGCCTGCTTTTGAGTTGGTGGTGGTTGAATCCGCAAAGTGCATTGATATCAGGCCGAGGTTGTTCTTCGTGAGTTCTTATGACACCAAAAGCGCGAATCAAGCTCCGCCTTAGGGGTTCCCTCAGGCAGGTCTGCACCTGATGCGCTCCCTCAAACTTAATTTAGGCATGACTCTACGCTTCCGCCCTGCCACAACGACGTATTCGCGATCTTCGCGACTCACAGCAGCGTATGGGATGGAGAGCACTTAGCGATCGAAGAGGATGGACCTCGCTCTCTAAATCTCGAAAGCTAGAAAGCTGGAAAAGCAAGATCAGGATTGATGGGCGCCAAAAAAACATAAATACACGGACCGCGTTTGCCATCATTGCGTCGCGTTCAGCCTATTTGGTAAGCATAAAGTCGCGTAACATCTTGGCTAATCTCTCGGGCTTCTCTAAAGCCAGGCTATGTCCACATTCCTCAAAAACCTCTGACGACTGCACATTTTCCGCTACCTTTTCCATCTGCTCTTTAACCAGAGGTCCGAAGAACCTGATAATCAGTCAGCAGTAAAATAAATGGGCAAGAAGAGGATGGCAGCGCTATCGAAAACTTACTCAGGAGCTCCAACTGTCATAACTGGTATTGTGAGCTTTTTCTTCACTTGCGACTGGTTGAACTCTGCGTTCTTCAACGCTGCTCTGTAGGTCTCCAGAATGCCCCTCAGACCCCCTGGTTGCTTTGAGTACATGATCCATTCCTGTCGAGCCTCCTCTTCAATGGCACTGGGATTATAGCACTCGGCAACCATGAAATGCGTCCAGAACTCATCCTCCTTGCCCTGAATTAGCATTTCCGGCAGATGTGGAATGAAAAAGAACGGGATGTGCCACAGCCAAACACCACGCTGGTCGTATTGAGCGGCCAAGTTCTCGGGTTTGAAATGAGTCCATTCTTCCAAACCAAGGCCGCTCAGAAGCATTTCGCAAAAGGACAGCGAAAGGACACGCTCGCGATACACAGCGGCCAGCGCATAGGCGAATTCGGCACCTCTGTCCTCGCCGTGGACATGGAACTTTTCGTGTCCGAGTTGAGACATCAGTACGGCGAGATCGTGCGCATTTGTTTCGCTGTCGTAGCCGTCGGAGGCTGGCGGCTTATCGGTGGCGCCAAACCCTCTCAGATCAGGCGCAACGACAGAGAAATAGGGCGTCAAGAGCGGCAGGATCTTGTACCAGTAGAAGTTAGTCTTCGGCGTACCATGGACGAGTAATAGTGGAGGGCCCGACCCAGCGGTAATGTAATGGTATTTCAGGCCTCGCACTCGTCCACGTGTATGCTTGACGGCCTTGCCATCGTGATCAAAAAGCTCAGGCATAGCTTTCGAGTACTTAGTATGGTCGAGAGAGCGCCTAGCATCTCGAAGATCCGAGATTCGCAATCAACCTCTGGCATGTCTTATATACTTAGTACTTTCAAGGATTATGCTTCTGATGACGTTTTTCCAAATAGGGGAATCTTCGGCGCCCATCGATTAACTCAGATACTCACTCACAACCTTCGTAACAAATATGCTATGTTGGTACCTACAAAGTACAAAGTACTTAGTACCTGGGTAAGTAGTACTTGATTTCTAAGTACTTAGTATGTGTAGCAGTACTCTCTCTGGTTTTATGTCAACTCGGTCGAAAGAGTCAATACCTGGGATGGTGATACTAAGTACTGAAGTCTCGTAGTTACCTAGGTGCTTGGTGTTTATAAGTCGTACCTGACTCGCAAATCTTTTGATTTAACTAGGGCCGCACTTTGGTACCCAAGGCCCCTCCGATGATTGAACGACAAATGGAAAGACCAACCTAGGGAGGCAGAGAGGCAATGAGTATTGTACTCTTTCATACAAAGAAGCTCCCATTTTAGTCTACTGCTGAGCATTTCAGTGCTACATAGCTGTACTACAAGCTAAGTATTAACTTGAGTAAAGTACTAGTACTAAATCTGAAGTGTACGCACAATTCTTACTATCTTTCTTCTCAGTCGGTAATAGCAGTTCGTATTGTGGTTAAAGACCACTATATGTATTATGTCATTCAAGTGCCAGTCGTGACTAAGTAAGCAGAAGGAGGCGGCGCAATAGGAGACACGAGCGCATCCGTGTTGATCCTAGCGTAGCCAAAGCTTGCCTGCGTGGAGCTGTGAGGAGGCAATCTGATGTCATTACCCTGTGGTTGACCCGTCTTTGTTGATGGGCCGAGAACTTTTATTTTTGAGGTGATATTGAGGACTAGCACGGACTGGAAGCCCTAGAAACACAAAAAACAGGACGACGAGATCCGATAAGGCCATTTCGCATTCAGAATAATCAGTTTGTGAGGAACGATGGACGAAAATCACATCTACCAATATTCCCTGGTAAATGCCTTGATGGCGGGAGTGGTTGATTCTGGACTATCTGTCCAAGATCTCCTGTCCAAAGGCAACCAAGGCATCGGTACCTTTGCACATATGCGAGGAGAGCTTCTCATGCTTGATGGGGAGGTTCATCAACTTCTTGCCGAAGGAAAAACTCGAGTGGCCGATGAAAGCGATCAAATTCCATACGCAGTCGTCACGCAATTCGTGGCCCAAGAAACCATCGAAGTCCAGCTCAAATCGAAGGACTCGATAGAGAAGGTTTTGGATGGGTTCAACAAGCACTCGGCCAATGTCTTTATGACCTACCGCTTCCAGGGAAATTTCAGAACACTCAAATGCCGTACGGTCAAAGGCCAGGAATACGACGGTCAACCATTATCCGAAGTTGGAAAGAACCAGCACGTCCAGGACTATGAGAACATCGAAGGAACCATCGTCGGCTTCCGGTCTCCTGAAATATGGCAAGGTTTCTTTGTTGCTGGGGAGCATATGCATTTCCTTAGCGCCGACAAGACCGTTGGTGGTCATATCTTGGAGCTTGGAGATGCAAAGGGCACAATAGGGGTGGCCACATCCACCAATGTGCACATCGAGCTTCCGTCATCTCAGAAATTCAATGAGACAAAGCTAGCCCTAGATAATACTGGTATTAGGGCGGTCGAAGGATAAGTAGTGTGAGATTGCAAGATCGTCGACGGACTGCAAGATTTGCTGGCTCTTTTCTTACTGTTAAGGTTCAGTTAAGGCCAGCCATATTCCAGCCCCGACTTCGGCGTTGGCTCTTAGTCAACCTCTTATAAGCTTTGCCCCCGAGAGTTAGACCGGGTGGTGTGGCAGGCACTCTTGTGGTCACCTTCCCGAACCGATTGTTACCCGCCGACTTACGCAGGCTTGCTACTTGCTACTTGAGACCTGACAAGATTCCATTTTCAAAATGCTGGTTTGTTTTACATCAAACAGACTGATATCTCATACTGCACAAGATTCCAGCGGTATCTTTAAGTATCATGACCTCTTCACCCAAAGAGCGACGACGTAGGTGGGCACCCAAGGTGAAAACCGGCTGTGGAACCTGCAAGTGAGCACGATGATCCAACGATAAAAGTATGGAAAATCTAACTTGACTGTCCAGGATCCGACGTAAAAAGTGTGATGAGGCAAAGCCTCGATGTCTTAGGTTATAGTCACCTTTTGTTTTCGGCCGACCTCTGAGCTAATTCATCCAGGTGTGAGAAAGATAAATATACTTGCGATGGCTATCAAAGCACCGAGTCTGCGATTGATTATCGCCAGAAGAAGCCCTTTCCTTCTTTCCCGTCAGCTTTCGCACCTACGCTGCTCGACTCTCCTGGAGCATTCGAGGGTCCCGATCGGCTGAAAAGCCTGAGCCAGAACAACCTCCATAGCTCTGGCACTCGTCGCCACTTTGAAAGCACTGTCACTCTCATAGAACCTTCAAGCCCATGGAGCCAAGGTACAGATCATCTTTATGCTAGGTATTTCTTCCAAAAGGTCGTCCCACTGTTTTCGACTACTCGTTCCTGGCGATTCTTCTGGCAATATACGGTCCCTCAAGTAGCATGGCAATATTCATCCATTCGTCATGCAATGATCGCCCTTGCAGCTGCATGCAATTCTAGTATTTCTGCAGTTGATCGCACGAGGGTCTTACTGTTGAAGAAAAACCTTTCAATCCGAGAGTTTTCGGTTGAGCCTGCTACTTCGGACACCGCATTGATCCTATGTCGACTGCTGACATGCATTTCTCAATGCACCGAAGACTGGGGAACCGCTGCGATGCACATGAAAAATGGAAGGAAGATTCTCAAGGAAGCGTGCCTCAACCGCCCTTATCAAACAGATTTAATCAGATTGATGGCGCCCACATTACTCGGGATCTCTTCAGATGCAAGTGAGGATAGCGAAATTGTCGGACAGATGAAGTACGACAAACGACAATCTTTCACGTCTCTGGTATTCATCCGCAAGCAATATGGACAATTATTGACATCTCTACATAAAGCCGATTGGCCATTTGTTGACACCGATACGAACGCCCTGTTGCTCCTAGGCTGGAGCACAGTGACAAAAGCCAGTAACTCAATGGCATTTCCAGAGATCTTTAATGTCGCGTCCGACGATCCTCTCATTCCTGCGGCGCAAGTTCGAGCCGCTCTACTGACTGAGGGGAGACTCCTGTCTCTCGACCAACTGGTAGCTCTATGCTTAAGATTGTTTCGCCACGGCAGTGATATATTCGTCGACTGTACATCAAGAGACTGGAATATTCTCGGAGACTGGAAATCCGACTTCAGGCTGGTTGTGGACAATTATGTTGCTCATGCGATAGATGTCGAACCCCGGACAATCGCAGGCACTTTCTGGCACTCAGAGAGATTCTATTCTCACTGTACAGTGGAGAGACACTTCAGGGAGATGGGTGAGAGCAGTGACGACGTTGACTATAATAACCAGGCTTCAGATTTCAACCCATCCAATGGTTCAGTGAACGAATCGGTAGATGACAGAAAAGGATATTACCTCGAGCATGTGTGCCCTTACCGCAGCGGATTTACACCCGCTTGGTACAGTTGAACGACCAACCCTGAGAATCATTTCTTTCGGACCCAAAGTCGGATATCAAAAACTAAGGACTTGCTGTTTTGATCATGGGAATGATCGCCGATCTCCTGCCGAGCACGGTTGACCCGTGCAAATATAGCCCACTCAAGTTGCCGTTTCTCATGAACGAGGAGTACTGCTCTACTCTACCTCGACTCAACAATACTGATCAATCGCCACAACTGAGGATATGCAGAATATCTGCTCACTTCTGTTTTCCAATTGACCTGAGCCCAGCTCCAAATTTACCCAACGCCAGTGTCGCCGGCCAGCCGAGTAAAATGACCAACCCAGCAAGCAGGCTGTTCCCACCCCCGTATCCCAAGCTGCGATACACCTGTGGTGCAAAAATAGGGAAAGAAAAACCCATGATATTCGACAGGACTCGACAGGCCGCATTTGCAGACGCTGCGTGGTCAGTAAATTCGTCCAGTAAGTAGGCGATTCCTGCCTGCGACCATGTAAAGCTCCCAATGGTGAAAACACCCACACCAAAATCCACTAACACCCATGAGCCGCCTTTTCCCACTGCCCACCCGTACCATATCATCCCAATTGGCATGAGAAAAGCTCCAACAATCATCATTGGGACGCGCACTTCTGGGGTTGGTTCAGCTTTCGCTCGGGCCGACGACCGTCTCCAAATAAAGTCAGTCAAGCGACCTCCCACCTGGGTTGCAATGGTAGCACCAGCCGCGATGGAGATGTAGTGCAAGCTACTTATCAGAGCTGATTGATGGTAAATTTCGATCCAAAGCGTTGCAAACGTGGATAAGGTTATGCAGTAAGTCCCAAAATTCAAGCCAAGCAGGAAAGCAAGCATCTGAGCGACTGGCCGCTGTATCAATATTAAGACTGGCCGTCGCAAATTCAAGGCTGGCCTTCTGTGGAATGACGCGATCATTGCAGAACCTGTGCCGTTCTGCTTCATATTGGATCCACCAGTCTTGCACAGTTGGAGGTGTTGCAATACCGGAGCATATGTCTCGTGTAGCAGGAGTATGCCAACGATTATGAGACAAGCATCAAATATGGAGATTGTCCAGAATAACCATTGCCAGTGAGTATGCTCTGCCATGATGCCACCGATAATCGGGCCTAAAGCTGTACCTAGATACGGTGCAAACGTAGCAATGGCTAAGGACTTGCCTCGCTCCTCTGGCCCGAACATGTCGGCTACGATAGGTCCGGAAAGCTGAAGTCATGTGAGCTCCTGTTCATGTGTACTTCAGAATGAATACTTCAGTCTGAGAAACTCACCGCAATCCCCACGCTTGCACCAGTGCCTGCGAGAAACCGTCCAGCGGTCATCAGTCCAATCGAGTTCCCCACAGGACAGAGAGCATTCCAAAGGCAGTACCACAAGTTGCAGGCGATCCAGACAGGTCTTCTACCATAGGCTTCTGAGAACGAAGCAATGGGTAGAGGACCGATCGCCAGACCTAAGAAATAGACGGAGAATGTGATTTGAGTTACCGAATCGCTCACATTGAGATCATGAGCGATGATTGGAAGTGCGGCTGCCATCACACTTGCAGTCATAAGGGTTACCAGCTGGCAAAGCGAGACCAGCAGCGCAATGGTTATTTTTCGATGTCGTGGCCAACTGCGCGGCATCTCTGGATTGAAGGAAGCCTCTTCAGAGATACATTCCTGTGTCTGAGTGCTTGTCAGTTGGGTGGATTGTAGAAAATGTCAATGATATGTTGATATGATGGGGGATTACCGCTGAGTCGTGCTCAACCACAGCTTGAGGCTGGTTAGGATTCGCGTCAGACTCAATATCCTCCCTGCGAGTTTTGGTTTGACTGTGGCTACGTGTAGCCTTTTCGATATCTACATTCTTCACCCTGACAGTAGCCATGTCCTCTGCACTGCTATCCATCTTGTAGATAGTGAAACATCATAGCATTAAAGAGGCGCTGGCACTTTCAGCTAGACTTATGACTTAATGTTATCACCGAGATGATACTTAGTTGCCTTGTCCTTTTCGGAGATCAAAAAGGACGACTCAGTTACGACCGAAAGCCGATTTTCTTCCATTGCAACAATGGGCGTACGTCTCCACAAGTTGGATATCGTCTACCAATGGGAATAGCTGCAGCGTATGGTAGCTCATTTTCCTGCCAACAACGGCATACGTCCACCAATAGTCCTCCATCGGTATGCTGGACTATCGAGACCATTTCTTGATCATGTAACTAGCCATTCATATATGAGCCGTGGAGCCCGATTGACTCGATTATTGATGGTGGCGACCAGACAGTAGCATCAGTATGAGCTCTCCGAAGTCGCGGATGGAAGCTCATCCACGCTGTTAATCACATGCATGGCACTTGTAAAATTGAAAATTGTCTAATCAACGCTCGAGATATATGATACGGACATCGTACAGAGTGCTTCCACAATATTAGTGAGCATATTCTTCAGCCTGTGGACACTTCGGACAGGTTTACGTGCCATGGCGAGATGGTTATCCCGACAAGGCATTCCTCCGCCGTCTCGTCAAGTAAAGCTGCAAAGTAGATGCCAATTAAACCGAAATTTACCTATCTTGTGGTCGACGAAGGCGTAGTGCTTAGCTACATCTAGCCCTGAAGCCGCTATCGCTATATAGTCTTAGATAGCGGATTGGGCTGCTCTCAAGCTACCAACTACCGTGAACGACAAGATTGGCGAAATGAGATAGGATACCTAAAGCATATTAGTTCAATGCTCTCCTTGTCACAACCGGTAATGCTGTACTTACAGTCAATAGCTCCGCGATATTCTTCTCGTCTTCGTCCTCGGCGTCACTCACTTGGATAAGGGTGATCAGTTTCATAGCTGGTGGTCCTGTCGGCATCAACATCATGGTGAACCACAACATAGGGTCTTCACCAAGGATATCTGTCCTAGATGCTAGAGCGTAGATAAACGCGATCGACGCTATCGGCCACAGTATGAAGCGCACGGCGAGTATGAATGTGACGGTGACCCAGGGCAATTTCCTGTTTTCACTCGATCTTCTCGCTTCGTTCCATGAGGTGTATAGAGATACTCCTGCCACGACCACTGGGAGCGGAACGAACAGTCCACCTATGCTTTTCAAGGATGACGTGAACCATGCAGTGAAAATGCCACCCTCATAGGTACTGTTGAAGAATGCTCGGTGAAGAGAAGGCACCAGACCGATGACCGTGCCGATGGCTGCTCCTAAAAGAGGAGCATTAAAGAAGTCAGAGATGAACAGCAGCCACCATTTCGCACGTGGCCCAAGCCTTATCCAATGTTTGCGTGGTACGATGGATGCTCTTCGATTCTGTACTGGTTGCGCCCTCACTTGAGATTGTTTTCGGCTTGATGGGAAGAAGGAATTCTGAGCAAAAGGGTCCGCAAATTGAACTGTTGACGGGCGGTCGTTCAAGAGGCCAGTTTCCTCGTTCACTCTTGATTGTGAGCTCGGATCATCCAGATCGTCATCGCTTTCGGAATCGTGGTCCTTAAATTCTTCTGCGGCATGCTCGGAATCAATAAGCCTTGGCCCAACCGCAAATGTTAGACAGCTTGAGACGGTCGCGAACACCAGGAAATAGGACTTCGCGCGCTCAACAGCAGCTCTAGTGGTTTCGTCCGTAGTAATGAGCGACTTCAGAATGCCTGTGTCATTCAAAGCGGCAACCAGTAGCAGAGGGTAGCTAGTGGTGTTATTGAACATCAGAGCCACCGTAGTCCAATCTGGCATCCCTAGGACCAAATGTGCAAATATCCCAATGAAGAAGGAAATCAAATGGCAGACGATAGCCCAGATAAAAATAATCAGATAACGCTGGGCAGCTCCTGCATGCAGCTCTGAACCGATTTGCACAATCAGAAGAGCGGGCAAGAACATGCGCACACATATTTTTGAAATGGCTTTGGTATTCGCTGGACTTAGCAGATTTAGATGAGCGGCAACGCCGCCATAGAAGATAACAAGCAGAACCGATAGACTGGCTTGGACAGCCGCCAAAAAGGAATCCAAAAGCCCGGTGGGTGCCATCATGGAAGTCTAGAGTACAGTCTGGGTGAGGGAGCTGCAGACTTGTACGAGGTAACAAGAAGTAATAATGGTGCCGAGCTCATGAGAAGATAATGATATTTGCTTTTGCAGCTTAGCCACCGATGAAGCATATCATGCACTTCAATAGTAATCACGACATCGCTTAGCTCCAGGACTCGTTAAGGCGGGGTACTAAATGCCGACGATCTCAGATCTTTGGGCAAATCCCATGGAGCACTAGGAAGAACTTACGATTAGGGTACAGGACTAGCCTTATCACATTTTCCCCTGGGGATAACGCTCAGTATGTAGAACAGGAGATAACTTGATGTTCGCAGAGTTCTAACGTTAGGTAGGATCAAGGTACCGCTTCTAAGCTACATATCTCCACAATTGTGACACTTAACCTAACCTTTCAAGCTCCCTGGGCACCTAAGGTACCTCGTACAGGCCCAACATCTAGAGACAAATAGCTTGTTCTGCCACTAATGCAGCCTAGAGGGCTAAGAATTATAGGTACCTTAGGTGTCTACCTAGGTACCTAAAATAGGTGAAGGCTGGCCAGAGCAACAAATGCAGTACATTTGCCAAGATTGTTGCGACCCCCAAATTACCCCGCACCAGTATCAATGGATAACTCGTTCCAAATTCTGCTGAATGGTCTGTCCTGCACGTCACCAGAGCTCGCAATCGAGAAACCCGAAGAATTGTGTAGTAGATTCGGATCGTTTCAAACCTTCCTGAATCCTACCTATCACACCAGTAACAATGCCGCAAGATCCTGTCATAACCTCTGTCACCGACTTGGCTTCATCAGACGCAAAATGGGTGTCGCTCAAGAAAGTCGAATACATTGATCAACTAGGCACAGCTCGTTCATGGGAAATAGCCGTTCGAAAGACAACAGCCAAGTCCGGCGTCGATGCCGTTGCCATTGGAAACATCCTACTTCATCCTTCCAAACCACCGAGCACTCTTCTGGTCATCCAGTACCGGCCACCGATCGGCAAATTCACTGTCGAATGGCCAGCGGGTCTAGTCGATGAACATGAGTCTGCGGAGCAAGCAGCTATTAGAGAAATGAAAGAAGAGACTGGCTATTCTTGCAAGATCCTTGATGTCGGCCCCGTGTTGGCAAGTGATCCGGGGCTTGCCAATGCTACACTGCAACTGGTGATGATGGAGGTGCAGCTGGACGAGAAAGAGAGCATGCCCGAGCAAAAGTTGGACGAGGGGGAATTGATCGAGCGTGTGGTTGTGCCTTTGAGTGAATTATATGATCGACTGATGAACTGGAGTAAGGACGATAAGTTCATGGTTGCTGGCAAATTGTTCTTCTTTGCGGCAGGACTACATTTTGCAAAGCAAGGAAACTATATTTGAGCTATAGCACCACCACCGTGGACCAGATTCATCGCTCTATGGAGACTTCAGCTCAGGTTGTCTATGTGACCTCTGCAAACTCCATCGTCAGTGTCGAACAGCATCATCGGAAACTTTAATGTCATTCTGGGACATTCTCTTGAGGATTGAGACAACCACTTCCATTCACGGGCCTGCACACTCTATACTGGATACTTTTGTGGTTCTGGACGAGCTCAAACTCTTTGCAAGTCTTGCCAATCTGATGTGTGGACATGCGCACAAGAGTGCCTATTCATCGAAACCCGTCGAGCCTTCGAACAGCAATCCATCGAGGTCCAGAAATTCTGGACAGAAGTAGACACTTGAGCGGAGTACATTTGAATATGCGCAGTTGGCATCAAACACTAAAGACGCACCCATTTTCCAGCGATGTGAACAATTCTTGTCCCGCCTAGCGATAAACTCTTGTTTGTTCTCAGGCGATGTCACGGTAGCGAGAAATTGTGGCATGTTCGGACTTTTCACCAACTGAAGAGCTTCTTGGGCTCGTATGATGTGATCATCGAGCAACTCATCTTGGACTGCGTAGGGACTGAGTTTGATATGGTAGAGCACCAGGGCGGCATAACAGACTGAACGACAGATATAGAACGGCGCTAGAGACAGCTTCTTCTCCTGAGCAAGCTGAATCAGTCGTATTGCATCTTCCCGGGCTCTCTGCACAATATGAAACGATTCTGATGACAGGGGAATATCATCGTGGAGAGCGAAAGACCATAGCTGAAGTATGGAGCCCAAGAAGAATATCTCTTCCATGTCACTTTCTTGTGGGAGGTTCTTCCTTCGAAGTTCGTCGAACTGCCTGGCAAAGACATTGATTAGACTCATTCGGGGAATAGGGTCAGCCAAACCGGAGCCATTCGAAGCTCGAGCGCCAATGGCTTGACTTGATTCGACCGTGAGGTGCGAGATCCTACACAGCAGAGAAAGCCGTGCAGGCACTGAAGGATTTTCCAAAGAGGTGAGCAATGAATGATCTGCTAGAACGGATGAGGGAACACCCAGCCTGCTGGCAAGGATCTGATTCACAATAAAGCAGGCAATCCAGGTGGTGCACCTGATATCTTCATCTTCCTTGCCGTTCCTTGAGTCAGAGTTCAGAGGATAATCGGTGGCGGGCCGGTGTAGCCCGATTTGCAAAGCCATTTGTGTTGCGATTCCACCGTAGATGAATGATGGATCGGATTTCTGGGAGACAAAAGGAAACGGCCACATGCATAAGATCAACAAAGCTTGCACAGCCTCTACTGTTGATGTGCTTGGATCAAGGATTTGGCAAATTTCGGCCCGTACTGGGTCCTCAAGTTGTGCTCGGTATGCGTCTGGGGAAGCCGCTGAACAGATTATCCAAAAGAGCAGGGGACATCTGTTGTATACCTCATCTGGAGATTGGTGCATCTTGAACGGCAGGTGTGGATGACATCGTGTGAAATAAATGCGAAATAGCTCGTTGGATTGAGTGACTGTGAGGTGGAAATCCCCAATAATCTTGTCGCTGGCACTGCAACTTGGCAGCGAAGGCACTATCTGTTGTGACGCCAGGTTCGGGTTGGTTTCTAACACGATCGATGCTGTACATTCATCGTCGTTCAGCCAGGTCGAAGTGGCTGACGCAAGTCTAGGGATATCCGTGTCAACACTATCGCCCCTTGAAAGAGAACTGTTCAACTCTCGTAGGTGTGTTACTTCATTCTGCAATTCAATCAGCCTTCTTCGCTTTGGCGTTCGTCGAAAATTGCTATTGAATGTGCAGGAGAGGTTGAGATTGCGACACCGTGTGCAGCCATTGGGACGCTCGATGTCTGCATCACAGCCCACTTTCCATTGACGACAGCGCACGCAGGCTTTAGCTCGCATATTCCCAATCGCTCGTGCCTATTCAAGTAAATGAGACCCGATAGTTAGACCTGCTGTGCATTGCGAAATCATGGCGGGGTGTTGCTCATCTTAAAGAAATGATCTTGCGAAGAAAGGGAGAACATTGCGATATCGCAATGCGGGGGCTAGCATGGGTTCTGCACGAAGCCCCCGGAGGGAGGATGGCACTTCTCATCCATGCCGTTCCCGCTTTGATATTTCGATCCATTCGACAGGTACCTCCTAGCCCGGTTGCGAGAGCCACAGTACTGTAAACGGTACTGTCTTGCGACGCCCAGGCATCCCACGGAAAAGGTACTGCCCATTTAGCTCGTGCTTCGGCCTTGCCCCTTTCGGCCTTAGTCCGAAGCCTTTGGGTCACAGTGATCGCTGCCGGAGACTTTGTCACACTCCTTCCATTTGACACTAGAAAGAAGCATGGCGAGAAAGCGTGAGCCAAGAGCGTGCGATATTTGTCGCAGTCGCAAGGTACGATGTGATGTATCAATAGTAGGTTCGCCCTGTTCGAATTGCTCAAAAGCGTCTGCCATCTGTTCCCTGAATAGTGCATGGGGAAAACCGCCAGCAGAGCAATCAAAGAGCACTGTGCCTTCAGCAAATATCCACACCTTCAAAGTCGATGTACCAAAGGCACATAACTCGACTGGTGATGGCGCATTCAACACTGTTGGTGTGATTGCAAGGCAAGAGCCATCAGAAGACGCTCACCCGAATGCTGTGGGAGATCAGTCCAAAGATGTTCAGGCTGCGGACTCAACAGTATCCCAGGAACATCTGGAATTGCCGGACTACATCACCCCACTTCCACAGAATATTGACCGGCATACCATACAATTATTACGGCAAACAGGAGCTCTGTCAGTACCTACGAACGAGCTAGTCAGTGAGTTGCTCCGAGCTTTTACTTGCTATGTGTACCCTTCATTACCGGTCGTGGATCTTCTTGGCTGCCTTGAATCGGTCAAAGTTAGAAACGACAACACCGTGAGCTTGTTATTATTTCAGGCTATTATGATGTCAGGTGCTGCATTTGCAGATATACGTGTTTTGCAACGAGCAGGATTTCAGACCCACAAGGAGGCTCAAAGTGCTTTGTTCCGACGTGTCAAGTTGCTGTATGAGATGGATATAGAATCATCACCAACAACAATAATCCAGGCCCTGCTTCTAATGTCACACTGGGAAGGACAAGTCAATGACACAAAGGGACGATTTTATTGGCAAGGAGTTGCACTATCATTTGCCATCGGCATAGGTCTAGACAATCCCCAATACTATTCAGGTCAGCCAGGTCAACATCAATTTCGTCAAAGGCTCTGGGCCTGTTGTGTCACCAGAACTCACCTCCTTCCCTTATTGGAGCGCCGGCCAATATCGGTCAAAAGTCCAGACCAGGATATCGAAGGCCTTCGACCACATATCTCCGATATCAACGGACTAGCTTATGCATTTGATCATTATGGTTTACGCGAGGGGAGGGAAGAATCAAAAATCCTCGAAGAATTATTCATACAGAAGTTGAAACTAGGTGTTATTATCCGAAGCATTTTTGACTTACAGTACGAGCGAGGCGCCTTGCGGCAAATTGATGTCAATGATGGTTTTATGGTGCTACTGCCAAAGTCCACTGCCACAGGTGTTGACATGCTTGTGTTGGACCGGCAATTGAACAATTGGTACAAAAGTTCATCTTCCTGCAAAGACCTCGCTTTCGGCCAGGACCACCGCAGGAATGGGCCCGTGGTAGGTGTGCACACTGCGGTCGCGGAAATGCTCTATCTGACTGCGTTGTCCACGGTCCATTTTCCACAATTACTGGCCGATCAGGATGTAGGTTCAGCGGATGAAGCACTTCAAAAATTCTCACGCCTAACCCTACGCTCTGCTGCAAGACGAATCACAGATATAGGAACAAGCCTCGCAGATTCTCAGCTGGTAGCATTGCTACCATGTGAAGCTGTTGAGGCATTCCTCGTTGCATCTATACAACATATCAGAGATATGATGACAACCGAAACAGACCTACGCAATATCGAGTCACTCTATCTGAGACAAACCCTGCAGATACTGGCCAAATTGGAAGGCAAATATAGCTCTGCAACATCTGCCATTGGCTTCATTAAGTGGTTTAAGAATGGGGATTTTTTGCGCCAACCTGCCGGACTAGAGGACCGCGTGTTTTTGATGACTCGCTGGGGCCATGATCTTTCGATCTCCCATACCAGAGAGAAAGAGGGTAGCGCTGCTCCAAAGGCTATTTCTCAAGGGAAGTCTAATTTGTACAGCGAGACACGGCCAGTCGCAGTTGCACATGATGCCACCTTCCAAACCACCTTCGACAGCGATGGCTTCCTCACTAGACCCCATGATCCGGTCCCGAATCTTGAGGGCTACTCGGAAATACTGTTGACGACCATGGATTGGTCGGAAGTTGATACTGCAACGTCAGGAGGACAGATTCTGTGATTTGACTTACGAACCGAAGTTGTATCATGGTCCGGCGGGCAATCACGAGATTCAGTCCCACCGGACTGTCCGTTTATGTCAAGGTCGGAAACTGGTTAGTTTTAGAGCTATTCCAGTCTATGTCTTCTAATGCGGCACGTCTTCTTTGAGATTCCGGGTGTCTCGCGGTGTTCAATGAATTCTAGTGCTTCGATGGCAACTGCTGAGTAAACGTCGGATGGACCACCAGAAATGGTAAGTCCGAGAGCACGAAGAGGCTTCTGGGATCTTCGCTTACTATTGGGTGGTGTTATTTTTCGCTTATGTATGGTGGCTTTCATTGGTCAATACATCCGTGTACTCGATTCTCGACATCGATCGTGGTCCAGGCCAGGAGCTCGTTGTACCGCAAGTTTTCGCCCGTGCGATCCACTCTCGGAACCGAATACTTGGGGCTACCCATATTCCCCATGGGGTAGCGATATCTGGAGTTCGTCTAACTAGCATTGAAGTATAAGATGATGGTCACTGGCAAGTCTGGTGTAGCTGTTCTATCGGCTGAATCAAGCAGTCAAATTTCTCAAAAAACAATGGCAGTCGAAACACCAGCAACAGCAACCTCTACCAAGACCATGAACCCAGATGTGGCCATGGCACATGAAGAGAGGGTCAACGCTGATCCTCCGTCGCACAATGAAACCTTTGTTGACTTCCAGGCCTACGAGACACGAAAAATCGATCTGAGAACTGTCTTAGGGCTGTTGGTATGTTATTCCAACCTTTTGAAGAGTCTTTTACTGACACTCGGAAGGCTCTTGCTATTACCTATGAAAGTTGCCTGTTCTCATTCGTACTACCCGCTTCGATCCTCCTGGCAATAAATCAGGATATTGGTCCTTCGAACAATATCGCATGGGTTGCCACTGCCTGGGCACTTGCAAGTGCAGTCATAATGACCATTGCAGGCCGATGTAGCGACATCTTTGGCAGAAGGAATTTCTTCCTTACTGGGAACCTCCTAGGCATCATCGGTTGTGCCATCGCCTGCAGGTGAATGGGTATATTTCTTGACTGCTATCTTTGGCTAATGAAGCAGAGCGCCAAGCGTTTCAGTGCTCATAATTGGTAGCTCGTTTGTGGTAGGTATCAGTCCATTATATCTTAAGATAGAAGCTGATCTAACTCCAGGGTATTTCAGGTGGGTTGCAGCAACTGGCATATGCAGCAGCAAACGAGATCGTTCCAAAGAAGAACCGTGGGCAGACGATGGCTCTCATGACTCTTGTTTCCCTACCCGGGTCAGCTTTCGGAGCCCCAATTGGTATGTTGCTTCCACTTTTGACCTTGAATGTATTATCTCATGATCATCTCAGCATACCGCATCATCACTGTAGCCTCATGGCGATGGACATACTACGTGGCTCTAATTGTCAATACTCTTGCCTTTATTCTTATTCTCGTCTTATACTGGCCTCCAAACTTTGTGGGACTTCACCCTGAAGGTAAGACAAGGTACCAGCAATTTTTGGAGCTAGATTTCTTGGGCCTACTGCTATTTGGAGGCGGCTTGACTGTCTTTCTTATCGGTGTCGGTTTTGGGGGCAACCCCTACCCGTGGACGAGTGCAATCGTCTTAAGCACCACCATCATTGGCGGCGTTTCCGTGTTCGTGGCATTCCCAATCTGGGAGGTTTACTGCCCAGATACAGTCACAAAACTCTGTCCTCCTACACTTATGCGAAATGTTAGGGCTGTCGTCGTGCCCATAGCAGTGTCTTTCGTTTCAGGGATGGCTCTTATGAGTACGGGCATTCTGTGGCCACAGCAAATCCAACGTCTCTTTACCACCGTCCCAAAGACCATCGGCTGGTATGCCTTGGCTGCCAATGGATGTGCGACAAGTAAGTGTTCCTCGCAGTAACTCAAAACACCCAACTTACATCGCACAGTTGGATTTGTCATGATTGGTCAAACATTCGCGAGTGTGCGAAAAACCAGATGGCAGTACATTTTCGTTGTTGTAATGATGGCAATCTTCCTGGGACTGAACGCAACAGTCAACCAAAACACCCCCGCGCGGGCAATCGTCTTTGTGGGTCTCGCCAACGTCATGATCGGAGCGACGAACTGTATCAGTGTTTTAATAGTCCAACTTGGTGCTCGTGATGAAGACATTGGACTTGCGACAGGGTTGGTCAACTCCGTTCGGGGAATTGGCGGTGCGGTAGGCGTTGCAGTCTACTCCAGCCTGTTGGCAAATCGGGTCGCCAGTACATATGGCCCTACCATTAGCAGCGCGCTCCTTGCAGCTGGTTTGCCGGATTCTTCGCTGACGGATTTCCTCAGTAAGTTCATGAATGAGGGGGAATGAGCATTTGACTAACCTACGCCATAGCTGGACTCCCGACAGGCAACATTATGAATGTTCCTGGCGTTACTCCGTTGATCATCGACGCAGGCTTAGAGGCACAGAAAAATGTATTTGTGGGTGCTTTCAGGCTTATTTACTGCGTGACGGTGGCCTTTGGTGGTGAGTGATGGCTGGGAGTTGTGCACAATCAAAACTGACATCGATTGCAGGGCTTGCAATCATAGGCTCGGTCTTCGTCGCGAGCGTGGACGATAAACTCACTCAGTAAGCTTATCCGCGAATGGCCCCGTCAACGCAGATGCTAACCCAAGTTTCCTCACAGGCAGGTCAATGTTCAGCTTGACCGACCACATCTCATTGGCCATGGGAATGGCGAGGCTATGGTATTACGCGAGAAAGAGTAGCCTATGAGAGACTCGGAGTTCCTTACCGAAACATAGTGGTGCGCTGGCTGTGGGTTGGTGAGTGTGTGCTTATTCCCGGTTGAGCTGCCATGCTGCGCTATGGCAAAAATGTGATATACGGCATTGTCATCGCAGTAATTATGGATGAGGAGTGTGTATTGCCATACTTCAATTTCTAGGTGCCCCGGCCAAAATAACAGGTGTCAAAGCAAGATTTGTTGTCAAAGGGCGAACAGAGATCATCCGTACAGCTCTCACGGGCAAACGGAATAAAGTTCTCGTTCTGTCGTTATTCCACAGAGATCAGCACAAGCAACACATTCATGTATGTAGCGAACAAATGGCTTCCTAACAAGTGCTGTGCCCCATCACAGCATCCTTTGTAGAGTTTCAAGCTGAAGAAGAAAACGCGACGTGTCTGGTCTGCTGGCCGATCACGCCTTGGGCGTCGAGGCAGCAAATAGTATAGAAGTCTATCGACTCAATGATAATGAGGGCGTACTCACCGAACGAATAGGCTCTGAAGTTCATGTGCGATCGCTCGCTCTAAAGTGAGGCACGAGTCAAGGCTGCAGAGGAATTAGGGGGTTAACGCCAAGAAAAGGCAATTTTTCCTGCAAAGGGGTTAAGCGAGGCTGAACACAAGTTTGATGTGAAGAGGTTTAAATGTACTTCCATCACCCACAGGTTACACCTTGTGTCGTTCTAGTGCAAGTCTTAGAGCATTGAAGCCCTGTGTACACAATCTCTCGATAGGAGGACTTGAGGCTGGTATTCTCACTTACCAGCGGATGTTAGACCACCCTCTCGTCGATATCGGTCTTCAATTTGTCTGGATCCTACCTTCAGAATACTCACTAGGCTTTCGGCATCTGCACCCAGAGAAATGGCTCGCGTCGCCGCAGATACGGCCAAGCATTTGGTAAGTCGTCACTTCAAGACACGACACGCCCCTGAAATTGTTTACTCAATCAGCAGCGTCTACTGACCATGGTATCTTGCAGTCACTGTTCATGGTCCTGAATGGTCTCGCCACGGTCCTCATCCAAGGCTACTCAATTCGCATGAGCTTTGAGTTCGCAATGGCACATCCCGCATGGGCTACCGTAGGCTACGGTCTCTATCTGGTCTTTTATTACTCCATGTTTGTGGAGGAGAACCAATTTCAACTGGAATCACTGAGAATTCAAGCAGGCAGTCCAACCCGGGGATTGCTCAAGGGCTGAAGCTTGTGATATGAAATCAAGAAACAGATGTTTGGGATGGCGGCGTCAAGGCACAGCGCAACGAGAGACTTCCACAGGAGTTCTGATTATTGGTGAAAAGGGGTTACAGCCTGGTCTTGACAGATTTTTATTATTGTCCTCCCTATATCTTGCACAAAGTCATCATCTGCTAAGTGAGTGTACTGCGGTCAACCGGAGCCGGGTAAACCAGCTTTGAAGTTATTCTTCTGTCCCTGTTCAAATCTGCACCACAGCTTGTCCTGCCTCTTCCTCGGCGGTTCTCACACAGCCCGGCCCTCACCATGGTCGCCGCGGAGACTGTTGAGAAGCGACTTTCATTCCTATCCAGACGTTAGGAATAAGGTATGGCGCACCGCGATTATGTTTTGTCGTGCGCCATAAGTTCACAGTGAGATGATTTGTGCATTTCTCCGCATGCCGTGAAGACACAGAGCCTACGATGAAAGTGTGCAAGTTACATGCGGAATGATGCAAAGATCATTTCAAAGGACCCTGGCGTGAAGGGACATCCAATCGGCCTCGAGGAAGCCTCGTTACCTGATCGGGGAGCAGACGCATGAGATACTCGCAAGAAGTACCTCGTGATTGCAATGGCGCAGCACTTCTTGCGAGTATCTTATGCGGCTACTCCCCGATCGTGTAATGAGGCTTCCTCGAGGCCGATTCGATGTCCCTTCGCGTCATGTTCAAGAACCTAGTTAGCGATGAGAGTATCATAGTATCAAATATGAGGGGGTAAGAGATTCAACGTTACCGCTTCAAGGAGCTGATGAGTCAGTTCAAGAGTAAGGAGTACTGCGCCAAGCACATCGGCTCCGCCATCGATGAAGACCGCACCCAAGATCGCTTCAACTGTCGTCGCCATAGTCTTGTCAGAGATCGCGGTCGTCCCTTGATTCAAGATGACACATCGATCTAGATTGTTCCTGAAACCGACGGCGGTCAGGTTCGCATTCCCAAGCAGGGCTTGCTCCACCTGGGTCCACTGGCCTACTTGATGTCAGTAAAAGCTGATGCGGTGATCGAACACGCTTACCCTTGCTCCTTCCCGTGCTGAACCAAAGCCTGCATATGTTTGATTTGGCAACGGTGTCCCCAAGGACTGCCATTCTGTCGTTCTTATGAACCCGGATGAATTTCCCTTTCCACGTCAACACATGGCCCGACGCCTGTAAGGCCTCGAGGCAGAGTAGCTGATTCGTGAAGCGATGGTTGATGATCTCTTCACAATTTGCAACTTTCGCTTCTGTGGTCGCCATAGCTTCTTTGTATCGTATTGAATGTCGATATGGAGTAAAGATATTGAAAACGGTGGGAAAGTGCTGATATTTGTTGTTGCTGCAGGACAAGTTTGAGAAGTTGACGTCTTTTATAAGCTCATTGGGATTACAATGAGGGTGGGTGGTACGGAGTGGCTGGTGAAATCCTTAGGCTGGGAAGCGTCCCAACTTCGTACTTCAAGTTACTGGAGGCCCCTCGACCAGCAAGACTTGGCCCAAGGCGCTCGGTAGGCGCATCTTCTTGCCAGCCAGTTAGTTAGGTGGTTCACAAAGCCATATCATTGGAAGTTCAGATGACATTGCAAAAATGGCTTGTTTATTCTTAATGATGTCATTTACCAGAAAAGATAACTTTGAATCTATACATTAAGATTGATGGTGATAAATATGAAGCTGGCAGCTTTTAGATGAATGAACTTGGTCGGCTGCAATTACCATCGCCCACTACCATACCTGTTTCATTATGCGTACAATCCATTCTGCCACCAAGCGCACCTGGAGTTAGCCGCATCATCACGTTGCTGCGTGGTCTGATTCCAACCAATACCGGCGATCATGGCGTTGGCACCGTACTTTGGGAAGTTGGGCAACCCACGGCCATTGGGATTGCCATGCATAGCGAAATTAGTCAAATAAGCCTGCAACTGCTGTGCAACAGGAGCAACGAGGCCAGTGGTAAAGTTAGTAGCTTCGCCGTTCCAAAATGTGTAGGCGAGGTCCATCGCGTGAAACCCTGGCGGAACCTGGAATTCATATGCGTAGGTATTGTTGTTAAATCCCTTGTTGAGGTAAAACGTGTTGCAAATGAAAACGAATTCTTGGACGATCAGAAACGCCCGGCCCAATGGAGAGGTATATGGTTGACCTCCCGAATATGAAGGAGGGTAGAGGTTGTTGAGAATATAGCTTGTCGTAGAGTTGGTGATACCAGGAAACACCTGATTAAGCCAAGTTGCAAAGTCGGCTTCGGTTTTGAGATATGGGGGAGTGAAACTCGCGGACTCGAAACTGTTGTGTCCGACCATGATGGAAACATCTTTCGCAAATCTCCCTGAGGCGAGCAGGTTTCCCGGCAGAGTAGGAACGATGACTCCATCGACCATCGGCCCGTACGTAAAACTGCCAAACGGAAATGAGTATCCCACTTGGATCGTGTTCGCCAAAATCACTTCAGCAGAGGATTTCTGGCGGGCTTCCGCAAGGCTGTTGACGCCCAGAACTTTGAAGAAGTTATTCGTGATATTTTCCGCGGCAGCATTTGTTCCAACCGGGTCGAAGCCAGGGGATTGAGGAATGGCTTGCTGGAACAAGACTGGCTTTTGACCTCCAAAGGCTGTGATCTGATGTGTGATTGAGCCGCCACCCGCAGATTCTCCCATAAGGGTGATCTTATTTGGATCTCCACCGAAGAGGTGAATGTTCTTCGAAACCCATTCTATGGCCAGTCGTTGATCATAAAGTCCCGCATTTGGCGTGCCCCCAGAATTTTGGAATGTTGGTCCGGCAAGCCATCCAAGAGCACCAATCCGGTAGTTAAATTGTACCCAAATAACACCATCTTCGCCGCCGGCCTGACTAGCTTTAATGAAACCGCTGGGATTTCTTAATGCCTTGGATCCGAGGACATAGCCACCGCCATAGAACCTAGCATTGTCAAAATGAACTCGTAAACGACCTGGGGGTTCTTACCATATGACGACCGGGGCACCCCCGTTTTGAGGCTTTCCAGGTCCGTGTCCAGGTCTCCCAGCTTTATCAAAGATGGCTTTCGGAACAATGACATCCAGAAAGAGACAATCCTCTGTAGCTCTTCCATCAGTCTGATTGGTGACATCATGGGTCCTGAGATACTCTTGAAGAGCGTTGTTCGTAGCAGTGTAGTCGAAGGAGTCCAGTGTACCTGTGACGATAGCTGTTTGGATCGCACTCCCAATAGAGAACCATCCATAAGGAAGGGCTTGTGGACAAATCCTGCCCACACTCCCATTCTGGACAACAGGGTCTCTTCCTACTGGCGCTACAGGAGGTGCAAATCGCAGGTTACCAACTGGTGGCTGACCATATCGTATGTTGGTGAAGTTGTAAGTTTGACCAGTTTGCTAGGTACACGGTCAGTAATTGTCAGTATTGTGTAATGCTTGTACTGGCTGAAGTACATTGAAACTTATCGCCTGATGGACCTCATAACCAAGGTCGACTTTGGGTAGCGCCTGTGGTCCTGGGCCTCCCGGCACGTTCTCCGTCGTGAGATTTTGTGAATAGACACCAGTAATGCTGCTTGAAAAGAGCACAAAGCCTGCAAATGCAGGGGATCCAATATACCTCATCTCGGCAGAATTGCAGCTCGTTTCTGGCTGCTGACCAGACAAACATTGGTTCAAGGACTCGGAAGGAAACCCTCCAACTTATATCCATTTTCTTCAACCATCACTTGCAGACGATCTTGCAGCTTCCGTGCTTACAATTCAAGACTGTCGTCCGTTCAGCAGACCTTCTCCGCGATCATGCCATTGCAACCATGCTATGTCTCTCCGAAGTCTGCACTGAAGCTGGTAGATCGGAGATTGCACGTCCATTCCTGGGGAAGGCTTTGGGGAAACATGTCGTCTATCGTGCGGGGTATTAGGTGTTTTCCATACAAATAAAGAGCATCAACCTGGTCACCCATGCAGCTACATGGTCATTAGTCCTTCCTCGGCTTCTGAGAGATTAACACAAAAGGTCATTGACTGACCACTGCCTCTGGGGGCCTTAAGAATTAGGAAAATGGTTCGACTGACTTCCACCGGAGAATCCCAACCCCAGATATGTTCTTGATTTCCACCGGAAGATCTGGGAGGCTCAGCAGCTCAAAAAATTGCCGGCATTTTCGACCCTTGATGCACAAATGCACGTTCAGCTGCACAGCGAAGGAGTGAAGTTCTCGGTCCTCCTCAGGAAGTATGACGCTTCCCTTTGATGGATCACCGAGTGTTGTAGGACCGCGAGAAATGGAACGCGATGAATGAACCGTGATCGAAATTGACTTGCTAGCTTCATCGAGGCTTCGATACTCGACAGCATGCGGAGTGACCGGTGGTAGAGACAAAACTTCTGGTCTCTGGAGACCCACCTGGTCAAAGGGAATATCGCTGAATGGCGTCCGTCAGCCTTACCCTGTACAAAAACCTGGACTTTATCCACAATTTGCTCAAGTGAACCAATTCCATACTCGTGAACATTGAAGTTAGTCTTCAGCATAACGATCACCGAGAAAGATTGAGCAGAAGAAACAGCCTGCATGAAGGTTGGCTGCATGTAACGAGCACCACAACCCGGCGCCTTGGTTGACGTAGAATAACAATGTATGGACTAAGTCGCCATTCTGAGACAGAGTCTCGAGGATCAAACCAAAGCTAAGACGCAAATTCCAGAAGAGTTTATATGCAGATATCATCCAATTACCGTGTGCCTCTCGGAATCGAAAAGCCTTCCGATCGCTACCTTAGGACAACCGAGACCCGACCAGTATCAATATCTAGCGAGAGCCCCGAATACGAGCCCACAAGGCCAAAAAGCCGAGGAGTCTGTAGCCGACAATAATGGCCAGCATTATGCCAAACCAGTGCCAGGTTTTGCCGTCCTCGGAAGAATACTTATAAGCCTCCAAAATTGCAGTACCCCTGATCTTGCCCTGACTTTCAAGATCACTCTTGTACATGCAATAATAACTCGATTCTCCAGATAAATCACAGCTGTAAACAGTATTCTTGAACTGATTGACCATCATTGCTTGAAAAACGTATGCCTGATAGTCAATATAATGAAAGACATCTGACAAAGTGTCGGTCAGGAGATATGCCATGGAGGATATGGAGGATATGCTTACATTTCCAGAATACATTAAGTTTACCGAGTGGTACGAGGAATCCTCCCACACTCATCCACAGCCCATTCGCGAACGCGATGGCCGCTAAAGCGACCACAAATATGGGGAATATCGCACTAAGAAGCATCACGAGGCTCTCAGCTGCCAGCAAGTCCAGGAATAGGAAAAGAACCCAGATCCAGAATCCCTCGGCTGTCTGGTGAAAGTTTGAAAGCCAGTAAGTGATCACACTGAAGATCAAGGTGATCAACAGCAGCCAGGGAATCCCAATCAAAAAGTTCGAAACCATGAAGCTCAGAGGTCCGTAAAGACCATTTGCGTACTCTTTATTGAAAGTCCAGATGTCTTCGATGAGACTTGGTACGTATGCGACCGCCATGAACGACATGAAAGCCCCACCAAAGAAGAGCGCATTGATAAATGGCTGGATAGATGACTGAGTGTAATCCAGACGAAGCCAGACTGTACCCATCAAGATTGCCAAGCCCGTGTACATAGCAACGCGTGTACCGTATGCTAGAAGGTCGCGGTAAGACTTGATGAAGTTCCGGTGCAGCAAAACCATCGGTGCAGCAAGTTGTGAACCATGACTCGATGACTGTATGTGATCTAGGGATCCGGCTTCATTTGGTTTCTCATTGACAAGCATTAGTTGGAGAGAATGATGCATCTCTGACTTGGTCCAATAATCATGAATTTTCTCCAGGTCCACCTTTCCCGATGGCATATCAGTGAAATCCGTATTTACAAGATCCAGCAGAAACTCGGCAGGATTCGTCTGCCTCGGAATAGGAGCAACATGTTCAAAATATGGCACAACTTGTTCGATGGGACCAAAATAGCACGTTTTGCCATGAGACAACAGAAGTAATTTGTCGAAGAGTTCAAATGTCGTGGTAGAAGGCTGATGAATGGCGGCGATGACAATCAAGTTGTGTCTTTTGGTTACTTCCGAGATCATTTTCATCACTTCGTAGCTTGCGGCAGAGTCTAGGCCGCTGGTTGGCTCGTCAAGGAACAGGACCTTGGGTGAAGTGACCAGCTGGCTGGCAACGCTCACACGTCGTTTTTGGCCACCGCTGATGCCTTTCCTGATTGGAGTTCCAATGAATGTATCTTGTTGTTTCTGCAGACCGAGAGACTTGATGAGCGATTGGACAAGAGCAAGCCTGACTTCCTTGCGAACACCATGGAGCGCCAATCGTGCCGAAAAATCGACCGTCTCCCGTACTGTCAAACTGCCGATGAGAGCGTCCTCTTGTTCAACGTAGCGCGATAGTCCACGCAGGCTCACTTTAGTGATCGAATTGGAGTTGACACAGACTTGACCTCCCCACTGAACCTTTGATCGCATTGCTAGGACATTGAGCAATGTTGTCTTCCCACTGCCGCTTGGGCCCATCAGCGCAACTAGTTGGCCTGCTTTCACTTTACCATTGCAAGAGTCCAGAATAGTGAGGGGCAGCTTGGATTTTCGGTCCTTGACATTGACCGTAAGGTCATGCCATGAGAAGGATTGGACTGAAGTATTCGTAAAGAAGTCGGAGGGAACAGACTCAGGGTCTATGTCTGCCATGATGATTCTGCTTGATGCGAGGACTACTCACAAACAGCAAGAGATTGGTGACGGAAGCAAAAGCTTTGAATACCATGTGAAGGAGTACTTGTACTAGTTGTTATCTTTCCCAGGTCGCCCTTTTTATGATCTTGCGTCGAACGTGGGTTATTGACTGAGCGGCACCGGAAACCCAAGTGACCGGAATAGAATATACTTGGGCTCCAAATTGAACCAGGTGTCATGCAAAAATGAAACTGTATTGGTGGCCTGAGTGCTGGAGATAGCCGATACAAGCATGTGGAGGCAATTCAGCCCTCGCTTGGTTCAGCCGTTCTTGTGGACACCGCATTGATCCCCGAGGAACCACGTGATCGAGTAGTATATTCATTGCACTCCACAGTAGGATCCCGAATCTGGGGACACCGGTTAAGCCTTCGGCGACCACTTGAGCTTTCATACAACTGTAGAGCCCGATGTGTTCTTCAACGATTCATCGGTTGTGAGGACCAGTCGCAAGCCATTTCAGCAGGGCTCAGTTCGAATTCTGAAAGTTGTTCGCACCATAAGCTCCAGCGGCATACAACCACTGAACTTTATCAGGACGGACCTGACGTGCAGTCTACTCAGCCTCTGGAGTGAATAGCGATGCAGAGTGGTCGTAAAGGGTCTTCCGTATTTTCGTGCCCTAGCCAAAGCCAGTACTTCCCAGAACATTCAGTTCTCAAAGCAACCATTCAGGAGTGGAATGATGGATCGCAAAGCCCAGTAACAAGGAGTATGGGAGGTGGGATTGACGCTGGAAACGTGAAACTGCTTTCGTTAGCTAAGATTCGATTCCGTTTTCAAGACAGTGCACATCTCTCCCACTGGTCTCCCCTTCGGAAAGTAGACTTAGTACTTGAGAGACATATCACTCAGCTGGTCTGCAACAATCCAGGTAGATCATTTTCTGGTTTTCTAGTCTCCACCCATCGCAAGCTAACACCTGACATTGCTGTCCTTTGGAATGCATTCGTTGGTCTCTTCTGCGGTAGCAACGATATCTGGAACCCAAATGGAAAGCATGTACAGTGAAGACGCGACCGCATTTACCTAGATGAGAATCACGGAATCCGCAACAGGATTTCATGGACCCCTTGAGGTGCAGCACACACGAGAGTAAGAGGCCTGCGTATCCCAGGTATTGCGATTTGGACAATATGTGAGGTCGGGACATACTATGCTTGGTGCAACGAACATTTTTCAGCTGAGCCAATGTGGTTTACCGGTAGAAGTGTTTCGTACATGCTCAGAAAAACTCAATCACTGCACCGTCTCGACTGCAAACTTACATAAGCGCAGAAAATGAGGCATCCACTGCCACCAATGATAGCTGTAACTCAGCACCAGCTGGGCGATGCTTCCAAATGCCCAGGATCACGACGGAGTGCAAACACTTGCTCGTCCACTCTGAGGCTTTTTCAGCCAGCCGGTTCGAAACATGTTGCCAGGAAACGGGAGGCCTTGAGCCTCCGGCTGAATTAGAGTCAGGATTGGACGGGTAATTGCTCCCATACAAGTGATGCTCCAACGGTAACTAACTGGCAATTACAATTGAGGAAGGAAAAGAATAGAGGTAGCCTTGAAGATGCAGTCAGATAGGGGGAGTGGGTGACATAAGTGATTTCAGCTTGATGTTTCTCAGGTGTGGCGGAAGCCCAGTTTCTCCATGCTGAACGAGGGAAGGTAACGCTGAGAAGATATGAGACCAGAACCGAGGGAGGAAGATGATGATCTGCAAATCCGGACATGGTAGTCTCTCATTACGAGTCCAGAGCAATCCGTAGTACTCGTCAAAAGTCCAATTATTCGTCTCCTGGAGGGATCTTGTTCTAGTGTCGGTCTTGCGTAGCCTTGGTTGCGATTGGCAGTCAGCGCGATCGTTGCTGTCCATATTTGTGACGGGCTCGCGGTGCGATGATGGAGACTTGCTACTCCGTACTCCGCCCGGAAGACAGAAGCCTGTGTCGTTTTGATCCTGGATTGATACCAGGTTCGAGACTTTCATTAATAACAATTACAGGGGTCCGGTGTGTGGAACTGGCGCAGAGATTTCCGCCAAGTACGGGAGAAGCAAGCCCACCGGGCTGTAACACAGCGCCTACGAAGTACTTCGTACTCTGGATGAATTAAGATGTTCGATGGTACGAGGTATCGGTTCGTTGAGTGATACCACGCGCGAGAGTCGAGAGCTCAGCCCTGTGCAGGCCCAGGGTATGAGGTTGCTGACGGTGGTTCACTGTGATACACAGCTGGGGTTGTGACACCAATTAAGAAGCGAGCCCTGTTTTGCAATTTCGTCAAAGTTTCTTCCGGGCTTAAGCCAGACTTGGCTTTTCCCTTGGCGAGCTCGGCACATCTCGCCATGTTCTCCTGAGTGTGTGATGCTGTGGCTGCTGATTGAGTTTACACCCATCAACCACCGAACGTAAGCTGAGATACCTTTTAGTATAGAAACACCATCTCAGTCTATTTCATACGCTACAAATTGATAGGCGTATAGACATATAGATGTCACTTATCAAACGGCTGGTCTTTGCCTTCTTCTCTGAGAGTTGTTGAATACTGCCTGACAGATCTCCACTCTTTTGTCCCGCAGGTTTCACTGGCTGCTTGGCTATTAATCTTAACCGTCAATCGGTGCGACCACTTTTTCTTGGTACACACTCCACGTCTTTCCACTCTTCAAACGAGAGTCTTGTTCTCTCGGCAGGTACTTGGCCCTCTAAAGATGGATATCTTTGTGCTTGGCCTCTCCTTTTCCAGGCTTCGTCTAATCTCTGAAGCAATGATTCACCCACATCACTTTCCCTCTTGCAGTCAGCCGTAGATCCACCCCCGACGCGCTTTGTTTGGCACGTCCCAGTAGGGGATTCAGGTCTCCCTACCCTCGGGCGTGATCAAGTCGGCGATGGATAGATATATTACAAGGCGAGGCCTAAATCCCCTCTGCCCCGGGTGAGTTTTCGTCTCTACGTTTCTTCCGCCAGCATCATCTTTTGAAAGCATTTGCTTTCGTCCTTTCGTTATTGTATAGTCACTCCTTTCATAATCTTTCAGCATGAGGTCGCTCAATTATTTGGCGGTCCTTTTGCCGCTTCATTCTTTTCATGCCCTGGCAAACAAGCCAGAATCGGATGTAATCGTCCATGTCACCGAAACAAGAACCGTTACTGTTTGCCCCATAACAGAATGGTTTACCTGCGAGGCCGATCTTCCAACACCACCCCCTAACAATGGCGGCGGTCCAGCAACGACAACCCCTTCAGGTGGAAATGGTGGATGGGGCTCCAGCAGCCACACCGCCAGCTCGTCTGGAGACAATGGAGGCTGGGGTTCCAGCAGTCATACCGGCGGATGGGGTACCAGCAGCGGAGTAAGCACGACCGGGGGACATGGTGGTGATGGCGGTTGGGGATCAAGCAGCACCAGCGCAGGCACAACTACTGGCACCACCACTGGCACTACCACCGATGATCATGGACACCACGGTAGCAGCAGCACCACAGCCGGTCAACCCGGAACAACCTCCAGCCACCACGACGGATCTGATAGCACAACTTCATCATATAGCCACTCAGTCTCTGGAACGACCTCTGGTACTGCCACCACTACCACCTATACCACCACTAGCGGCACGACAACCAGCTCTTCTTGTGGACCAACAGCAACCAAACTCGGTATTGAGATCCCAACATGCTTGGACAACACCCCATCGGACCGTAGCCGCTGGTGCGGAAAGTCTATTGACGATGATACTCACACCACGTTCAAGACTGGCAAGACCAAGAAATTCACATTGACCATCACTAAGGAGAACATTGACTTCGATGGCTCCCTTAAGGAATCGTTTGCCATCAACGGCAAGACTCCTGGTGAGCCTATCGTTGCCAACTGGGGCGATGTGGTTGAGGTCACTGTTATCAATGGACTATCTGATAACGCAACCACTATCCATTGGCATGGTATCCGACAGGTTGGCACCAATGATCAGGATGGTGTCCCCGGTGTCACCGAGTGTGGTATTCCACCAAATGGAGCCAGAACATACACATGGCACGCATCGACTTACGGAACCGGCTGGTACCACTCCCACACATTGGCTCAATATGGAGGTGGTATCCGAGGACCTATCATCATTCACGGACCTGCCACGGCCGAGTACGACTACGATCTTGGTACAGTCATGATTGATGAGAAGTTCACTCAGACTATCTTCCAGATGGCATATAACATTGCTCGAGTCCGAGGAGCCCTACCTGCCGCTGCTAACTATCTCCTTAATGGAAAGAACACCTCTCCAGATGGAACCACAGGTGAAGCCAGCAAATGGATTGTCAAGAAGGGCAAGAAGCACTTGTTCCGCATCATCAACAGGTAAGCACTGGATCCGAGTTTATATTAACGTCGCTAACGATGTTTCAGTGCCGCCCAGAGTGCGTACGCCGTCCGATTCGATAGCCACAAGATCAAGGTCATCAGCGCCGATTTCACTCCAATTGTCCCATATGAGACCGATACCCTCTGGATCCAACCTGGCCAGCGATACAACGTCATTCTTGAGGCAAACCAAGTAGGTCTATCCCAGCTTTCACCATGTTCCAAGCTAATATAGTACACAGGCCGAGGGAGCTTATTATCTCCGTGCTGTATCGCAGACTGGCTGTGGTGCTACATCCAACAACAATGGTTTGGGTAACTCCAACGGTATCTTCTCCTACGAAGGTGCATGCGGTGCCACACCAACAAGCAGCAACGCGACCATTGTTACCGCAGGTATCTGTAACGACGAACCGCTTGCAAGCCTTGTTCCCCATGTCAAGAAGTCTGCTGGATCCCTTGCCAAATTCCAAGAGAAAGTCAAACTTCTACCGGCTGGAAACGCTGGCACCCAGAACTTTGATGGCTTTGGACCTATTCTCAGATGGTATCTGGGAGGAGCCTCGACCGATCTCAGCACCAACAGCGCTACACCTGCTGGCAGCAAGACCATCAACGTGACATTCGAGGACCCCACTCTCAAGACCTTGTCCACACTCCCCGGCCTTGCCTACAACAGCTCCGTCTACGGAAACACTGCTGTGCTTGATGGACCTGCCAATGAGTGGGTTTACTTCGTCATCCAGAACAACTTCCAGACATCCCACCCCATGCATCTCCACGGTCATGACTTCTCTGTCTTGGGCCAGGGCCGTGGTGTTTTCACCGCAGATATGGTTGGTCAACTCAAATTCGACAACCCTATCCGACGTGACACTGCTCTCCTCTTCGGCGGTGGTTCCCCACAAGCCTTCGTGTCTGGCTGGACTGTCATTGGTTTCGAGACCGACAACCCGGGTGCCTGGGTTATGCACTGCCATTTGATCTGGCACGCCGACGGCGGTATGGGTCTCCAGTACCTGGAGCGTCCCAGCGAGATCAAGGACTACTATGATGATGGATTCAAGCAGGAGTGCAAGGCCTACGAAGACTACAAGTCCGCTGGTGGCGCCGAGAAGCACCAATATGAGTCCGGTCTCAAGCGTCACTTGAGCGGCCACCAAGGCCTCGGCCACTCTCACGGAAATGTTCTCCGCCATTAGAACGGTTTGACGACCCCTTGAATTCTTCCTATGTTAACATATTCTCGCTCGCACGCACTCATACAACTGAATGTCAAACTCTGAGCACGCATATGTCACAATCTCTGCACGCATACATCATATCCTTGCACGCATTAGAAATCTATTGATATACTATTAGTATATGAAGCAATGCGAAAATTAATACTTATATGATGTACTCTTTATAGCGGGACTACGCGGTAATGGAATAAATCCTGTGTGCTTCGACTCTAGAGACTAAAAAGCGGTCAGGAAGTGAGTGATTATCTTCGTGCTGCGAATTATTTAATTGGACCTCCTCCTGTATCTACTTTACACATGAGATTTCGGTCAGTATTTTAATTTCAATTCTTTTCAGTCTCATGAAGCATGCAATATAGCATTTCCCAGTTACTCATGATTCATCCAGGGCGACTTGGGCAAGATGCCATAGTGTGAGAATGAGTATCAATCAGCACACGACCTGGCAGAGCTTCGGACCGACCCAATCGCTCGATGTTACACAGCTCGATTCGAGATTGCACGCTGAGTTTTACTGACGAAGATAAGCACTACCGGCCTACACCTATTCCTCGCTTGCTTTGCTTAGTATCACGCGTGATGCTTGATCAGAATGTATTATTTTGGTCACTACTCCACCGCTCCCGAGGTACTTCTTGCGACTGAATGCTCCATTCGCGCAAACAAGGATACCTTGTCTGCTGACTCCAATCGTAAAGCCAAGGCTCAGGGGGCGCGTCCCGTCATTAAGCGAAAATCTCTCCTCTTCGAAATTCGATACAAATTTCGGCCAGTCGTTTGCACTAATCCTCAAATCAATGTGGAATCTTAGTTGAGAAGTGGATGACGGTATTCGTAAGTGTGTACATCACATCTACTCTGCCGTCTAGTGGGTGGCAGATATGTGGTATGATTGCTGAAATCTTCTGATCATGTCTCAAGCAGCTCGAGGCGTTTTTGAATCACCTGATTGCATGTTGGGTTTCACTTCGTAGGGAGGAAACTCGCAATCGGGTCAGTCAGGACTGAAAGATTACGAGTACAAGAAGCTGAAAATCTCTGAGGCCCATCTAAGTAGTAACTCTTAGATCCGTTGCGTCGACAAGTCCACCCGGATCTGTCTGCATACTGTCCAACACACCATCCCTCAGAGCACTGCCTTCTCCTTTGATTCGTCTGCATGGCGAGTTCCGCCGATCTCCTTTTCCAGATGTACCTCGACGTGATTCGTGAAGTACTTGGAAGGGTCTCTAACAGCCACTGCACACGCCATAGCAATGATGCCGAAGGGTATTGAAGCCAGCCAGGTGATGCGGAACCCGTATGCATATCCCAGTCTAGCGGCCTCCACACATTCCGAGAACACCGCTGTGGAAACTGTTGGAACTGTGGCCGCCTGTTCAGGAACACCAACAATTGTCAACTTCACAGCTCCGATCAGCGCCTTCATTGTCTCAGGGGCAACATTAGCCTCCGTCGCGGTTTGGGTGACGCGGCTGACTATCTGCTTGGCCGACACCTGCCCGAATATTGATGAGAAGATGACGGAGCCTACTGCTCCTCCGAGAGATCTGAAAGTGCCTATCAGCCCTATCGCTACTCCTAGATCTCTTTGGGGCACATGAAGAGAGGCTGTGGTATAGCAGTTCAGTGTGATCCATCCGAAGGGTAACATCGCAAGAAACTGTACTGCCATAACCCAGTTGATATTATGTGGGGTGATAAGTGCTGCAAGCCCAAAGAATAGCGTTTGCATGAAGACTGAGAACGTCAACTGAAAGTGAACGTATTTGATATAGTGCACAAGACCAGGAATGATGACTCCGCCCACGAGCTGACCAGCACTGTTTCAAATTAGCAAAGATTTGAAATCGGCTGAAAGACTCCTTACCCGGAGGGAATGGAGTACACCCCGATCTTGATGGGATCGGCCGTGTACAGGAACAATATTGTTTCAGCGTTCAAGGCAGATGCTGCGAAGAAAACCATTCCCGCGACGAACACCAGCATGAGCAGTGCAGAGAATTCCCGGAAGCTTTTGAATAAGTACCATGGGAATAGTGGATCTTTCGCCACAGTGAAGTCATAAACAAAAGCGCCCAGGAAGACAGCAAACCCAAGGATTAAAGGTGCAAGTGTGCCGGCATGACTCCAAGGATAGGTATTTCCCCCAGAATTGAGTCCATATAGGAATACTGCCAGTCCCGAGACGTAAAGGGCAGCACCAATGAAGTCGAGCTGTTTGAATTCTTGCCATTTGGTGAGACCATCGGGGCGAGGATGACTTGGTGGAAAGTATACGAAAAATGTGCCAACAAGAGAGAAGGCCCCATAGCCCATCGCTATGTAGAACATGATCCGCCATGTAGCATGCGACAGGAGTGCATTGGCCAGAAGTGTACCTGCAATCGCCCAGCTTGCAAGGTTCAATTCCGTCCACGCAAGGCCAACACCTCTCCACTTGTTGGGAAGAATCTCAGAGATGCCTAGCAAGTTCAGTCTTTCTATCTGAATGCCTTCACACCAAAATCATCATCTTACCTGCATATGCGACAGAGACCGTGCCAATTGAGCCTCCCAAGATGACCTCTCCTGCGATCAATTGGTTCATCGACTGCGCACTGCAGGCAATGGCGCCACCAACAATAGTTAGGAGCTGACCCACAAGAATAACATAACGACGACCGAAGACATCTGAAAGGCGACCAGCGATAGAAAAGCCGACTGCGGCAGCGGCCCCCCAGCCTGACGGAATCCAGAAGGTGATATTCTCTCCTCCAAGCTTCTCGCTCAGCTGTACGAGGATAGGTGTGGCAAGGATGAAGCCAAAGATGATGGGGCCAGTGAAGGACGTTCCTAGGAACAACGCAGACAAGATTACGGATAGACTCAATTTCTCGACGTGCTCTGGACTGTCCTCAAGTGCGGCCTTATGTGGGTCTTGATAACCAAGAGGGACATGGTTTGCAGGTTCATGATGAGCTCGCTCAATCTCTGCCTCCACTGTCGCCTTATGCTCCGTTGCGTCATGCATTATGTAGTAGAGGTCTGCGGTTTCGACTGTGCAGTCTTCCGGAACCAAGCCCAGCAAAATCTCGCTTCAGAAACACCCTGGCAGGAAGAAAGGTGCGGGCATATATACCTCACCCACATGATGGTCTGGTCTACTCCCCCATGGTGCTTTTAGACCTGGCCCCGCCTCGAGGCTTGGAGATCATTGTGCAAAAGCTTGGGTAGTGCTTATTCGACTCTAGCCTTTTCGTAATGCTTCTCCGGTGCGGAGGAGATTATCTGAAGGCCAGTGGAGCACTTACCGAGGATGGACGTTGGTGGCTCAGTGACAGAATGATGTTGCGGGGTGAGGCATTGTCGTATGCTACGCAATAAGTGCGAGAAATGCTGGTGGCGTTACACAAGCATTCGCGAGCGGTGTTAAGAAGCCTGGCAAAATGCTTGTATGAACTAAAGCTGACGTCCCAGCCAGGTTCCTAAACCGCTTGCTTGACACGGCTCCTATTCAGAGGAACTTCATAGCCATGCTTACTGACCCAAGTCTCACGGAAGTTGATCAGTCTATTGTCTGAGCTTTGCTTCTCTTGCTTGAACATCTTAAAGAAGCCCCTCCATTTTAATGATATGCGGAGAAATCCCGGATTGCCTCCACAAATGGGGCTACACAGCAACTGCCGTACAAATGTCGTGCGGAGAACAATGTGGAGAAGAGTCCGAGGTAGGCCTGCTGTGGTGTATCCTGAGTCAGTACCTCCTCCGTGGTGCTCCTGCCGGAGTGTACTGCTCTTTCCTTGTCTTATCAAACTTCCAGTGCAGGCTTTCACCAACATAACCTCAGCAAGGGTGCGACAGTAATTCAAGCCTTTGTTGCTTTAGAGAAATGACGAGCATCACCAGCATAGCAGCACTGATACTGTTGGTTGTTGGATACTATGTGGTCCTTTTGACATATCAACTGTTCATTTCCCCACTGAGCAGGATACCTGGCCCATGGATCACGCGAATTTCCAGTGTCCTTGAGGCAAATGCGCTGAAAGATAAAAGAAGGGCACAATGGGCGACCGACCTATTTGCGCTCTATCCTGGTTCCGTGGCAGTGCGGACGGGGCCAAATTCTGTCTCTTTCAATCATCCGGATGCCGTGAAGGCAATTTATGGTATTTGAGATGTCGGCCTGCACAGGATGTTTCTAATTGTCGTTTCTAGGACATGGTAAGGGTCAAGAAGAGTTTGGTAAATCAAGCTGGTACGACGCCTTCTCAACGACGGGAGAATCCTTGTTTTCTACAAGATCGAAAAAACGGCATGCGATGAAGCGACGAATGGTGGCACATAGCTTCAGCATGCAGTCGCTCTATCACTTTGAGCCGTATGCTGATACCACTATCGAGATTTTCCTGCGAAAGATGGATGAGTTCGCAACTACCAGCCAGCCATTTGACATATACTTCTGGTTCGAACTTTTCACAATGGATCTGATGGGTGAACTTGCATTTGGCCAAAGCTTTGGAACCTTGAAAGCCGGTCAACCTGCCAGGTACTCAAAACTTGTGGAGCTCTCCCAGAGATTCTCAAATTTAAGCGGTATGTTGCCATTTGGAAAGTATAACGTGCGAGTACTTAGTTTGGTGCCTCTGCCATATGTTCAAAGCTTGTGGAGAGCTCGACTTGAATATCTTGAGTACGCAAGGAAAGCGCTGGAAAAACGTTTTCAGGATAATCGGAGACAAATTTCATCCAGTGGCAAGCCTCGTCAGGACATTATGCAACGATTTATCGAAGCACAAGACCCAGAGACAGGCGCACGAATGGATTTTCCGGAGCTCAGGGCCGAAGCATCGTCCCTAATGTAAGTTTATAGTCCATACCTTGTGATATAGGATGATTTAATAGGTCTGCAGGGTGGCCGGTGCATCAACTGGAAGTGTCACCATGAACTGGATGACTTATTACCTCTCCAAAAACCCTTCCGTCAGGTCACAAATCATCCAGCAACTGGAAGAGATGTTTCCCGACAACCTCGATGCTTCAGCACCTATTCCATTCTCGAAGTTGAACAAATTAAATCTTCTTGAAGCCACTGAGATAGAGTGCCTACGAATGCACCCGCCAATAGGTTATGCCATGCCACGTGTGACCCCCTCTGCAGGGGCTGTCATCTGCGATGTCTACGTCCCAGGCGGTGTGGATGTCGGCGTGCCTGCAGCCACGATTGGTCGCAATGCCTCAGTTTATAACGAACCAGACACCTGGAAGCCCGATCGATGGTTGGACGAGAAGGCTGACTTGGCAACGATGAAAATATGCTTCCTCGGGTTTGGCTATGGCAGTAGGCAGTGCATTGGACGAAATGTTGCGAATCAATTTGTCATGAAGCTGATGGCATCGTTGTTGCTCAGATACGAAATCGAGTTGGAGGACCCAACTCTAGTACTTGGGACTAAAGAATTCACCATTCAGAAGCCGGACAGGAATTACAACGTAATCTTGCGACCCAGGAAATCCAGAGGGTATCCGGAAAAGGCAATCCGTTCATAGGTACTAGTATTTGAAGTTTGTGGCAAAGTTCAGACTTCTCGCTGTGCTCCCTTTTTACTGGCCCCTAGCTAGAACGAGGCTGCGGACTTCAACATAAACCTGTCGATAGAAGGCCGAAAACGTCTATCATCATTTATGATTGCCAGGAATTGGTGCATAAGTTGTGGTCTGACAAGATCTTGATTCTGCTAAGTGAACTAGGTAAATCTGCAGTCAGATTGGCTTGTCCTGACTACTTCCGTCAGGTTCGATCCTAATTTCCCGGCACGTTCTACCCATTCCTAAACCAAAAGTCAGCACCAAGATCTTCACTGATAAGAGGGCAGGATGAAACAAACGTCTATGTCGTTGTTAGCAGGGTTCTGTTCCCGGCTTAGGACGAATAAGGTTGTGAAGTTTGAAGACTGTACGATTGCCCAGTCGTCGTCGTAGTCTATCTCATGTCTTAGTTTATGATCTTCCACATTATGCGCGACAGGATGAGCGTCAATCACTCTAAATTTCGACATACCTTGCACAATGTAATTAGGACCAGGGCAGTCCGGCGGAGGTTGACCGGGGAACTGGACGCGAAAAACACCCTCGTCACCATAGACCTCGTCGGCTTCTGATGCGGTTCCACTTATTTCGATACTCTGGTCACCAAGTTGACATCCATTGAAAACATTGACGGTGCCGTTGTTCTGTGAAATTGTCAATTCGCGGTTCCGTTCTTCTGAACCGGATAGGCAGGCGCTCACATTCAAACTATATTCGGCAAAGATGCAAGTGCAACCAGCAGTAAATGGGGCGACTGTACCCGCAACTTGATACCATCGTCCTAGATAGTCTTCCAAATCGAAATCATCGTCAGGCTCGGGATAAAAGCATTGACTGAATGGCGGTTAGCGACCAGCACTCTGGCTCTGGGAAATACTGACCCATCCCACACCGCGTCAACTGTCCTCAATGTGTTGTCGGAATTCTCATTGATACTCTGCCGTCTGAGGTGGACGGGGGATGCCAGTGCAGCTACGAGCAACCACGGTGTCAATTGTAGTGCTAGCATTTTGAAATTTGGTCTTTATCTGATGTCTTGCCTTGTTGTCAACTCTTTTGGCTGCTGGGTCCAATTTATCTTAATAGTTGGCTGCTATATCCAGCACTGCTTCGAGTCATCACAACGTTACGTATTAACGACATAGCGCCGAGGCGCTTCCCAGCGTATGTTTGCGGCTCTGACGCGTATATTGGTATTTAAGAGTTCCCCAAACTCTTGACTTTCAAAATGCAGCCTATCACCACGACAGGGAGCTTGAGGTCGCCACATGGCCGCTCAGTGACCACGACGCCAAGTGTGACATCATCGCCACCTGAAGTGATTTTGATGAAGAGTTCTCAGCATCCCAAAAATGCGATGTAAGGGAGCAGATAGAGGGTTCTGCACCTGACTCGACAGAACGCCATGCTCCAGGACAACAGACCTAATTGGGCATCCATGGTAAGCAAAATGTGGTTGCCGGCCCATGCAGTTAACCGCATTGTTCGATTTGAAACCCGCTCGGAAGTCTTTCACGGTCTCCACAGCCTACCGCCTACGTCTATGGTTGTTATTATGTTATTGAGTTCACCGTTGCAAGAGTAATACTAGGAAGATATGTTGGCCCTGGCCGGGTTGATTCTGGGTTATGCAATGGCACAGACCTCATACATCTCACTCAGGATCAACAATACACTTGTCCTAGGGAAAACAAAGCATCAATTCTAGCCTACTTGCTATTCAGCCCCCGTCTGATCCGGGGTAGAAGTCGCTTATTCCGGCTGATGGTCGCCTGAAAACACTAACACGAATTTAGACCTATCGGAGAAATCCCACACAAGCAAACACATCATAGTCTCACCCTATCATGCACATTCTGGAACCAGAAGCTGGCTGTTTCTGTGCGTGGAAGCCCCGAACTCGTCTGAAAAGGCGCGGGGTGTGGAAAGCCTTGCTGACCTGGACGTGACTTTGTGGTCGGTCGGCCGAGAAGTACACATTGAACCAATGTCTCGATATACTTATTTCTGTTAATCCCCCTAGCGTTGAAGATTTTTGTTTGACTTGACCATGTTTCCCCTTTTCTCTCATATCACACACCTTCAGGTTAATTGTTGGAAAGCATGAAGTACGACTTTGATGCTCCTGGCGCGAAAGTGCTACCACCAGCGAAATTGGCGCACGTTGTCCTGCGGACAAGCAATTTTGCGCCAATGGTGCAGTTCTACAAGACATTTCTAAGTGCCTCACCAGCCTTTGAGAACGATACTTTCTGCTTCATGAGCTATGACGAAGAACATCATCGAATTGGCATTATCAACATCCCCATTGTCGGACCAAAGAATGTCCTAACAGCGGGCCTTGAGCATATTGCCTTCACCTATGACACGCTTGATGAGCTAGCCATGTCTTACCTGCAACGAAAGGAGAATAACATACGACCGGTGTGGACTACAAATCATGGTGCGACGACGAGTATCTACTATAAAGATCCTGATGGAAATATCCTGGAGACCCAAGTGGACAACTTCGACACCAACGAGGAGACGAATGCATTCATCATGTCGGAAGCCTATCAAACGAATCCAATTGGTGTGGACTTCGACCCGGAACATCTGGTCAGTAGACTGAAGTCAGGAGAGGACCATGCTTCCATCAAGCGTCGCACAGAAATTGGTCCTAGATCAATCGACACTGTCCCTCGCGAGTTTGTAGGGGATGTGCACGCTAGCCCGTAATGGTAATTCCTATTAGATCTGGGTTTCACAAGGATCCGATCATGCCACCAGATCTCTGGGTTGGCACATGGAGCAGATAGATATGGCACATAGGGCGGGCAGAATGGTAGTTACGGAGGTGAATACATGGGGAAGACCCTCGGGCTCCCACAAGTACCAGATTTGGCTTGCCATACTTCAATGTTCGCAAGTCACCAGTGGGTGCACCTCATATTATACACTAGCAGCAGTGCTTTAATAAACATGATATATCTACCAATGACGCCGCTGCTGGAGCAACTAGCATGATTTGATAATTTTTGGTTTGGTTAGCGAGTCTTGCTAACGCTCAGGGGTATGTTAACTAAGTTAGTTACCTAACCTCCAGCTGGGGATCCCCGCAGATTCCGGTCCAGATGGGCGTGGGGAAGGGCGGCTTCAATCCGTCTGCTACGGAGTAAGTAACTAGCTGGATCGCACGGCCTGCCACTCTTCGACGCCTTGTCTTCCTTCACCTAGCTAGTGCATCATGTGCAGCAGCCCTCAATCTGAATCCCCGGCCGAGAGCCATAGTCACGTTCCTGGGGGCTTCCATTCATGCAGTGAGATGACTTCCACTGATTCAACGTCTCCCAGGGCCCCATTTCTGTCCACCACGAGAACGTCGTTAGACTCATCTCTCGGTCGGGTAAGCTGGTGGTCACGAGTGTCAGCTAGCCGGCTGTACCCTACCATGATGATCATGTCATTGACCTCGTTACATTTCCATCAAGCAAACATGGAATAAAGCTCCGCGTTCTCAGGATGACCATTTTGATAGGGCCATGCTCGTGCGGTATGAGACCTAGGCTGAAGAGGAAACTTTGCCAACGACAAGGCGTACACGACTTTCTGTCACCACTAGACTATGAAATTTTTTGAAGAGGGCTAGCACAGTCATGCATCTTAGTGGCCGAGGACGAGCACCATGATCATTATAAAGCGAGCAAAATACCGAAGGTATTTATTATACATATGGGTGATTCTGTGGATGCTATTGACCTGAAGCGTCTTCTTACTATTTTCCACCTTCTCTGATAATTTAAAATATGGACTCGAGTTTCAAGGTATTGATAGTGGGAGCTGGAGTCGCTGGACTTGCTCTAGCTCAGATATTACGCAAGCATAACGTGCAATTCGAAATATATGAAAGGGACAATGGTACGCGTGGTCAAGGATGGTCTGTTGCATTGGACGAGTAAGCCTAACCCAAGTACTGCTCGTCCTATTTGTCCGACTCGGCTGACATTAGTGAAGATGTCTCACTAGATTGAGCGATCTCCTGCCTGACGACATTGGGAGTCTATATAGCACCAGCGCCAATCAAAGTACTGGTAAAGCAGACGGATTTGAATTCATAGATGGGATAAGTCATGAAACACTTGGTGTTGTCGGAAACGTCAGGGAAACCCATTTTGGCCACAACATTTCTGCCAGTCGAGATTTGTTTCGCAAGATACTCATGAATCACATCGACGTACAATATGGAAAACGCTTCGTGAAATACGAGGAGAATCAAGACACCATCAAGGTGCTCTTTGAAGATGGAGAAACAGCAACTGGACATCTGTTGGTAGGTGCCGATGGGGCAAACTCACCTGTCCGAGGTCAACTTATCAAAGGCTTCAAAGCAACGCCAAGCAGCTTTGCGACTTTGCATGGAAACACGGTACTAGGCAGACAGTCTTTCGAGCCCTTGATCGAGAAGGGGAATACCGGAGTCATAGTGGGTCAAGAGGGTTTGAAGTTCACACTATTGCTGTTAGAGTATCTCGACGACGGCAAGGCATTGTTCAATTGGACGTGCAGTTATAAGAGCAATAATCCTCAGTCTGACCATCAATGGGCTGATACAGCGAGCAAGGAGGCATTGTTTGAAAAAGCAATTGATGTCGTCGGACATCTCCCTGAGCGTATCGTGGAAGCAGTGCGAAACACCACTCCAGCTGGGGTTCATCAACCGCCGATCAAATTGTTGGAGACATTGCTGCCTGATCAGAATCTTCCTCGGGGTCGAGTCACTCTGGTCGGCGATGCGGCGCATTCTATGGTAAGTCCTCACTCTACATGGCATCATTGTGTTGTGATGTTAACTGTCATCCAGGTACCGTTTCGAGGCATGGGTGCCAACACCGCCATCTTGGATGTATGCGATTTGGCAAGCGGGATCGTGCATGGGATCGAGACTGGAGGTGATCTCAACTGGGTGCTGAAGTCATATGAGAACATAATGATACCACGAGGGAGAACCAAAGTCCTTGAGTCGAGGGCGACCGGTGAATCTGATGATGCTCTTGAAGTCTCGGGTGGTCGCCTACAACGTGAAAAGGCCGCAGGAAACGTCCTTTGAGAAGTTGCGATTTCTGGTAGTGCCAAAATGCACCTCAAAACTTGTTACACACTTGAAGAGTGATTAGAAGTAATTTGCGCCATCAAGTGGCCGTGAGGAAGTAAGACGTCGGGTTTGATACCAGGCGAAGCGGAATGAATGGGACAGGCACCGAGTATTCCCCTGCCCCCAAACCGCACAAATTCCCAGGATGGGAAAAGCAAGATCAAACGCAATTGCGTCAGTCCAAACATGCTGCAAGCCGTACCAGGTACCACATCGTCTAAGTATGGATGATTTTCAAGTTTAATTGCATATCAGCAACAACGGTGCCTGGTTATTGTGAATGGTTCTCCGGGCTGAGTTCATAGAAAGCTTGACTGACTTGAGTGGTGTGGAAAGCCGCCAATCATAATCTAACTGCGCCCGAATATACGTGTTGATCTGCGTAATATGTTACGCGCTAAGAAGATCTGCCTTGGAAGCCCCAAACATGTATTTCTTGGGCGGCACGTAACCACTCAATCAAACAAATCTGCTCCCAGGAAAGATGGAATCATTAGAAGAGGGTGGACTAAAATGGGACAAGGCTGTTGGGTGGGTATGCTTCATTTGACTGATTAATCGTCATATAAGATACTTGTATATCCTCGTCCATGCACCGTAGATCCTGATGACCACCTGTATGAAGATTAATACCTCGCACAGCATCGAAATTATGTATACCTTGTACATTTCTTGCATGCTTCCCATGCTAGCACTCGGCTTGCCGTGGCCGCTAGCCTCTCGCCAAACAACGCTCGAAGCCACTACCGACCGTCTGCTCTTCTCAACGAGTATATCGGACTTTCTCACTGCTCGCGAATCCCAGAGCCCACCTGAACTCAACTGGGAGTCCAACGGTTGCTCATTTTCCCCGGAAGAACCTCTAGGGTTTGATTTTGAGCCATCGTGCCAGCGACACGACTTTGGCTACCGGAACTATAAAGCCCAAGAAAGGTTCACTGATGAGGGAAAGGCAAGCATCGACGACAATTTCAAGAAGGATATGGACAATCAATGTGCCACAGAAGGACTACTCAAGGATGTATGTGGGGGTGTTGCCGATTTATATTACCAGGCTGTGGTCAATTTTGGGAGTAAGCTTAGGAGAGATGAAGCGCTTGTCTAGAGGAGACTCGATATTAAATGGACAATCGTGACTATGAGTGCGATCCCTGTGCGTGGCGATATGGGTTCTTGGATTCGTATTCAGCTGTTGGCAGATTGAAGGAGATTTCCTGTCCAACAATCGACGTATGAACTAGAATCATTAGTCGCAGTGGGGAGGAAGCTTGGGGACAAGTCTTCAGCCCCAGCTCAGAGACGCGAATTTGTCGTTGAAAGATCATCCATTTGCAAAACATCGCGGGCCATGTCTCGGACTTCCATAATTTAATCATGCCTTCACTCACTAGTCTCGACTCGAAGTTTGGTACCTGGATTTAGAAGCTCAGAGTAACGACACGACACGGAAATAAGACGTCCGTGGAAGGGTATTTTTGTCTGGGTTTCTTCAACCCGCCCAGCCAAGTCAGTAATGACGTCAATTTTGCTTCAGCATTTCTTGTGGGTAACTTACAACATTATGCTCAGGTATTATTGCACAACTGTGTGGCATAGACCAGCCGAAGGAGTTAAAAATGTTGGGATGACTTCAATGTGTTCTAGTATGCGATCAAGCCATGCATCAACTCGGATACAAAAGATTTTGCTGATACTGAGAGACCGAGAATAACTCCCTACCAAAAGGCCTCGCCACTGGAACCAAATGCACAAACCTAAATCAGGACATATCAGCAAGTATAATTAAGGTTAGCTCGCCTTAATCACCCGAGTTCCCGGCGGGCGGACGCGGACAGCTTGCAATAAATCATCTGGCGATCCGATCACTTTTTTTCCAAGAGCATTTGAGATATGCATACCTAGGTACCCGCAAATCTCCCATTTCATTACATGTTAGAGTTCTGTTCCAAGTTGACGATTTTCCACCTGTATTAGCAATCCAACGTCATTGCTGGTTCCCCAATCGGAGGAACTAAGATAAACGCGCAATACTCGCCACTGTTCACCTAGGACTACGAGGAGTAAGTACTCTGTACGAGATACGAGCTCACAGGGTTCGTATGATTACGAGCCGCAGTCGCCTGCTCCGTACACGGTGGCAGTGTAGACGCGGTGATAGTAGGTTTCCGTGCATTGGCAATGTTCTAGCTCAAAGCATTCGTAGTTGAGTTTCGCAACCTAGAGTAATTCTCCTGCAACTACTGTTTCTAGCTACTGCAAGGGCTTCCTACCGGCTTATATAATCGCCTAAGTCCTTGGAAACCCATAGACCCAATCACAGTGTCTGCCAAGCTGTGTTATGTAAGGCAACCCTCGTTCCTGTCAGCTCGAGTACGTCGTACGCTCAAGGTAGCGATTGGTTCATCCACGAGCTGCTGCACGCCTTAGAATCGCAGCACATTGAAGGACAACAAATGAGTAGGGGTTTCAGGAAGCTCTTCTTCCTGGTCGATTTCGGAGGAATGGAACGCATCGCTCCTGCAAAGAAAGCTCAAGCAAGACGAGCTCCTGGCTACTGGATACATCAGAGTTCGAGCATTCTCAAGCAATTCACTCACTTGGCTCGTTACTAAGTAGTGTGTAAGGTTTAAAAACAGAGGGGCCTGCATTTGGCCCCGTCGGATTTGCATCCTACCGGGTACAATTGGGTTTCCGTCGGACGTCCCTCAACCATCGATTGCATTATTAGGTCGCGTTGTGACTTGGCGATGCACGGTCGGCACCCGGACCACTGAAACCTTGTTGCGACTGACAGTATTTACCTGACCACCTCAGTAGCTAATCTCCTGTTCATCTGCCTCGAACTTTCTCCTCCAGCAGAATTGTAAGGCACAGCGCAAAAACAAGTACTAAGTATTCAATATCTGGTTGAAACGACTTCATTTTGCAGCCTACGCTCGCGTGAGGACCCCCTCATCGCCTCGACTGGCTAAATGAACATGTCTTCAGCATCAGAAAACCGTCCACCGAGCCCTTCAACAAATACTCCCATCGAGCGTCTAGCCACACACACAACTACCAGTAGTTCCGAAGGCCCGGCTTTCGAACCCATTCGAACCAGAAAAACGAGAGACACGGTGGACTATCAGTTTGAACACGATGACGATGCGACGCGCGATGAGCTTGCCCGAATCGCCTCGATCCTCTCTGGCAATCGATCAACTCGGACTAACACTACCCCAACCCTGCAAAGACTTGACACCGTTGCAGGAATGGGAATCGAATCACCAGAGTTTGACCCAAATGATCCATCCTTTGATTTCTTCCTGTGGATGAGGAAGTTCATTCAGCTACTAGAGCAGAGCGGCGTCAAATTGAGGAGAAGCGGCTTCACCTTCAAAAATCTTACTGTCTCTGGAAAGGGCGCCGCTTTGCAGCTTCAACAGAATGTTGGATCCATCTTCATGCAGCCTTTCCGTCTTCGTGAAGCATTTAGCCACCCCCCTGAGAAGCAAATTCTACAAAATTTCAACGGACATGTCGACAGCGGCGAGCTATTGATTGTGCTTGGCCGACCTGGAAGTGGCTGCTCTACTTTCCTCAAAAGTATTTGTGGTGAACTTCAAGGCTTGAATCTATCCGATGATGCAAGCATCACCTACAGCGGCATTCCGCAGGATGTTTTCTTGAAAGAGTTCAAGGGTGAAGCGATCTACAACCAGGAGAACGAGAAACACTTCCCGCATTTGACAGTTGGCGAGACCTTAAATTTTGCTGCTGCTTGCCGCACGCCTGCCAATAGAGTACTTGATGTTCCTCGAGACGATTGGGCAAAATACATGGCATCGGTGATGATGAATATCTTTGGGCTATGTGAGTACTCTCCATCACCTCATACGACCTCCTCCATACCTCAAGCCATTTTAGGAACCTTGTTGCTAACGGAATCAGCTCATACACGCAACACCAAAGTTGGAGATGATTTTGTGAGAGGCGTCAGTGGAGGAGAGAGAAAACGAGTGAGCATTGCTGAAATGGCTTTAGCTGGTATGTGCCACGTACAACTTCTCTTGTTTGTTTGCTTACGTACTATCAAGGCCCCCCAATTGCTGCTTGGGACAACTCGACGCGAGGTCTCGACTCTCAAACTGCTCTCGAATTTGTCCGATCTCTTCGAATCGCCGCTGACATTGGAGGCCTGACGTCACTTATTGCGATTTATCAAGCATCTCAAGCGATTTACGATTTGTGTGACAAGGCTATTGTGCTTTACGAAGGCAAGCAAATCTACTTCGGGCCTGCTGATGGTGCTCGTGCATACTTTGAGCAGATGGGCTGGTATTGTCCACCGAGGCAAACTACTGGTGACTTTTTAACGTCAGTGTCCCACCACTCTCAAGGGAGAAGTACTGACTTTCTTCTAATCTAGATCGGTCACCAATCCGGGCGAGAGACAAGCCCGGGAAGGATTTGAATCCAGAGTTCCTCGTACTGCCGAAGACTTCGAGAAGCATTGGCTCAACAGCCCAGAGTTCAAAGCTTCATTAAACGAGTCAAGCAAGGCAGAAGACGCGGATCAAGATGGCAGAGAAGCCCTCCAAGATTTCAGAGAATCTCATAGGCAAATGCAAGCTGATCACACTCGACCAAAGTCGCCTTATGTTATTAGCATCCCAATGCAGATCCGCCTCTGTACGACCCGGGCTTACCAAAGACTATGGAATGATAAAGCTTCGACCATGTGAGCCTCTCAATTTCCCTATGGTACTTGGTATCTTTTTATACTAACACCATGCTACAGTGCTGTTGTCTTCAGCCAGATCGCACAAGCTCTCATCATAGGTTCTGTCTTCTATGGTACTCCTCTCTCCACCGGCAGTTTCTTTGCAAAGGGTTCCGTTCTTTTCTTTGCAGTTCTACTGAGTGCCCTTCAATCTATTGTTGAGATCAATACTCTCTACGCTCAACGGTAAGTCTCTTCCTCCCATGCATGATCAACATCTTCAGAGACGAGGCTAACTGCCCTCACCTTGATGGCGAACGCAGACCGGTGGTCACGAAGCATAAATCATTTGCCCTCTACCACCCCTTTACAGAGGCTGTTGCAGGTATCGTGGCGGATTTGCCTCAAAAATTTGTGGTTACTTCCGTCTTCAATTTGATTCTCTATTTCCTGGCGGGCCTGCGCGCAGAACCCTCGCAATTCTTTATCTTCTTCTTGTTCAACTTCATGTCAATGTTGACCATGTCTGCTATCTTCCGGACCACTGCGGCAGTCACGAAAACCATCTCGGCAGCTCTGGCTATCGCTGGCGTCATGGTTCTTTGGATTGTCATCTACACCGGCTTCACTTTGCAGCGGTCATATATGCATCCGTGGTTCAAATGGTCCAGCTGGATTAACCCTATCGCCTTTGCTTTCGAGAGTCTTCTGGTCAATGAGGTGCATGGCAGAGAATTTCCTTGTGCGCCAACAAGTCTTGTACCGCCTTATGGTCAAGGGTCAAATTTTCAGTGCGCCGTGGCAGGTGCTGTGGCGGGCGAGATCAATGTATCCGGAGACGCGTGGGTCCAATCATCTTATGGCTATTCCTACAGTCACATTTGGCGGAATTTGGGTTTCCTTTTCGCCTTCATGATATTTTTCTATGCCGTGTATTTTATCGCCAGCGAGATCAACTCCGATTCGACCTCAACCGCAGAATTTTTGGTGTTTCGAAGAGGTCATGTTCCGGCTCATCTGTTATCCAAAGACCGGCAAGATGAAGAAACCTCAGCCATTGCCGAGAAAGGTGCTCCTGCAGAGAATCCAACAGACGGTGCGAACGAGGAGGCAGTCACAGCTCTGCCAGAGCAGAAGGATATATTCACCTGGCGTAATGTCACACTCGACATCAAAATTAAAGGTGAACCACGAAGGCTACTCGACGGAATCTCAGGCTGGGTCAAGCCGGGCACTTTGACAGCCCTTATGGGGACATCGGGCGCCGGGAAAACTACACTGCTCGACGCTTTGGCACAGAGGATTAGTATCGGAGTTTTGACAGGCGACATGGTAAGTACTCATACTCATCCTCTAGTCCTTCTCTTGATATGTACGTCGGCTAAGCCACCATTCAGCTTGTCAACGGAAAACCACTCGATGCTTCGTTTCAGCGGAAAACAGGCTATGTACAGCAACAAGATCTTCATTTAGAGACCGCTACTGTTCGCGAAGCACTTCGCTTCTCAGCACATCTTCGTCAACCCAAGTCCGTTTCCATCCAGGAGAAAAATGACTTTGTGGAGGAGGTCATCAAAATGTTGAACATGGAAGCGTTCAGCGAAGCCATTGTCGGCAATCCTGGAGAAGGCCTGAATGTAGAGCAGCGAAAGTTACTTACCATTGGAGTCGAGCTTGCAGCAAAACCTGCTCTTCTTATATTTCTTGACGAGCCGACTTCTGGTCTGGATTCACAAAGCTCTTGGTCTATTGTTGCATTTCTTCGCAGGCTCGCGGATGCTGGGCAAGCCGTGTTATGCACTATCCATCAACCATCCGCCATTCTCTTTCAAGAATTCGACAGGCTACTTTTCCTGATGAAGGGTGGGAAAACCATTTACTTTGGTGACATTGGAAAGAATTCCAGTACACTACTCGATTACTTCGAGAGGAATGGTGCGCCGAGATGTGATGATGATGCCAACCCAGCAGAATACATGCTTGAAATTTGTGGCAAGAAGTCCGATCGTGATTGGAGTGAAGTGTGGAAAACAACACCAGAGGCTCAAGGCGTTCAGGAGGAGCTCGAACGACTCCATCAAGCAAGGGTGGACGAGCGTCCAGCCGATGATGGATCTCGCTCGGAGTTCGCCATGCCACTATCATCACAGCTTTACTATGTTACGGAGAGAGTCTTTCAGCAGTATTGGCGGACTCCTTCTTACATTTCGGGGAAGTAAGTGGCTCAACACTTTGAATTGGAAATACTGTGCATGGCTAACTTTTGTTCGTTCAGGTTTATTCTCGGAATAATGTCAGCTCTTTTTATCGGCTTTTCATTTTACAAGCAGAACTCGACGTCAGCAGGACTCCAGAACACGATATTCGCCATCTTCATGCTTGTGACGTGAGTGGTAGCTGCCAATTGTCAAGGAATAACTAGCTAATTGAGGTCGCAGCATATTTTCCACCCTTGTTCAACAAATTATGCCTCGATTTGTGATTCAACGGTCGCTCTACGAGGTTCGGGAACGTCCATCCAAATCATATTCATGGGTAGCCTTCTTGGTTGCCAATATCACAGTGGAGCTACCTTATCAGGTCGTGCTTGCAATCCTGATGTGGATATCATGGTATTTCGCCGTTTTTGGGAAGAACCAAGACAATGAGACTCGAGGACTCATGCTACTTCTGGTCATCCAATTCATGCTCTTCGTGAGCACGTTTGCCCACATGATCATTGCCGCAATGCCGGATGCGGAGACAGCTGGCAACATAGCCACCCTCCTGTTCAGTATGATGTTGACTTTCAACGGTGTTTTACAAAGTCCCACAGCCTTGCCCGGTTTCTGGATATTCATGTGTAAGTATTGGCTTCGACGGATTTCATCTTTTTATCTCTTGCTAACAAATAGCAAGATCGCGTCTCACCAATGACGTACATGGTTTCCGCATGGGCTGGCACCGGGCTGCGCGGCCGCCTCGTCGAATGCGCTCAAAACGAATTAGCTATTTTCGACCCCCCTTCTGGACAGACTTGCCAGGACTATCTGGCAGATTACCTCAACGCGGGCGCCCCTGGCCAGCTATATAATCCCACTGCGACATCGGGCTGCGAATACTGCCCCCTCACTTCGGCTGACCAGTTCCTAGCGGGTACCAATATCTACGCAAGTGAGCGTTGGAGGAATTTTGGCATTGGTTTTGCCTACATCGGTTTCAACGTAAGTCAGGTCTTGTAAGAGTACCGGTGGGACATTCAGCTGACCGTTCATGAAAACCAGATCTTTGCTTGCATTGCTCTTTACTATCTTTTCAGGGTCCGGCAAGTCAGTATCAGTAGTCTAGCAAAGGGGCCGGCACGGATTGCAGACCTAATCTTCAACCAGGGATTCAGGCGGATTTTTGCTCGGCATTCGGAGCCTACACCGGCAGGGAAAGAGTCAGAGAGCCACAAGGCTTTCTAATCAGGGGTAACCTATAATTTTGATTATCAACAGGAGGCAAATCCAGGTTGAGGGTAAGGTTTAGTCATGGGAATGTTTGATTGCGTGAGAGCCAATCTACATAGGGATAGTTGTGTGTTAATGAGGGTCACCTATAATATATTGGCTGTTTTGTCCTGGGGTTGTTCAGATCACGTGCTCTGAAAGGGGTTGAGGTTGGAGCAACTCTTTCTGACGAGAAAACGGTCAACTAGGTGTGCGCCACCTAAGAGAACAGAAAATCACTTAGTAGTACGATGAAGACACAAGAGCACGAGGAGCAACCTCCAGCCAAGTCTAGACATGATGGCCGTAGGGAATAAGGCACGAAATTCGAGGGATACAAATGGCGCCTCCCCATTGCCAAAGCTTAGGACGAGGATGCTTGAAAATAGATGGTTCTTCAGTCACTTGTCGACTTCCTGTTTACTTTCTTGATAATGTTCTGCCTCTGTCTTCTTGCTTCCCTTGCCTTCCTTCTAAGCCCTGTGTGTCTCCCCTTCTATTATCCTGGCCTTTCCTGTCTACAATCCTCTCTTATTGTCACTCTTTTCATCATCTGTTCCAGCACGCTTTCACAAACTAACCTTCGACGTCAAAATGGTCCAATAAATGGTCGGCCAGGACTAAAAAAATACTATCGTACCAGAATTCAACAGCACTGGAATCATCAACGAGAACACAAGCACCGTTAGGACTATCTGATCAAGTCAGGAGACGAATCTAAAAATGAAGAGTCCACTATCTTCTCGTTGTCCACTTCGGTATTTTGATATTCTTGCTGAAGTCCTACGCCTTGAGTAGGTGGTCGAAGATGTTCAAGATATCATGAAATTTGGGGTTGGTGAGTGGAATATAGGGAGCTTCTGGCTTCTCGAGTAGACTGCCTTTACCATCGTCATTGGAGAAGTCCACTTGGTCATCCTCGAAGCAGAAGAATTCTTCACCATCTTCCTTGGTTTAGGTCATCAACAAAGTCTCTCCCTGCAGCATGCCCTGTTGGGGTTCTACCGTTGCTTCTGATTCCCGTCTGCGATTTTTCCTCCGTACTACTTCAGGCCGCCGTAGGAACGCTCTTCATTCCCATCTTGTCCTTGACTCATTGTATTTATCTTCCTTCTCACAAGGTTCTCGATCCGAATTCACGGCTGAGCAGACCAAAGTATGTTGTAATGTATCACTGTGACAGCGTGATCAACACGCAAGTTGTACAGCTGGGAAACTGAGAATATTCGTCGGCTATTTGACGAGCTGTGGGGCAGGGCCAGACCAGAATATTGAACTTGGACTATCTCGACGATGGCCTGGAACAAGGTGTGGGGTGCTGAACTGGAGGGAAGAGGAGCCTGGATCTACCGAGTAATTGAAGACCTACTACGTAAAACGAGGTGTGGGGTTGTGTTCAGGAGCATATCGACTTGGTTCGCCTTGAGAACTTCAAGTACTTAGGAAGCGATAATTTAAAACTTGGCTGTGGGGTAGTACTAGTGGCCTGGATCAAGCAAAATGCCACTGCCGTCCAGCTAGCTGGCACTACTAGTTAATGATAAACGTACATCCGGAACCCTCTTCCTTCTAACTAGGTTCATCGTGGAAGGCGATTCACAAGCAAACGTTTTTAAGGTCGAAGGTGCCTGTCGTAGAAGTGATCAGGTTTAGTGTCTCCTCTTCTAGGATGGCCCATCGGCTCGACTTAATGTCCTTTCCTCCTGGAAAAATCCCATTATCTATCATGAGTGGGTGCTTCCGTGTGGGAACCTCAGACTTGGATCAGTCACCGTCTCACAGACTTAATGAGAGATAACCAATCGAGTCCTGCTTCGGACTGGAGTACTCGGTAGAAGTGAATGATGTATCGAGATCGTCTTTCTCCAGGTCTGCACGTGGCGTCAACCCCAGAGTGGAGGCCCCCGAGGCTGCCACGAGCTAAATTACTAGGGACGAAGTGGAGTCGTTTGATTATGACCTGTAAACAGGGAGTTATTCCCTCAACAATGAAGAAAGATCTATGAGCCTGGGTAATGATCCCGGCGTATCATTCTTCGGGAGAGCTACTACGGTGTATGTCGAATGCATATCAATGACAAAGAGTGGCATGCCTGTGTGACGCCACCAGCCTGTTACTCTTGTTGACGGGCATGCACGGCAGCAATATGTAAAGGGGTTTGGGTGCAAATGAATTGCAAATCAGTACTGTGTTCTGAGAAGGCTGACCCCTCGTGACACTTGGTGGTCATGGGAAGGCCCGCTCTTGGCCTCTGGAGACGACATATAGTCGGCATTTAGAAAAGAATCAGAGTCAAGTTCAATATTGCAAAAGTAGTACTCAAGTCTTCAGCCAAGTGAGAGTCTACGACAAGTGTTCTGAGTTTGAACGATCACTTAGCGACCTTGGAGAAAGGGACTTGGACACTCATAACCCTGTCCACATCCGTCCCTCATCCGGCAGTTGGAATGGGCATTTGCCGCCACTGTCGATACAACAAGTTAGCCTAGCGGGTAAAATCCGTCACATCAGGGCCAACCCCATGGGTAAACCGCGAATTGTTTGGGGAAGCCGCTAAGATGTGCATTGGACATCCATTTAAACGATGAGCTTGTCACGACAGCTGCTGCGGGGTGCCTCAAGTTGTTGTCAATATTTAAGACGTCTGCAAGACCCCATCGGGCACAAGGACCCAAGCTCTCCGTTCTTGCACTGAAAGCCTTCGTACAGCGGTCGCTGCTTCTCATTGACTCTCCTCCCTCTTCGACCCGACGTGTCACCATCCACTCATCGTAGCTATTAGCAGTTGTGAGCCAACTGCCAAAATGGGCCTCGGAGTGCTAGAAGGTAAGGGAAATTTTGATTAATCGCCTCAATGGCATTGTCGGTGATGAGCTGACCTCCGTGTTCAGATACTAAGCTTGACCATGTCCCTGGCACTGTGCTTTTGAACGATGAAGCAGCACACTCCGAAGCTGTTACTCAGGGTCTGAAGCACGGTAAAGGAAGAAACGCACATATCGTGTTATCTCCTCAGCCTAGCGAGGACCCAAATGATCCACTGAACTGGCCTCTATGGAAAAAGGAAGTTAGCATTGCTATCCTTTGCCTTGGCGCAATGCTGAACGCCGGCACTAATGTGTGTGGGATCCTTCTCCGATCTGAAGACTTTGTCTAACGCGAACAGGGCCCATTCCTGAACGCTTCTTATTACTCTATGTCTCTTCAACTCAACACAACCATTAACACAGTCGTCATGGCATCTGGATATAATCTACTCGCTGCCGGCTGCATCGGCCCCTTTGGTAGATTTTCCTCGTCCTGCTCAAAGAAAAGCTCAATTCTAACCAAGAACCAGTCTCTGCATTCAGCCGAAAGTATGGAAAACGCCCGGTCTTCTTAGTCTCCACGCTTTTCGATATCGTCGGAACGGCAGTCGGCCAGGCAAAGATCGACTACAAATACCTCCTCGCAGCACGTATTATTCAGGGCTTCTCCACGTCCGCCTTCGAATCTCTGATCGTCTCAGCGGTTGGCGACATGTACTTTGTCCACGAACGTGGCCTCCGGATTGCCGTCATTAATTTTGTGCTCAATTCGGCCTCCAGTTTGGCTTCAATCATTTGTGGTCAGGTCTTCCAGAGTCTCGGTTGGCTGTGGCTGTTCCACATGTTCCAGATATTTCTGGTACTTCAGTTCGTACTTATGTTCCTATTCTGCCCAGAATCGACCTATATCCGTGATTCTCGATATGACACCGATGTCGTTGTTAATGAGAAACTGGAAGAACTCGTGGTAGTGGAACACGAACACAAAGCCCAGGAGGGCGAGGCAGGGCAAAACCCACTGGCTACTGTTCCGGCAAAGAAGACATTCGTCCAGGAGCTCGCAGTCTGGACCGGCGTGTACTCACATGACAATGTGTTCAAATTCCTCCTAGGCCCTTTCCTTACTCTACTCAACCCTGCTGGGTGCTACGCTGTCCTTGCCTCTGGTATACTTAATAGCTGGTACGTATTGGCGAAAGCGGATCTATGGCATGCAGTAAGCTAACAAACATGAAGGTACGTCGGTTCAGCCATTATCCTAGCCGGTATCTTTTCTGGTCCTCCTTGGAGCTTCGATGCAGCGCAGATCGGCTATCTCGGTGCAGGCCCGTTTGTTGGAGGTCTCATCGGCTCCCTCTTTTGCGGCTTCTTCGGTGACTCCTTCATCAAGATCATGACAAAGAGGAACAAGGGTGTTTAGTACGTGCTTCTCTGTTGTTCCGCCCCTTTCCTGCTCCATAGCGCTGACTGGTCTATAGTGAACCAGAATTCCGCCTCGTGTTCATGCTTCCAGCTGGTATCCTATGTGGATTTGGAATGTTCTTCTTCGGTTACACACTGTCTATGGGCTCGGCGGCCGTCCTTTGTGCCTTCCTTCAGGGTGTGATGATGGTTGGTGTCTTGATCGGAATCTTCGCAACCCTGTCCTATGGCCTTGACTCTTTCAGAAGTCAGAGCAGCGAGATTTTCGTCATGAACATGCTCTTCAAGGTAAGTCAATACTTCTCTAAGATGTGATAGGTGAGTTGATCTCACTGATACCTTGCTACAGAACTTCATGTTTTACGGCCTCTCCAATTTCGCCAATCCTTGGGTCGCGAGCAAGGGCCCCAGAGAGATTATGTATGTCTTTGGTGGAACCTCGGTTTTCCTGTCCATACTCGCTATTCCAGTCTACATCTATGGCAAGCGCCTTCGAAGCTGGTGGACGAGACATGATCTCTTCGTGACCTTGAAGATGCAAACCTCGGGACCAGAAAGCCACATGGGCTGAATTAGTGGAGTGCTCAGTCTTTGGTCTCAGCAAGCGGTCGCATCTCCAACACTTCAAACACAGATCGGGCAGAGAGCTTACTTACACCTGACGCTGATGGTTGATAGCTTGGGTTGTCAATTGTGGGACTAGCTAAGTCTCAGATTTATACTCGTAATGGAATCCATCGAGATTATCATCCGTGATACTTGTAAATGTTCCTCTCCAATATTTTGACACCAAACTTGAGAGTGTCATACATTTGGGAGAGAAAGATCTCGCTGCTCCTGTAATTAACTACTTTAATGTCGAACCACTGAGACACTCCTCAATACACCACGCAGTGATATCTCGTATAAGACAGTCAAGAAGAGACCAGCAGCACCCTTCAGTTGTTCATCATGGTCACCCACGTTTCTACTTCTGCCTTGAAATCTGGCTCGTACAGCCAGCTCAGATCAAATTCTTGCTTGGGAACCTCATGTTGAGGCTGTGACCCAATAGGGGGAGCCGGCATCCTCCTCAAATCGATCTGCTTGTTCAACTCCAAGACCTTGCCGATCCGATCCTGTCGGTACGATTGCCATGTACCTAGCGCTTCCTCGAGCTTCACCTTGCCCCTCTTTGCTTCCGCGAGTAGTAGGGCAAACATGTATACATCTTCAAAAGCTTGGTTTATTCCTTGCCCAGCACTGGGCGGGATTGCATGCGCAGCGTCACCCAAGATAAGGACTCTTCTTTTGTCGGACGCCCATGTTTGCAGTGGTGGAATGACGTAAAATGGCCAAACGTTGATCTTGTCATGGGGAATCGATTTTGTTGCACTGATGGCAACCTCGCCAAAAACTTCGGCATCGGTTTGGAGGAACTTGACCAAGGATTCCTTGTCTGCAAAGAACTTTTCCCAGCCTTCACGGGTCTGCTCTTCGATGGGTCTCTGCTTTCCGAAAAACATTTCAGATGCGTCAGCCTTCTGCGGCGCGATGACAAAAGCGCCCTTGTCCTTTGAGATAAAGGTCAATGGCTTGTCGATCTTGCCACCAGGGTAGACGACTTGAGTCGCTGGAACTGCAGCAGTAATTCCAGCCATTCCGGTAAACTTGGGTTCAATCTCTGGATAAATATGTTTCCGTACAGATGAATGAATCCCATCTGCGCCAATAAGAAGCATGGCTTCCGATTTCTGGCCGTCGGTAGATTCCCAGATAACATGATCGTTGGTTTCTTCAACGACGCGGAGATACTTGCGATTGAACACGACCGATATTCCTTTGGCGAGGACGTCCGAAAGAATACTGTCAATCAGTTCATGTCGATAGATACGATTCGCTTGGTAGCCATATTTTGCATTGCTACCAAATTCATAGGTCTCGATCAACTCTCCACCGGATTTCAAAAATTCGAGAGATTCGAAGTTGTAGCCTCTCGATTGTACTTGCTGGTACAAGTCAAGAGCATCAAGAACCTTCAGTGCATTTGGTGATAGCATGACAGCGCCGCCAATGTTCAAAGGTGAAGCTCGCGATTCATACACTGTTGCCTTGATTCCTTGTTGGTGCAAGGCCAGGGCAAGAGTTAGACCGGACAGCCCGGCGCCGATGATCGCGACTTCGTTTGTCATGTTTGAAGGCCGAATTGGTTCCTATTGATACTTGTAATGTTCCTATTTCTGCACGATACTCGCACGGCTGTGGGCAAATATGTTGTAGTGGTGATGTTGCAGGCATTATCGTCGTGCGAAGCAGCTGATGATTTATAGATTGCCCCGAAAGGACGCCTTACGGCTCTGTTGGAGGATACCATTACATTTCAGGCCGATGCAAACAGTCAAGCTCAAAAGTGGCTATGTTATGAGCGAGTGTCCGAGCGTGTGGCAAGAACCTTTAGGACGTGCCTCTCGGCGATGCACTTAGGAGTCAGGGTTTAGCAGGGCAAATTTTGCCCGCTATAACTTTAGCCCCATATTAGTCGACTAAGTGAGAGTCGCCTCGAACCATCTCTAATCTGTATAATTGAAGATCGTCCTAGCCGTTAACCGTCATTTTCCCTCCTCATGTATCACAACCAAAGTCCATCAACACCCATGAACGCCCTTAAATAAGGTGCTACGGCACTCACTTCTCTTATATCTTCCGTGGAAGTTGCCTGTGGCCATAATAGAAATGCAAAGTACTGACATATTTACCCACAGCATGTGCTACCTCGCTAGAATAATCCGTCATCAATGTCGTGTAAGAAACAAGAGCTCATGATCAGACCGCTCCCGTTGAACATGTCAGCAGAGGCAGTTAGGGCACTGTCAAAAGATTCCCCGAATCTTGAGTTATGAGGCAGCGTTTGTCACTACCAGACAGCTGGTCTCGCTCCAACCAGAGTCATCATGAAGCTCAACGTCTTCCCCTTTTTTCTCGTCCGTCCGGGGGACGAAAGTTCGGCCAACTTACGGCATAGTCAGACATTGCATAATCTCCACGCCATCCCCCAAACGGTCGTTACATTTCTACTGGTGCTGAAACTTTTTGGCATATCATTGAATAAGTCGCCCTTGGTGCTCTGCATTCTTTGTAATGACCTGGTTGTGCATCAGCGGACACGAGCGGATAAATGTTCTACTTCAAGTACACGAGGAAACACATCCATGTATAATAACCATCGATGTGCCACCACAAAGATGTCTCCAATCTATCATCAGCACTTCAACTCCATTCAAGCCAACACGCCAACGAATAGAGACACCAGAAGACGCGCAGGAATCCCTCGGACGAAGCAACGTGGGCACAGTCACTGACAGCAATGGCACAAGGTCAAGGTTCTCACGTCCTCGTAGTTGGGGCAGGTTCCATGGGATTGATCACGGGCTATATCCTCCAGCTAGCAGGAGCCAAGATAACATTTCTCATACGCCCTCATCGGGCTGAATCGTTGGATCGACCCCAAAAGCTTTATAGCTATGACGACAACCAGCTGAAGACTTTCACGGGATACGACTACATCACCAATCCATCAGATATCTCTGGCACAGACTATGATTTCATTATTATCACGCTCGATGGTGCAGCTTTGAAAAATGAGGTTGGCGAAACCCTAGTCAAATCCTTGGGGAAGGCAGTCAGAGGAACTAGAGCGAAGATTATATTGGGCACTGTCTTTTTTAACTTGATGCCGTGGTTCTTGAAGACAGCCAACCTCGAAAGTGAACAGGTTATCAGCGGTCAGCTCTGGATCCACATTTACCCGACCAGTGCTGTCACATTGCCTGTCCACGGTTCTGAGGATGTGAAGTTGATTGCTCAAGCAGATCAGGCTTACACAGATTGCCTTGGACAGGGATTTTCCGTCGAGAACAGTTCACCAGCCATAGCAACAGCATTCGCGGATTTGTGGAATTCCAGTGGTGTCTCGAAATGCGGTGTGGTTCCCAAGGAAGAATCAGCTGTAAATATGACCTCTTTCTTCCCGATACTGGCAGTATGGGGGCTCTTGGACTGGCGAAACGCTCAGAAATTCGATGCCACAGATCCACTTTGGATTCTTGCTGTAAAGGCAGTGAAAGAAATTCAAGGACTTGGGCTTCATGGTGCGGTAGGCCAGCAGGCAGCAGCTGCTACAACTGAGGCGAGCTTAGTACAGGTGTTCGCTGGAATGGACAAGGTGATGCCCCTGAACTTGGAAGAGTTCAACCGGTATCATCACGGTGGCAAGGTTAACACTCAGGATCGTGCCCTTCTGCACGCTTGTATCGAACAGGGGGATGCCGAAGGAAAGTCCATGACCGCATTGAAAGATTTGGTACGGCGTATCGAAGCTCAAGCGCCCAGAGAATAAATCCCACAATCGGATGGTTCCAGATTTATCTGCATGCAGGCTCATGGTTGACATATCAGCGATGGCTCTGGCCATGGTGAAAATATCACATGTTGAACTCAATCGTTCCAATTCGAGGGCGCGCATCTACGCTCGGGAGAACTTTTGATCCTTAATAACAGAAACAATTTCTACGTCATATTTATTTGACTTACTATCGTAGTACTCACGAGATTCTTGGCTGTTTGGTATGGCGCGGAGAAGCGTCATGCCCAAAAATCTCCATGCTGTAGTACTGAATACTGACTACTGCATACACCTGCGACAACACTGGCGTAGCATGAATTTAATATACCTTAGGCTATTCACGACGAGTACCCGAATACTCTAATGCATACGAAAATCGATATGAACAGCACCCAACATATCACAGAGGAGATGCAACAATGCACCCCTTTCGACTCTGCAGCGCTGAAACCGTTAATATCCCAAATAGGAGGTCGTAATTCTTGACCACCGGCCACTAATCAATCTTAACTCTGTTAGAAGATCTGCTAGTGGCAACGAGAGAAAGTCGCCGAGAATGAAGTATACGACGCGAGGGCGTTACCTGCCGTCTCGGCTGCGCCTAGATGGAGACTTTGGCGCACCATTGGTAGTTTTCACGCTCGCAGAGTCTGGGCTAATGACGAAGAAATTCTCTTTGGCTTAGGGTCCGTGGACTGTCCGGGCTTGATTTTGTCAGAATCATCTATATTCGGTACACAGGATGACGAACCGAACAATTTGTTGGCTTGAAAACAGGGGGAAATCTCGTAGATAAAGCTCGGCTTTATTTACGATCACGAACGGGCTCGGCCGAGCTGAGGTAATCTGATAAAAATGCGGAGCACCCTACCACAGGCTCGCAACACAGGCCATGGCCAGCTTAAAACGCCCCCAGATTTGAGACGGAACTTGAAAATAAGCGGCCAATCAGAGCGTTACCAACATGAGCATACTGCTCGCCTTAAAACATTCCGATACCTCAAGCAATGGCAATAAATATCGCAATAGGGCCCGCACTTTGTACCAGCTCAAAAATCCGATCAGAACAGCGACGTCTACGACATATATTGTTACTACGATCTCAGACTATCAAGTTGCCAATTTCTTTCAGTAATCATAATTGAAATGCTTCCACAAATACTCCTGCTTGGAGCTACTGGCCGTACTGGTCGTCTGGTCCTGGATGAAGGGTTGAAAAGAGGGTACCTTGTCACAGCCTTGATTCGCAAAACAAACACAGACATACCTCAACACTCGAACCTTACAGTTGTGATAGGCGACCCGTGCAAAGCGTCAGATGTTGAAGTTGCGCTCGACAGTACGAAAGCATCAATCCCCATCATCATCATCAGTACGTTGGGACAAACACGAACATCAGGAAATCCTTGGGCCGCAACGACTTCGCCTCCTCGCTTTATGGCAACTTCAGTTGAAGCAGTGCTATCAGCATCGCAAAGCTTCGCCGAACCAGCGCGAATTCATAAATTGGTGATTCTATCGAGTTTCGGGACTGGAGACTCGTTCGCCAGCCTGAACTTCATGATGCAATGGATCATGAAAAGTTCTAACATGGCTCAGACTCTGGAGGATCACAACTTGGTGGACGAGGCCGTAAAGGCGGGACCGCTCCCGTTTGTCCTAGTACGGTCCGCAATGCTCAAGAGTGGGGATGCTGCTCCTTTGAAATTTTATGGAAACACAGGGAAAGGCTCGGGGATCATGCCTGGTACAAACATGAAAAGTATAGCCAACTTCCTGTTGGATCTGACGGTGGACGACCAGTATGATGGTACAACTCCAATGGTCACGAATTGATGCGGACTTTCGTTCACTCTCCATTCCGATATCGAGGATGATATAATGAGCAGGGATTTTCATATATATGAGTATCAAGGGGAGCATAGTTGGGAGCATATTACCCATATTTCTGTTGGCGCTACTTGAAGATAGTATCAACTGGAATTTCCACATATCTTGGTTACCCAGGCAGATAGCCTGTCGCAGCCTGCCTTGATTAAGTGAAGCGGATAGGTTGCCCCTGGAGTTTATCGAATCTTGAAGATCGCGAGGAATATATCATGTTGAAGAAGCGATATTTCAAGAAGTAATTGAAATCATGGAATGGCGCAAGGAAGGTCTCACCATCGTTAACGAGGAAGATAAAGAAAGGAGGGAGTAAGTCATAGTATACGATTGATATATTCGTCACAAAAAGAGCCTACGCTCGACCGTAGTTGATGCTTGGCATCGGATTTTCCCAAATGGGTGATTCAAAATTAATTCTCAAATAATGGATATTGTACAAATTTGTCGTGCAAGCTAAACGTGAAAGAACGCGTGATAAGTATTGTTCCATGTCAATTGTACACTTGCAAGCCGGTGTCATCTCATAGTAGGTGAATAGAAGGTCAAGTCTTCCAGCTATGGCGGCGCAATCACTCGCAAACCATGACCCAGACGATCTCAGCGACACATCATCGGTATCCGATATCCTTGATACTCGCAACGACGAGGGCTGGGAAGATGTCGAACAAGACGAAGAGTCCATCACAGTAGTTTCACTTTTCAAGGACCAGACCTTTCCTAGTGCCAAGGAGATGCTCAATAATTGCCGTGACAACCATGGATTTGATATTTGGAAATTAAGGCAAGAATTTGGTGACTATTGCCACTTAACGGATACCAACTCATGCTAATGTGTCCATCATCTAGATCTAGATTTCCTGGGCTTGATTAGACTTGTCAACTACGTTCGTTCATCAGTCAAGGCGGGCAATACTCGACCAGATGTGTCTTCCAAGTTACTGTTCGAAGATGAACAATATCTCAAACCAGTACTTGAAGATGACGCTTTACTGTTCAGTCTTGACGACGTGTTTGAGGACTCTGCGAGCGGTGCTGCTCCGACGACAGAAGTTGAACAGCTTCGAGAGGAACTTACATCATTGCAATCCCAGTTCACGGCGTACCGTGAGCAGGTGCAGAGCGCGCTATTGAATCGCTTGGATGATTCTCCTGCTACTCCTGCTTCCAGCAGCAAGGCCCCCGCCGCACAGAGCACGAACCAGTCCTCAAAGCAGGAAGCCTCAGACAATATCGAGGCAGGATACTTCGAATCATACTCGTACAACGCAATCCATGAATCGATGATCAAGGACACCATTCGGACTGATGCTTATCGGGATTTCATCTATGACCACAAGGAGTTATTCAAAGACAAGGTTGTTCTCGACGTTGGTTGTGGCACCGGGATCTTGAGTATGTTCTGCGCAAAAGCAGGAGCGAAGTCTGTCATTGCCGTTGACAATTCGGCAATCATTGACAAAGCGCGGGAGAATGTGTTTCGCAATGGTCTGCAGGACAAGGTAAGATGTCTAAGAGGCAAGATTGAAGAGGTTCAGATGCCAGTCCCAAAGGTGGACATTATTGTGAGTGAGTGGATGGGTTATGGCTTACTCTACGAATCAATGTTCGACAGTGTCATCTATGCGAGAGATAGATACCTCGCGGACGATGGTCTTATGGTGCCATCTTATGCAGCTCTTCGAATCGCACCTCTAGCGGATTCAGATCTCAAGGCAAGTCATATAGATTTTTGGAGAGATGTGTACGGATTCGACATGACAGCAATGCTGGAGAAAGCTAACGAAGAAGCATTGGTCCGAGTTGTGGATGAGAAAGAACTTGCGGCTGAAAGCGTTGCCTTTTTAGAGCTTGACCTCCACACAACGCAGGTGGGAGATCTGGTCTTCACAAAGCCGTTTAACCTCAAGTGGAAAGAGGGATTCAAGAGCCTCGAGGGCTTCGTGGCTTGGTTTGATATCATCTTCGGCACGTCAAAATCTCAAAACATCAAGCCTGGAACCACGGCAAAGGAAGCCAAATCCCAAGGCCTCACAGCATTTTCCACAGGCCCACACTCTCAAGCAACACATTGGCAACAAGTGATTTTCTTGATTGAAAATTCTCAGGATGAACTCACGGCTGGCGATGAGGTCAATGGAGAAGTAACATACGTCAAGAAAGACGGCAAGGAGCGAAGTCTTGACATCGAGATCTCATGGGCAAAGGGCCAGGAGAAAGCACAGAAACAGCTATGGGTGCTTGACTAAGTTCCGCATCGAAGGATACCAGTGCAAGAGTCTTGTTATCTGAGCTTGCGCATGCCGTATGCATGGCTTTTCATGTCACTGATGAAACAATAATGCGGCACGACTTCAATTGGGGAGCCATCTCCTTCTAGACTCTCTGTCTTAGAGCTTTAAGTTGATACACCATAGATCGGGCGTGACGGAGAAAGGACACAACCTCGAATTTCACGAGTGAGATGATTGTGTACCCTCCCTAAAATTAGCACTCCTTTAATGAATGTTGCTGGATCAACACTCGATCATGCAGTGAAATCATGCCAAGCCCAATTTTACACAAGTTTGGGGATGAATTTGGAATCTTGTGAACGGCGCCAATCTCAACTCTCTACATGTAAATGTGCTTTCCGTCGTCTATATATCTTAAGGGCCCGAGTCGTCACTCTGGAACCCCCCCTCTCTTGTCTCCTAAAAGTGTCCTTCCGGGCACACTTCAAATTGACGAGAGTCAAGTATTTCACACACCTCAAGCTTGAAAATGGCCGCGAACATTAATATCACTGTTGAATTCACGTGAGTGACGAACCTCCGATTCAGAGGCATTGCTGACGGTGGAAAAGTGGCGGACTAGAGATGTTGTTTGACAATGTCCCCAAACATTCTGTGTCGCTATCAAGTGAGGCAGCCGACGGGAAACCGCCTACCGTTGGCTACCTGGTCACCTACCTATGTGATAATCTCATGAAGGATTCGAGGAAAGAGCTTTTTGTCCTTGATGGAGCCGTGTAGGTCGTTAAGTGCCCGTTCATCAATGAAGTCATGACTAATTCGTCGTAAAGGCGTCCAGGCATCTTAGTGCTCATCAATGATTCGGACTGGGAACTAGAAGGCGAAGACAAGTACGAATTGGTTAACAATGATAATATTCTCTTCGTCTCTACACTACATGGCGGTTAAGGCGGCCTCTCTGAATCGAAGTGCAGTGGCTTGGGCAGCCTCGAATCGGCCAACGTTGAATATGTCAAAACAACTAAAACCGGACTATATCATCATGACATCTGGGGGTGCATCAATTGTTTCCTCCATGGCTATATCAAAGCACATCACACCACATCGTGCATTCTGAGAGTAAGGTCCTCGGCATCATCTGGAGTCTTGTAACCGGATGATCGTGGCTCTGGCGTGCCTGGACCACTTCCAGGAGATGCAAGACCGCTGCGTGGGCCGAGAGGGCTTGCCAGGCCATTACCAAACCCTGGGATCGGTGTGGCAAACCCGCTTGGTGGAGCTGGTGCTTTTATCCCTTCGGGAGAGGCAGGAACGATCTCGGGTGGTAGATCTGGGATCTTGATGCGCTTGGCTTCATTGTTGTAGCTCGCGGGGATAATCTAGATCACTTCAGTTCGATGTCTCATGATTTAGAGTAATACGACCAACCTCGATAATTTCATTGCGTGGGAAGGAAAGGAATGGAATGTCAGCGGCATTGCAAGCCATCAGGTAGCCATAAAGTACCCGGAGAACACTTTCATGAGCAATGATGAGAAGATCATTCTGTTCTCTTTCCAGTTCTAGGATGATAGGCTCCAGACGCACTGCAACATCGTGGTACGACTATGTTTGTCAGTTCATCGTCAATATGCAATAAAAGTGCCTGGCTTACCTCAGCCCGTGGAAATCTGTGATGATAGGGGTCGAGATCATGTTTTAACACCTCATCGGGATAATCACGGCGAATTCTTCTTTCGGATTTCTTCTCGCAGACGCCTGGGTTCAGCGCGCTCATCTGTGATCTCTGCCTCACTTTGTAGCCCTTGGCTACCAGAAAAGCGGATGTTTCCACGGTCCTTCGTCGGGTTGATGTCCATACTATCAGAGGCTTCAGTGGGGTTTCATGCCCTCCTTTCTCCTCAATGAGTCTTTTCTCTTCTTCTCGATGCTTGATGAGCACGTCTGTCATTTTCTTGGCATAGTCCTTGCCCTGAGATGACAGACTAGCATCCGCCTTGAATGATTCTTCTTCTAGCGTTGTCCCTGCACGCGCAAAATACGTATGTCGTGCCTTTATGTGAAGATTCATCAGGTAGAACACAATGCGGTGGGATATGTAGCCGAAGCTTGTGTTGTTCACAACGATCCTTTCTCCCGCATTGATCATCTTGATCCAGTCCAGGTCAAGTTCCTCCATTGTCTCGAAATGAGGTATCTTGGCGGACATTCGATTCAGGTAATGTTTTACGGCATCACTTTCTGTCCAACCCTTATAATCCGGCGAGGAAATCTTGACACTGCGAACGTTTTCCTCAATGATTCTTTGGTCGTCACAGTTGGATTCAATAAATAGGCACTTGATGTCGTGCTTAGCAAACTCTTTTGCCAGTGACTTGCGCCCAGCTGACAAGGGATTAACAGCATCGTAGATAGCGATCTGGCCGTTTTCGTGATTTAGAAAATGATAGATGTCTTCTCTGCACTTTTTCAAAATCTTTTGTCGAAGAAGTACGGAAGATGCTGAGGCATTGACGAAGAAATAGTCATCGGGAACATCTTTGCCATGTCCGACGATAGCTCTTCGGTAATCACCGAGATGGAAGATTCTGGTTTTCACACCCAACCATCGCAAATACCTGGCGAGTGCCACAGAAATGTGCGTCTTACCACGAGCTGGAAGTCCTACGGTGGCTATAGCAATCCGGCCAGCGTGGAACAAACGCCCAGACTCTGTGCTATAGAGTTGAGCAGGAGCCATCTCACTTTTCTCTGGCAAGTCATGGATAGCATCAACAAAGGTGCTTGACTTGCGTCGATAGCGGGGCGCATTCACCGCTGACTCGGCTGTGAGTAAGGTATCCATGTTGGCAGCCTGTTGAGATCCTGGCTGGTGATGTTGGATAGGATCCCAATCTGACGAAAATTGAAGACCCTCAAAGCTCAACAGCAGCTCATTGCAATGAAGAACAGCTCAGTGTTTCGCACGGACAGAAGGAACACCTTTGAAGTCCCGCGCTACTGGTTGGCTCGGGACGAATCTCAGCCAGATAAGAGAATGAGACCTGCTTAGAAGCAGCAGCAGCTGTTTCTCTACTGGACGTCTCCTTTGCTGTTCGGCGGAGCTCACAAATTGCAGCAAACTGTAGAGGGAATGTAGTACTTTGAGCCCGTGGTCAGTGTGATAAGAGACAAGAATTCCGGAAGTTTGAATCTCAGTACGTTTCCATTATTCATGGGAAGTTGGGAGACTATCACGGCCGCCGCTTTTAGCCCCATGCCACGCCAGGCCTGAATTCTTGCGATTTGACTTTGGAGTCGTTTCTTTTTTTATATAAGTTGAAAATCAGTCAACTCACTCGTTAGGTGTGCTCAAAGTGTGAGATGTTTCTTTAGTGAAAGATCGCGCGCGCATAGCCATGGCATTCATCGAGCCTTTCATTATTCATGAGGGCCGCGTCGTGAAAATCAAAGCGGCAAGATAAATGGCCATTAATGGTTAGTGCTTGGCAGCGGCCTTGAGAAGTCAAGTCGTTAGATTTCAGAAAAGTAAAGCTCCAAGTCGCCAACAATCATCTGTCACAAGAGCACGACTGCTCATCACTCCTTGTCCCTCCCTCACTTGTATCGACTCCGGGAGTTTCAGAAATCCTTGCCACAACTCTACTATCCTGTCGTCAACGCAGATTGGTCCCATACATCCTTGACAATGGCTGTCGCCCTGGAGGAGAAATCGACATCTCCGCTGTCCTTTCTTTCTGACAATGTCCTCGCTGCAGCTATCAACGACACCTATTCCAGCCTTTCAGAGAAGAGGAAGCTGTTAGGACTGGAAAATCCTGGCACAGTTGATAACATTGCGCGCGAAGTACAAAAAGATGTTCTCCTATCTAATTTCATGTTCTCTGGCCTGCGTTGCGACCTCCAGAAGATCTTCAGCGTCGCACCTCTTTTCCGGTTACAACATGGCTTTGCAATGGGCTCCCAGGCCTTACCGCCCTGGCAATTGATGGCGCTCTATGGTAACTCAAATGTACGCTTCCCCTTTCTATCTTCTGCGAGGTTTTTGTGCTAATGATCTCATTAGCTCTTCTTGCAAGCCGCCTACTCAAGCGACAAGTCGTTGACGGCCTGGGGGAACCTGCGATGGTCACCCAAGTTCGTGACAAAGACACAAACTGCGATCGATCCAAGACAGGCACAGGCTATGGTACAAATTGATAACGAATACACTGGTGACGATTTCTCCGCATCCGTTAAGGCCATCAGCCCTTCAATCCTCGAAGGCGGCCTCACTGGTATTGTCATTGGCAGCTATTTACAAAGCTTGACACCCAGATTGGCCATTGGATTGGAAGGTGTTTGGCAACGCGCTGCTCTCAACTCCAAACCCGAGACTGCGATGTCCTATTGCGCAAGATACAGGTCAACAGATTGGATTGCAAGTGCACAATACCTGGCCCAGGGTTCTCTGGGAGCATCATACTGGAAACGCTTGACAGACAAGGTCGAGGCCGGTGTTGATTGTCAACTCCAATTTGCACCTGGCATGGGTGGTGCCGGTGGTATGTTTGGCAATATTCGACGCGAAGGCACGACAACTGTTGGTGTTAAGTACAGCTTTGCTACCTCAGTGTATCGAGCACAGATTGATAGTGCCGGCAAATGTGGTGTTGTACTTGAGAAACGTGTCGCACCGCCAGTGACCTTGACCTTTGCGGCCGAGATCGACCAGTGGAAGGTGAGCAATATCCATTGCCAGTCATTCCCCGAATGCTAACCATGATGCTAGAATACGCACAAGCTCGGTCTCGCCGTTTCTCTTGAGGGCGCTCCCGAGGAACTGCAAGAGATTGCCGAACGAGCGGATCAGAGCGCACTTCCTCCACCAATCTAAGCTGTACAGCAAAACCTTCCTCCTTGATCTCAAGCCAACGATTCTGAGAAGAGAGCCTCTGCCACAAAATTCACCCGTTGTTTTATTACCTCTTCACTCTCGAGCATGCCCAACACTGGAGAGAGAGTCCTTTATGTCTGGCGAGGAAAAGAAATTCATCATCACCTGTTTACCGCAGGCGTTCGAGTTCAGTGACATAAGCATACCTGGACGACTCGGAGGGGATATCATGGTATGGGCTAATGCCTAGACACTTTTTTGTACATTCATGACCAAATCTCGTGAACGAACCTGAAGCGCAAAAGGGTTCAGCACGAAATCTACCCTGTTGCATAATAGAAGGCCCTGTATCAACACATTTTGTGCGCTCTTTATTCATTCCTGCCACGCTTTCTTCGTCGGAGCTGTGTGATTTTCTTCTCTGCCTGCCTGTAAAGCCCTTTGCTGCGGTCAGGAGATGGCATCCAAGTGCCTCGATCTCAAGTATCATGGAGCAAGGTGGGTCGGCATCTCGTTCCCACCGTTGCTGCACTCGTATATACGCGCAAGGGACAATGACTCCCGAGCGATTTTGACGTCCTCAGCCTGGCACACTGGTTGCTTAGGTCGTCGTAGTCCAGGCGGAGCCCTGCAGGCGTGCGTTGTTGGAATGTGCAGACGCAATGGGGGACAGTCGGGCCGGGCGACAAGGCGCCAGCCCCATGCCTGGTCTTTTCCGAATGCTTCAGATGCTGCATGCATGCGTCCTGCTTCAACCGTTCAGGGATTGGGTCTGGTGGATCTCCCACGGCGAGCAGAAAAGTAGAGCTGTCTCAACTTGTGCTCGTGCATCTATCCGGACCCTAAACAGTCGACATGGGCACCTGGCAAATGGAGATCTCATCATCGACCCTTTCACATGCAATGCAGCGCGGCAGCGCTGGGGGTTTGACATATTCTCTCGCGCAGGCAACACGCAGCTACCTACCTACTGTACATCTGACTACTCACCGTACACCACCCTCCGGTCGTTGTCTGCCTAGTAGAATACTCAGCATTTCTATAAGCGGCTAGGGGAGCCGATTGATGGACCTTGGGCCAGGGGTGAATGCATGAAAGCGAAGTAGAGCCGTGCCTCTTGGAGGGAGGCGTGTTTTTTTTTTTGTTGGGCTGAACAGTTACGAAGGGAACAGGCGTCACCCGACATCCGTACAGAGGTTCTGAGATGGGCTGTCTTTTGCGACATATCAGATCTTCGAGCAGGTGTCGCTCATGCAAGATTATTCAATAGGGGTGAAGAATCGCCAGCCTCGTCGTAGTTTTCTGGGTTCCTTTTAGTTCGTTGGACAGGTACAGAGGTACCGGGGCGACAGTTTATCCCCCCGATCCACTTTTTTGGTTTTGGGCACCATGTGGGCGACTTTTCAACATATCATGCCAGTGGGCTGGGAGTTGGGAATTATCTACGAACGGGTCTTAACTTCAAGGCTCCGGGGGTCAGGGACTCTACTCGAGGCGAATGGAATCGGACCCGAAGAAGTCCACCTTTGGACTAACGAGTGACCTTAAACAGGCAGATGTCTGCAGGTGCATCGAAGAGTGAGGCGAAACTACGGGCGCCATCCTTCACGAGTTGCCGATTCATGGGAACATGTGTGAGTCAATGCGCATGCCTCCTCCATGCCCTCTACTACGAGTCCTACTACGTTGTGGAGGTGTCTGCGATGCTACAAACAGAAAAATGATTCGTGAACCGGCGGCCCGAAAGCTGAAAAGAGTAATCAGCAATATCGCTGCATTGTGTTCATCTTTGGGCAATGTAACAGAGGCATGCAGCGGTTTTGGAGAGGGCTTGCGTCAGGCTGCCGAAACACGAACTGAAGTTGAGAACACCTGCGTTCTTACATTACATTTCCAGACACCGTGATGATGGCTGACAAGTTATCAGCTTGCATCCAGGGTGGCAGAGGTGGATCTCGAGATCGACATCATCGGAATCATTTGTGCATTTGTGTGTAACATATTTGCCGCTCTCGTTTCAACAGTTCTCATGAGAACGGCAAGATTGATATGTCTCACGGTGAACGTGTTCACGGATCCTAACAGGAGGTCTAGAGCTAGTTGAATGTTTATTTACAATGCTTTTCACCAACTCAATCTTGTGCGACAATGCAAGACAAGACGTAAGCTGTATTTGGATTGGAAATAGTCATTCATGAGATGGCATCTGGTGACATGAATAACGGTGGGCTCTTGTGCATAACTGCTAACTACTAGCCTGGGGGAAAGTACCAGGGGCGGCTGGAGGTGCTCTTTAGGGTTTTGCATCTCAAGGGAAACTGGGAGCCAGTCATGGGAATGACATTCCGGCTTCCACTCTGCCACCCGCCACCAGCCACCATGATCAAGATTACGAAGTAGGGACAACTGGTGCAGACAAAGAAAGTCCACCCAACACCTCGTCTCAACCATCAGGCTCGCCAGAGCAGTCGCTGGACCATCCAGGGAATATCAAGATGCGGAAAAGCTTCAGGAGGGCAGCTCGTATGACGTTGACCTAATCCCTGTAAATTGGGACTGTTCGTCTAGCGACCCGCCACACCCATGCTGGGCCTAAATGATGCCCGTGTCCTTGTGAGGTGATGATGCTGTCCTGGGAAGAGGGGGCTGTGGGTCATCATTGGGCTGGATGTTTGGGAGCACGGCAGCAAGAGCCGTGACCGTGACCGTGATGGTGGCCGTGCCCTTCTGCTCAGTCAACCACATCTGGTAGCACACGGTGGGCAGGGAAGGTAAGTTGAGAAATTGGTTGACAGGCAGTGAACATTGGGCAGGTCCAAGAGCAATGAAAGGCTGGGCAGGGCGAAGGAGTTTCAGCAAGGACTGTGCGCGCAATCCGTGGGTCTACAATTGGCTACTATGAGCTACGGATCGTGGTACGGATACCTCCTCAAGTCTTCCAGGGAGCACGTGGAAGCGGCCCTCAGCTTCGGGAGATTTGGGTTGACATCCACCACAAATGACGAGCCTGAGGGACGAGGTCCTAAGCAATTGACATCTGTGAGGCTGACCTTTCCCTCGGAAATGATGGCGTTGATCATGCGCAGACGGAGTCAACAAGGAGGAGAGATGATTGTGCGTCGTTTCAACTCGTTTGTCATAGTCATAATAGCCCACCAGCATGATTAACCAGCAGAGAGCGGGAAGGTGGATTAGATGATAAATGAAAGCCATCCAGGTCTAAAGAAGCGTCTGCTAATAGGCCAGCGTGTTCCCAGTCAAAGTGTATTTAGGAGGGACATGGAGCGCCATGGAGGCAGTATGATGGACGGGGTTCCACCACCGAGCCTTAGTCCTTAGGCGTCATGCTTTGCCCGCCTTGCCGTGGTGGGAACGCAGCGGCTACAGCCTACTACAGGCTTTTGGTGGTTCGTCAAGGTCGAGCATGGAGTCCATATTAAGAATAATAATGGGGAACGCGCGCTCCAGCCTTTTCGACCAGCATCATCTGACCTGCAACGACTTTCTCAGCAGCAACGACGCAAAGCAAGCAACAGCCTCTCGGTGCCCAGGTGTCTGCTGCGTCTGCTGCTGCTGCTACTGTTGTTACTGCTCTTTTGGATTTCCACCCTGCAGTGCGTTCTGCACCTTCTCACTCGTCAGTCGTCACTCCTGGCCTGGTCCATCATGACTCCATGGTCACCCCTCCTCCAAAACTTGAAATTCGTCTCGAGATTTCTGCTTGCTTACCCGCCGCCAGTCCAGCCAGTCACTTCTCACGGAATCATCTGTCTCGGAAAGAACCTGACCAGCTGCATGATGTGCATTGACAGTCAGGACACCAAATGCCTTTGTTCACAGATCGAGTGAAAGTGAAGACTGGGATTTCATATCTCATGTAGTCGTCGTGTCATGCCCAGCACAGCACAGCAACCAACATTTGATATGACATGACAGTAGTCCTGGAAGTAGTATTTGTAGCAAACCTGATCCCCGCCCCGAGATTCAATAGAAAACACTATTCCTGTGACCTGACCTGACCTGGTCTCCTGGGGGCGACAGACTCTGTTCGGGTTTGATGGTCCGCTTGGCTTCGCTGCGCCTGCATGAATGACACTCGAATTTCTCTGAACTGACGTTGAACCTGAACATTATTATTGTGTGAACCTGACCTGCACACATCTTTGGAGGTCAAGTGCTAATTCCTTTCAAGTCAGTAGGCCTCAAAAACCATTCAGAGGCGGACCATACCAAAAGATCGAACCTACACGGACCCAGGCCCAAAGCCTAAGGCCCAACTTGAAGCCCTAAACCCAGTCCCTCCCCAGGTCAGGCCGTTTATTATCATCCTCATTCCTCCCCCATCAGCCGCCGCCTATCCTGCCTGCGCTCTCTCCTCTCCTCGCTCCTCGCTCCTCTCATCATCAGCCAACGTAACTGTTCCTGCACCTGCACCTGCACCTGAACTGTAGCCAAGGATACAAATTAGGTACGCTCCACCGTCCTTTCCCCCTCTATTCATCCAACTGCCAGTGGTGCAAAACACTCTCTCTCCTACGATTATTGTTACCTTTCACAACCGAGAACAAAACCAAGTGCCCTATTCACCTGGACCTGTTGCTCTTCCTGTCCTGTTCCTGTCGCCTCTACTTCACTTTCCTACTAACCCAACTACACCTACCTCACTCCTAACTCACTTTCTAGACATCCGCATCTTTACCTCTGACTTGACCAGTCACTGATCCATTGCATCCATCTTCCAAACCTGAGAGAGTCTCTGCCCGCTTGCAGTGCCGCACTCCAGGGTTCATCCACTCAACCCCCCCGGCTCCATCATTGCTGCACAAGTTTCCACACCTCATTTCGAAAGCCTCACCTACGCAAAGTGGGGAAATTAGCGTTTCTTCCGCCAACCCTCACCTGCTCCCGCACCCTCATCTTGCATACCCAAACCTCGACCATCTCTTCATCTCGAGTTTCAACGCCCAAAATCCCTTTGTCGTTGCGACCCTCTCCTGTCTTCACCTCTACGCCAACACCTCGCTTCCATCACCAATCGTGGTCACCTTCCCTCTGACCTGCTCCATCCTCCTTGGCAGCGTCCCTACTGTCTTTTTGCCTCAAATCCTAGTCGCCAAAGTGGATTCCACACTCCCTTAGTCCTCGACGATGTCGCAAAACAGGCCTGGAGGAGTCTTTTCGGGCTTGCGCATGGGCGGTATGTTCATTTGTCCCGCTCTACGCCGTCATCCTCCTGAGGGGTTGGCTTTTCGAGCACGTGCGCTGACATATCGTTGTAGAAGTGGTACGAGAAAAGGTGCAGGATGGACTGACCGGCGAGACTCGAGAAATGCAGTATACGCAATGCAAAATCGTTGGCAATGGTTCATTCGGTGTGGTCTTCCAGACGAAGCTGTCTCCCAGTGGAGAGGATGCTGCCATCAAGCGTGTGTTGCAAGACAAACGATTCAAGGTCGGTCAATACTTGATCACTTGCGCTTGATAACATCTATGGAATTGAACTGACAGTGAATAGAACCGTGAGTTGCAGATAATGCGGATTGTCCGGCATCCCAACATCGTCGAACTGAAGGCCTTCTACTACTCCAATGGTGAACGCGTATGAGATTACCCCGTTCCCTATTACCCCATGAACCCATGATCTAATCATAACACCGAGCAGAAGGATGAAGTCTACCTCAACCTTGTCCTCGAGTATGTTCCTGAGACCGTTTACCGAGCCTCGCGCTACTTCAACAAGATGAAAACCACGATGCCCATCTTGGAGGTCAAGCTCTACATCTACCAACTCTTCCGCTCCCTAGCCTACATTCACTCACAGGGCATCTGCCATCGAGATATCAAACCTCAGAACCTTCTCCTTGATCCCACAACAGGAGTGTTGAAGCTATGCGATTTCGGAAGTGCAAAGATTCTGGTTGAGAACGAGCCCAATGTGTCCTACATCTGTTCACGTTACTACCGCGCCCCCGAATTGATTTTTGGAGCAACAAACTATACCACAAAGATCGGTAAGAGGACAAGTCCAGCTGCTTGGGTGTCTGCTAACTGGATTAGACGTCTGGTCAACTGGCTGTGTTATGGCTGAATTGATGCTGGGCCAACCTCTCTTCCCTGGCGAGTCGGGTATCGACCAACTTGTCGAGATCATCAAAGTCCTAGGTACTCCAACCAGAGACCAGATCCGAACCATGAATCCCAACTACATGGAGCATAAGTTCCCCCAAATCAAGCCTCATCCGTTCAACAAGGTCTTTCGAAAGGCATCCCCTGACGCCATTGATTTGATCTCTGCTTTGTTGGAGTATACACCAACTCAGCGTCTCTCGGCCATCGATGCGATGTGTCAGCCTTTCTTCGATGAGTTGAGAGATCCCAACACTCGTCTTCCAGATTCTCGTCATGCTAGCGGTAGTTCCCGCGAACTTCCCCCTCTCTTCGACTTTTCACGCCATGGTCAGTATTCCCTCGGTCACAAATATTGTATGTCGTGATCTTGCATCTGACTCTTCTACCTAAACAGAACTCTCCATTGCTCCACATCTCAATACCCAACTTTGCCCTCCTCACGCACGAACCATTCTCGCATCCAAAGGTCTAGACATAGACAATTTCCACCCACTCTCCAAAGACGAGATGATGGCACGACTTGATTGATTCAGGAAGGGCCTCGAGTTCTATCACGAAATTACGTCAGGAGGGATTTTGACCATTGATATGCCCATCATCGCACTCATGTTTGCTGGCATCGACGCCAATGGCGCTCGATACATTCCATGACTTGGCCTCAGCCATTGTGTGTCTAGATGGACGTTTTAAGCATCGAGGAAGGCATGAGTCCCCAAAAAGCATAGGCTTTGAATACAAAAGGCCACCTGGAATTGGAGAGGTGTGGGGACGTTGCAAAAAGGGACTTGAGCTGAGCGTCTACGGAAATTGACCGACTATAGTCCGGCAGGAATTTTGTACTCGGGTCGATGGGCTAGCATGTTTACAGCTATGATTGAGGTGAAGAAATTGACTTGGAGCACAGAGACTGCTGGCGAATGAGGTTTTGCTAACAATATGCAACAAACCGCATAGCATGTGACCCTGCTTATGTCATGGATGGTAGCGGACAACCCTCTTGTCGAGGGCCATACACCTCTAGACAAATTGGATCACAGAAGCTCGATGGTCTACATTGACCACGGGCCTTTCTTCTTTATGGCCTTGATCCATCTCTTGCTTTTGTGTATGGTTTTTCGTGATCCTGTGAAGTCCCGAGTTGAGCCGTATTACTGCGTTTTGCTGGTACACTCATTACACTCGGGCTGGTATTGTTATGACTTCAGGAATCGAATTCCTTGTGAGTAGTAGTTATTCTTGGGCCATCAAGCATGTGATGTATCAACCACGTGACACTGAGGTAATGCCAAGCCTTTTGTTTCGCTGATGCGCGTCAATGGTCTCCAACGTTCGAAGACAATCTCCAACGCGCCAACCCCAGAAAACTGTCCCAGGAGTGGTACCTATTTCACTCTCTCTTATTTATGTGAATCGACCACAAAGAAACTTCTAAATCATATTACGTTCTCCAAATGGCCGACTACGATAGAAGACCGCGAAGAGGAGGCGGCGGCGGTGGAGGACACTTCAATAACCGCAAGAGAAGATACAGAGGTACAGATCTTCCCTTGACTCCTATCAATCACCTTTCTCATCAGACAAGAGGACGATTATGACGACCGAAGACAGCCGCAGCGCCGTCGATATGAAGAGCCTCTGGCTGTTTCACTCCGCAAGCAGGTCTTGTCAATTGCCGAAAATGTGAGTGAACTGCGCCTTCTACAACAGACAAGGTCCATGCTAATTTTCCGCGTAGCCCATCAGACGAGCCGAAGATGATGTGGTGGCCATTGCAAAGATCCTCGCTGAAAATTATTTCGACCATGATCTCATCTCTGGCTTTCTCGAGTTGGTAGTGCACCTGTAAGACTGTCACCCCTCCAGACTGTCGGCGCTGCGACTAACTGACCTGCAGGCCGCAAGAGCAACCTCTCAAGATCCCTTTTATAGCTGCCATCGCCCTCCATGCAAATGCTCTAAAGCCTGAGATTACCACTGATGTCCTTACAAAAGTTGGAGAGGATTTGCAAAAGCAACTAGACCGCGGTGCATGGAGAGAAGTGAAGCTATACCTCCGGTTCTTGGCTTGTCTGCAAGGCATATTTGAAGATGAGGGAGTTTTCAAATTATTGGAGGAGTTGTTCTCACGCGCTGCAGAACTACAGATGACATCCTCGGAAGACGTACACAACCCATAACTCTCATAGAAGGACGTCTGCTAACATCTGGATCAGGCCCTGGGACTGGAGCTAGTCAAGGTCATTCTCCTAACAATACCATACGCAATGTCGTCCTCTGCGACAGGACTCGAAAGTCAAGCATCTAGTCTTCTTGAAAAGACCGATATTATTGCGTCAACGGAGCATCCTCTCGAACCGTTGGTTGATCCTTTCTCATCCTCGAACTCTGGAGGGACCATCATAGCGGAAAATGCCCTTGCAATGCTCCAAAGACATATGCAGGAAGAATCAAAGAATTCTTGGGAGCTTGCATGCCTACCTCGACCATGGAAAGGAGGCCGTTCGGCAGAAGCAGAGGAATCATTGGCACAAGCACAAAAGCATACTTTCCCATCGATCATTGTTCCTGAGACAGTGATGACCGGACCTCGCTCAATTTTCCCCGAGGTTTATCTTTCAGTTTACGGCCAACAAGATATTGAGACAGTGCCCACAGCCTCGGACACTGCTGCGCTACTAATTCGTGATGCATTGTCCGACACCATCAATGTCCTCCACTTCAATCGCAACGTCGCTGCAAAGTTCCTCATCGATGTCGATTGTTATTTCGCCCCCGACACATTCGTGAAGAGAGCCACAGCTTTTGACAAACTACGCGATGTGGCCGGTGATAAGGCAACATGGAAGCCCGAGGATGTGATCGTGGACGCGACCTTTGGACAGCTCTTCCAACTACCAGCCCCCGAGCACAAATTGGTTTACTATCACTCGGTGTTGACAGAGGCTTGCAAGCTTGCCCCTGCTGCAGTCGCGCCTAGTTTGGGTAGAGCAATTCGATTTTTGTATCGCAACGTGGACAGGATGGATTTGGAGCTATGTCAACGATTCTTGGACTGGTTCGCCCACCATCTGAGTAATTTTGGCTTCACGTGGAAATGGACTGAATGGTACGTATACTTCCTGGGTCGCAACATATTGTACTGATGGATGAAAGGGTGGAGGATGTCAAATCATCAGATCTCGATCCCAAGAAGGCTTTCATCGTCGATGCGTTGGACAAAGAAATTCGACTCAGCTTCTCGAAGCGCATTAAGGGCACTCTGCCGGAGCCTTATCAAGCATTGATATCTGAAGAGAAGGAGAAAGATTCACCAGACTTCAAGTATAACGATGATGCCACACCATTTGCAACACAGGGTCAAGAGATCGCTCAGCTCATTCGGAAGAAAGCTGCGAATGAAGAATTTGGTCCGCCCTTAGAATCTATTGAGCAGGAAGCAGCAAATGCTGAAATGCAAGAACCCCTGCTTGCTTCCACAGACGCCTTTGTCACCTCGATCTGTTGGGTTGGTTCAAAGTCAATGTCACACGTTTTAGCCTGTATCGAGCGCTCGAAGGAACGCCTTCTCGCCCTCGGAAGTGCCAGTTCTAATGCTCGCAAGCAGATCATCACGTCCGTGATGGCATATTGGCAATACCAGCAAGGAGTGGGTGGTGTGATCTTGGACAAATTACTCAACTATCAAATCTTGACACCAACCGATGTGGTTGAGTGGGTGCTCATCGATCATGTCCAGAAAGGAAATCTACTCGTTAGAGCATGGTCCTACGAGGTCATCAACATCACCACAAGAAAAGTTGCAGAGCGTGTCAGAAGTATCGTCCGAGCAATTAGACAGCCTGGGATATCCGATGAGCAGAACACGCAAATCCAGGAAGCGTTGACTCGGGAGCAAACGAGTATGGCGGCTCTTTTTGAGATGATCGGATCCGCACTTGGAGAAATCCAGGCCAACACACAAGGCCTCGATAGTGACGAGGCAGACTTGGTCGCGCTGTGGGCCAATAGATGGTCGAAAGTGTTCCGGCGCAGGTTTACAGTCGAGGAAAGCTGGGTCAAGGAGGAGTTGGCGAAGCCCATCCCTGTTGTCGAAGTGCCTCCGCCATCGGCTGTTCAGGACGAGGCCATGAATGATGCACCTGGTGCCGCGAACGGTAGTGAGGAAAATGCCGCAGAAGTTCAGGTCGATGACGGGATCGAATGATAGGCAGATGTCATTTGGATGCAGCTAATCGTCAATTCTGGAGTGTAGCAATAATTCAAACCCCTTTTCTGCTTGATCGCTGCATAATGCTTTGGAAGTCTTGATTGACGCTAATTGGTGCAGAACTAGGCACCTTTTGGGGAGGGGGAGGGGGGGACAATCGAGTGGATATGAGCCTACGTGCTCTGCACAACTGGAAAGATTTGTGCTCGCGTCTATGATGATGCTGTTGGTGGTGAGTCTCACCGGCAGATGGCCATATCCAAACCGATCTATGAAGGGTGATATGGCACGATCAAGCGCTTCTCTGGTATGCACGACTCCCTCCCTGTCTCCCCAAGGCCGGTTGCACGTACGTCCAAGACAGATTCCGCACGGAGGATGATATCGCCCCCGCTTGTGCCGAAAGCTCACGACCTCCCTACTGACAGAACGTATGAGCCGCGAGGTCCTCGCTCAGAAGCGCTGGCCGCCCGAGATGTCGGACGTCTTGCCATGGACTGTCTTTGCCCAGGGCGGGCTGGCAGGAGATTAGGGCGGGGACATATCCGAAGCATGATGTAGGCTACCTAACAGGGGCGCTTGATCGAGGAGGTGCCAGAGGTCGATATCGAGACTCGTTGCGCACATGGCTTTCACCCGTTCGAAATGGTCCAACTGTTGCCGTCACGGTATTAATGCGCCAGTTCCTGTAAAGTTAACACGCTTAAAATTCTGACATATCACCAAACAAAACATCCCATGACAATTTATCCTTCAGGCAGCGATTGATTAAGAGCTACTGTACGGACAGCGACGAGATCCTAAAAGATGAGGAGACCCCGATATATATCAATTTAACGGCGGTGCCCATATGTGGCTCAACAGAACCTGTGACGTTAGATTTAAGACCAGCGGTCTCCGCTAATATTACGAGCTTTAAACCTGGTCCTGCACTCTTCAGTACCAAGGACTAAGAATTCGAATTCAGATTGCATCCGGTGTGATGATGAGGCACGTCAGGTTGAGATTGTGCTGGGGACAAGGAGTCTATGGGGTCTGCCGATGGTGAGGGTGAGGGTGAGGGTAAGCGATTCACGATAGATATGGAGAAATTTCCTTGATATCATGGTATAGTCAGGACGTTAGAGACTGTTCCGCGCATGGGCGCTTGGCCAGTTGATTGTATCTTTTGATGGCGGGTCTGTCCTTTGTCTCTTCACGGCTGGGAGTGGAGAGGGTGAAGTGCAAGAGCGCAAGATAGGCCGACCCAAACTGGGGATGTTGTCTATTCTTGGAGTACACCAGTTTCATGAACAAGCTGGGGGTTGGCGTGGACTCGGACACCAGAGACAATAAGTATTGATAGGTCCTCCTTTTGTCTTGTACACATCGCGACACGTTAGCGGATACGGAGATCTTCCAGGCCGACAGACGATCGAGTCGAATCTCCCAAAGGCGATGGGTGCAGACAAGGTGAAGCTTTCTGGAGTCATCTTGATCTTGTCGATGATCTCTCTATCACTCAGGCGTCCTCAAGGTCTCAACAAGGAAGCATAGAGCAGACTGTAAGTTGAGTGAGAGTTAGGAGAAATTCTGATATTGATTTCGATGATAATGAATGTCTAGACATGGTGTTAAGACCAATTCTTTGTTCCCCACCCAAGCGCCGTGAATGCATGCTGCTCATGATCTTGTTGAAGATCAGATAGGGTATCAGGATGGATGAAAGAAAAGCAAACTCCTTGCCAACAGCAGAGAGTCGAGAGCGATCAGTCCACAATCATTCCCGTTTCTCTTGGCCGTATCCCCCCTTTCCTTCTAGATTCTCATATGTCTTATCTTCAGCCGATCTATTCCTAGGCCCACGCTCGGCCAAATCTTCCTTCAACCATTTCAAGACGAGCTCACCTAACTTGCTGTTGCCACTGTTGTTGTAAGAGTCTGTCTCGGCGTCGTACTTTGCCATGGCACCCCATTCCTTGACCTTACCCAGGTGCATGTGTGCAAGATGTGTGGGCCAGCCAACGAGATTGTCGAGGATGTGGGTGGCATAGACGACGGTGGCGCCTCTCGTTTCTGTCTCATTCCTCAACCAGTAAAGGAAATTGCTTCGACTCAGTAGATCCAAGTCGACTGTGATCTCGTCCAATAGCAGTACATCCCATGGTTTGATCAGGCCCATGGCCAATTGAACCCTCCGTCTCTCGCCGTCACTGACCGCATGCATTCGCCAGCGTAAATCGATATCAAGAATTTTCACGAGCTCGTCCCGACGGGCAGAGTAGTGTTTGCCGCCCACGGAATCCAACAGGATGGGGACAGCAATGTCAGTACGTACAATAGGGTTTAAGACCCATTCCAGCCCTAGATAGGTCACGCCTTCGAGGCCGGCGGCGAATGGGTCGACCCCGGCAATACGAATTGTCTCGGACGGAGCAAGCCTTTTCCCAGACAGCAGCCGGAGTAAGGTGGTCTTGCCGGCGCCATTGGCCCCAATGAGAAGCGTGCGGCTGCCAGCAGGCAGGTCTAGGTTGATGCCTTGTAGACCTAGCGAGCCATCCTGGAACTTGTAATCCAGGCCCTTGACCGTGATATCGGGTTTGGCGGGGAGGTCGGCTGGAGAGTCTGAAACAGGCATTGTTCTCGAAGGATTGATTCGGGTTCCTGTTGATGCAACGAGTTACAAGTACCGATATCAGGCGAAAGCCAGAGCAGATCTATGGGACTCCGTAAGTCTCTAGTGGATTTTGAGTCGTTGGTAAAACCAAACGGGTTCTTTAATTTTTTGTGGTCGATAAATCCCTGTTGTCCAAGACTAAACCCGTGCTAAGCCTAGAAGCTTAGCGACCGAAAGATAACCTCGTGATGTTCAAAAGGGGTACGAGGTAGAGAGCGAGCACCGGGAGAAAGATCAGTCATTCACACCCCAACATGTTTCTCTAAAGGCTGGTCGTTTCGCCTCGCACAGATGGATTTTCTAGAAGATTTCTCATTTCGGAACCGCTGTCCAATGAGTCACTCCATCGCCCACTAGTTGTTGTGGAGTAATCAAACCGGCCTTCCTGTCCGATATTTGCCGGCTGAGATCTTCCGGATCTTCTTCGTTGCTCTAGAACAAATGTTGGTTCCTTTTACTTAGCGAAAACCATTTACTCCATTAAGCAGTCCGGGCATCAGACGCAAGGGCCAAAGCAGCCATTCCCATGTCTATGCCCATGCAATGCGACTCCATCTGACTCTGAGATAATATCCACTAATCGTTAGATCCCAATGGAGGTTTTACGTTGGATAGACAAATGCTCCTTCCTGGATGGAGTCTAGAAACCCTTGTGCACATCACACGCCACCTTGAACTCGAAGATGGAGTTCGAGAGAGTGTGGGCGCCCTTTGCCCCATGAGCCAAGATCTCCGCTCGTTCGACTCCACGTCGATCACAGTGGAATGGTTTTCAAGATCTCAACGTTCTCGAATATCATGGGTTTTCTGCCTCAGTTTTACAGGACGTCCTTCATCGGAGATTCGTAAATAGACGACACCTGTTTTGCGTACGCTCTCATGTGTCCAACATCAGATCAAGCCTGACCGTCAAGCTTTGGCTACATGGTACCCCACTTCTGGTGGCTATTACAATGATCATGCCCAGCTCTGCCCAGACTGTCCGGTCCTCTTGGAATCTCTTGGTAAAGTCCTAGTTTTGCTGCTTCTTCCACGGTCAAACACCGACCCCCGGATTGTCACTCGATGTCGATAGGCCCGCGTAGCTCATCCCGCCTTCTCGATCGGCATTCTGGTATGCTTTGAGGTTCGAAGGTGACATCGGCCGAGCAGAATAGCGGCCTCACTCACCAGCATGTGTCTCCTCCCCACCAATGACAACTCGTCCTGTCAAGTCTCTGCAGCCTCAGACGTCTTGTCAGTCCACGGTGGATGACCAGCACGACCTGTGGCTTGCTACAAGACTTTCTCGGCCATGCTTGAACTGGCACTCAAGCTCCGCCATGAAGCAGTCAATACGAGCTTCTATTCGACCAGAAACTTTGATGTCATGCTGATGCTCGAGGATAGAAAGATAGGACGGGAACGACGGCAACAAGGCTGCTCGTACTACATACAACCATGTATTCGATTGATCAGCTGTTGGCCCAATACACTGTTATCTTTTTCACGATAATCCCCCATGTGTAACGTCCACATCCATGGACCCTTGCTTGTACGTCGTCGCCTGTGACACCCTTGTACTCCAGAATCCATCCTCTTGGTGGGGTATTCCTCGTTTTCCTTTCTGTTTTGTCTATTCCTGGTAGGTCGTGTAATTTCGTGATCCATTGTGAGATCAGCCGTCTATCTTCTCCGGGTGAAATCGCGACCGTGCTCTTGCCCCCAACCTTCACTGGGGAAGATAAAAAGGCACGTCCTCCCCAGGTGTTTGTGTAGACCCTCAGCTCACACCACAGACGGCTCCAATAACCTTCTCCTACCTGCTTCATTCCAATTTCTTTCAATACAACCTCTTTACAAGTATCCTTACCTCTCAGAATGGCCGAACCAACTCGGGAGCCCGCTGACCCCATCGTCAGAGGCACTTTCGCGACGGCCAAACAATCGCTCTCTGACCTCTTCAAATGGAAGCAGCGAGTCGCCATCACCAATGAGGCTGGTGAAACTCATTGCGAGTGGCAGAGCCCACAACCTCTGAAAAACCCCATCAGCCTGTTCGCTCAGCTTGACGCAAAGGGCTGGCTCTTCTTCCTCGTTGGCTTGTCCGCCTGGATGGCCGATGCTTTCGACTTCCACGCCTTGTCTATTCAGACCGCCAAGTTAGCAAAATATTACGACACCAGCAAAACCAATATCACAACTGCCATCACGCTGACACTCTTGCTCCGCTCCGTAGGAGCCGCCTTCTTTGGCGCTGCAGGAGACAAATTTGGGCGAAAGTGGCCCATGGTAATTAACATGCTGGTTTTGGGCCTGCTCCAGGTTGCCACTATCTACAGCTCCACATTCAGTCAGTTCTTGGCGGTTCGATCTCTTTTTGGCTTGTTCATGGGTGGTGTCTATGGCAATGCCATTGCAATGGCGCTTGAAAATTGTCCTGTGGATGCTCGAGGACTTATGTCAGGTATCCTTCAACAAGGATATTCGCTCGGCTATGTGATTGCCGCCAGTTGTAACCTGGGTGTCGGCGGCTCGACAAATTCCTGGAAAACGGTTTTCTGGATTGGCACCGGTCTCTCGATCGCAGTTGGTCTTATCAGAATCGCCTTCCCAGAGTCCCAGCAATTCACCGAGGCCAAAAGAGAAGGCAAGGGTAAGACATCTCCTTCGGCCTTCTGGGCAGAAACCCGCAAGATGCTCAAAGAAGAATGGCGCATGTGCATTTACTGCATCATTCTGATGACCTGGTTCAACTATTACTCCCATACGAGCCAGGATAGTTATACGACCTTCATGCTAACCCAGAAGGAGATGAACAACGCTCAGGCTTCGCGCGCGTCCATACTCATGAAGACTGGAGCCTGTGTCGGTGGTTCGATCATCGGATATGCCTCTCAATGGATCGGGCGACGTCGCGCAATCGTTGGCTCGGCCTTGATGTCTGCAATTCTCATCCCAGCCTGGATCCTTCCCACCTCCGAACGCAGTCTTTCAGCCTCGGGCTTCTTCATGCAGTTTTTCGTGCAGGGTGCGTGGGGTGTCATTCCAATCCACTTGAACGAACTCTCCCCACCCGCATTCAGATCCTCATTCGTCGGTATCACCTACCAAATCGGAAACATGATCTCCTCACCCTCAGCACAGATCGTGAACGCCATCTCGGAGAAGACCTTCGTCAAGGGCCCAGATGGCGAGCCTGTTGAAGCATACGGCCCAGTTATGGGTATTGCGACCGTCATCATCGCTCTCGGCATCATCGTCACCACAGCCTTAGGTCCAGAACGCCGTGGTGCAAGATTTGAGCTTAGCAAGCCCGCCGGTGTGACCGAGACCGAGCTCCGCGCCAAGTCCATCGATGCTGAGAGCGCCACTGTCCAAATCGAGAAGGCTCAGGCTACCCAGGCTGAACATGTCCGGGAAAAGATCTGAAGCAATCCGTGGACTCGAGTCTCGGAACAAGGTCAGGAGTGAGATGGAGAAAGGAAATGCTAAAGTGCTGGCTGATGGACGATCGCTGGCGCCTAGCGGACGTCAGAAGTCGTGGATCATTCAAACACGTCTTTCAGCTAATACTCTACCTCGTACGCTGTGATCATTGAGCACGGCCGACGACAGGGTGGGAAATAACGTTAGTGATCCACGAACTCTATCATGCCCTGGGTGGCTGCATTGTGCCGATGAAAGCCGAAACCGGGCTAGCGGCTTATTTACGAAATTGACAACGTCAGATATTTTAAGACTAGCGAACAGGATCCAGACGAGTACTGAATGATATAGCTTACTGAAACCGACACGAAGCGAGACAGTATACGACTCAAGAATGGCTCGGGACCTTGAGGTCTGCTGGACTCTGATACCCCATGGCTTTATATTAGTTCCGACCTTGAGCAGATGGTATATGACACCACTTATGTAGCATGAACCATACCTCTTCTTCCAGATCTATGTTTCTCTGTTTTGACTAAACTACAAGCTTGCACTGTAGAAAGACAAAAGCCTCTTCATTTGTCGGTCGGTCGGGTTAGGTTAGGCTTGACACTGGCTCTAGATGGGGGGTCCCTTTGTCTGGATTCAAACAGAAAGGCGCTGTTGCTGTTGCAGACATATAAGAGCCTGACTGGCCATGGCTGGTAGGTCTCCTTTTTCTTTCCGGCGAGAAACATCAGTGCTTGAAATGCAGCTTGCCATATATGTTGCTAAGTAGGTAGGTATTGTATTTGTCCATGGTGCTCAGGTTTATTTCAATAACATCGTCATCGGTTCCTCTGTTCATGTGTGGAATCGGAAAGTCACAGATGGACAGATACATCACAATGGCGTGGTCTGTCTTGGGTAGGGGCGCCCGTGTGGGTGCCGTACTCATCAATAATTTTGTCATTATCAATATGCTGGGTATCTTGGTATCTTGAATTCGTCCTCATCCCGCAATTGCGGCCATAAACATGCTCGCTTGCCCTGTTGCCAATAAATGCACTGTGTGATCCCAATTCAACTCTGGAGCTCAACGAAAACCATTGGTCATATGATCCTGGTATGACAATAAAAGCAATCGACGCGCCAGGTATATTTCTCGGATGCTGAGCATGGCTGTCTGTTGTGCGTAAAACACGTTGCTCTGGTTTCGAACCCGCAAGATCAATGAAACTCCATTCAAGAGAGATCTCACTGGCAATAGTTGGCAGGAAAGGGCCCTTTGGTACCTCTTAGCTCACCCTGCCACCAGTCGTCCGTACTTTCCGTCTTCTTGAGTACACGAATCCTGTCACCTTCCCGGAAGATCAGGTCACCCACACTCTGGCCGTCAAAATCGTACAAAGCTGTTACGAACAATGATGGTTGAGAGGGAAGTCTTGGAGGTGGGGGCGGAGGTCTCTTTTTCTGCGCAATAGAACTTGAAATGGCAGATGACAGTGATGTACTCGACGGCTGCCGGTCACGTGAGAAATAGTCGACGTTTGGTCCGGCAGGGGAGAAAGACATCGGGGTCTGATAGAGTGAAGTGGATGGCGATGGACTTGGAAGGGTCTCTTGAGGGGTTGGTGGAGAGAGTAATGACAGTCCGGATGGGGAGGAGGCAATCTTTGGTTTGTTATCGTAAGAAGGGGATGGAGGCAGGGCTCTGGCGGGAGAGACTGATTGCGTTCGATTGAAAGCTGATGTAGCACTGGGACGCCGATAGCCATTGGTATGACCTGGACCGTGGCCGTTTTCCTGATTCATGGGCATCCTAACCGCCTTCCCGCTGGCCAGGAAGGGCAATGACTCGGCTTCTTGCTGGACAGGTTTGAACGCATCATCCCACATTCGGATTACCTCATCCATCGGCGGGGCCGGGGAAGGGAAACCCTCCTCGGAGCAATAAGCATGTAACATGGTGTAGTAATGCCCCAAAAGACCATTTTGGATCTGAATCTGAGCAGCGAGGAAGTGAGGGAGCAAAGAGAAGACAGAGGTCAACAGACGGGGTAGACAATTCCTCAAATGATCATCTGCCGCTTGATATGCCTCTGTAGCAGCAGCCAGGTCGGCCTGGGACTTTAGCAAGGCGGCGTTATCCCTCTCGGAGCGCTTTGTTTTCTTGAGGGCACCGTCCACCCGAGATTGATATCTCTCAAAGTCCAGCTTTCGGTCTTCTCGTTTCTTGATGGTCTTTCTGAACAACTGCAGATCGTCTTTCGCGGACTGAGCAGGTTTAATCAGTCTCTCTTCGACTTGGTTGAGGTCTTCGGTCAAGTCCTTCTTCAGGTCGCCATACTCATTCCGTATTCGGTTTGTTCGGCGGACGATAGGTTCGGGGGTGAGAACAGCAACATGGCCGTGGTAGTCCTCGCCGGCCCCAACGATAGGATTGTAGAGAGCCTCAAACTCTTCGAAGATGCGATGCTGGTGGGTCAAGATGGAAACCCAGGACTCGCTCCAGGCTTTGGATGCTTCTATGATCTGAATAGGTAAGTTGGTGCAACAGTGAGTGGTTGGGAGGGCAAAGAACGGACCTTGGCCAACAAATGATCGGCCTCGTCAAAATCTTTGAGCAATACGGAGACATTATGCTCGTCAGCACTCCTCCTCATATATTTGCCAAAGTGCCGCTGAACGCTTTGCATTTTGGATCGACAGGCAGAACCAAGTTGTATGTAGCAAGGCAAGGCCCTTGCGATAGGTGGAGGGCGTCCAGATTGAAGGAAGGAGCGAAACGCGGAGGGTCAAGAGCCGGTCCACGAAGTCTCAAGGTGTGGAGATGGACGAGTTCGAGTAGAGGGGTGAAGACATGCAGAGACGGGTAAGGTGGATTACAGGAAGGATAGCGGTGGTGCTGGTAGCAGTGGAACTGGCCAGCAGCTGGGTCAATCGAGACTCGAGAGTGGTGGAGGCTTCAAGGTCACGAAAAGGTATCACAGTTGAGCATGAGAAAGGGTGGTAGTTGGAAGCAATTATGGATGAGATGGAATGGCAGAAAACAAGGCCGGGGCAAAATGTGGTGTTTTTATTACGAGTATCTCAATCACGATTTGAAGGCAAGGGTGGTTGGTGGCTTCAGTCCCCCTGAGAGGCAGTCCTGGGGATGATCATAACAAAGGACAATTGTTCAGTAGTGGACATTGGCCCCAATTAGACTCATAGTAACAAGAATAAAAGTATTGCCAGTGCAGGAGGAGCACCAGGGTTCGTATGTTCCGTTTCACTTCATTTCCAGGAATCCAGCCTCAACAGACGCGCGTAACTTGAAAGCCAACGGGTTTAATTGCAACTGCCACTGCCACTCCCACTGCCACCTGCCAAAAAACACCTGACCGAGCCTGAAAGTCACGGGCTTGGGATGGGGTCGTGCTTTGCCTGCCACCACTGCCCACTGCCCCCCGATGAGACTTTCCGCCCGCGGTACGATCCACTGTAGGATTACGAGCACCGACTAGGGAGATGCTTTCCTAATAATGGCATTCCAAGTCTTAACCTGATAAGGCCCTATTAACGGCAGCTTCCTTCTCAGGCTTACCTAACTTCCCTACCTGCTCGTAGGGACCGAGTTATTAGTGCCTGCGCCTGCCTGCAGTGGTACTTACAAGTTACGAGTACCTCAGTCGCGTCTCCATCGCGTCTCCCTCATCACCACCCGCAATATCCCCGAATGCGACGCGTTGCTAGCGACCAACGACATGCACTGTTGTATATCGAATCATGATGATTCAGTATTATCATGTCAACACTCACTTGCACTCCTATGTCCACTCCTAATCTGACCGTCGCTCCCACCCAGAATACTGCCCCAGTCCATGAATACCAATGCCTCTACACCCGCGACCTCCACAAAAAGGCAAAGAAATGGCACGATGGTTCTCTTCGCTTCCATACCTTCAACCAACGGGTCATGGTCTATGATGACTCCAAGAACTTTATTGGTGATCTTCACTACAGAGATACCGAGCCATTTGGAGAGGGTGTCGAGGTTCAACTGGATCGAGGTGTCAAGGTTGAAGTTGGTCAGCTCTCTGGTCGATCAGAAACCGATCTTTCCACCATCCTCGAAAGACCTCGAACTGAGCAACCTGCCCAACCCTCAAAGCTGTTGCCCTCACAAACCTCTCAGCGCCCTAAATCTTTGATTGAGGTCCTTGGTCCTTCCCAACGCCGCAACGGGCGCTCGAGACTACCACTACAATCTCCATACGAGCAACGTCAGTCTTTGAACGTCCATCATCCTGCTACACACCCTGCAAAACGACCCAGACTTTCAGCCGTCAAGGAAAATCACCAGCAGGCGGATGTCAATCCCAACAAGATCTCGAGGTCTGATGGGACACCTCAGTCTTTCCCTCCCACGCTGGCGGCTTCCAGTATTTTGCCCAGCCGCCTCCCACAACGGCCAATGCCTTCTTCAAGTATATGCTTCGAGGAGGTTATAGACATACTATCTGACGAGGACGCACCATCCCGCCCTCTGGCTCCAAGCAAAGCTCGCTCTGTACGCCAGACCACTTCCGAAGCACCCACACCTGCAGCAGCACCTTCAAAAGCGGTAATAACAAAACCCAATCTGCAATCCAAGCCCGCCCGGAAGGGAAAACCTGCACACCCCACGGGTATAAAGCAGAAAACCCGCTTGAAGGACACCCAGGAGCGCCCACAATCCGAAACCTCTCGTGTTTCCATGCCACCACGGCTTCCTGAAGCTCGCTTTGCACGACTCCTCTTACCGCAACATCGGCCTCGAGAGAAGTTGACTTGTGTGTTGTCAGGCTCACCTGGCCATCTGCTAAGCCGCCGTCCCTCAATTGCTTCTACTGCAAGCTCTGAATCTCCCCAGGAAAGTGTTCACTCACCTATACTGGTCGATACAAGCTCACCCGAAATTGACATTTCTGCTACCTCTAAATTTCAGATCGATCTCTCAGCCCAAAGAACTCCCAAGAATGTGGTGTCCAAATGCTCGCCTATACCTGTGGACCGCAGTGCCAGCTGCTCCAGTCCTTTGTTTGTCCCAGAGGACCATCCAAGAGCGCCGTCACCTTCGCCTGCTGTGATTGCGAGCCCGAACATTGCTTCAGCTAACACCATTGAGGCATCACCATCCACAGAGTCCAATAGAATTCAAAGCAGAGACCCAATTTTCCACAACGATAGTAGAGAAACACGTGGTCCTATTGTGGCAGGCTTCGAGATGTCACAGACTCAGCCCGAGCAAGATGAATCAGCTACAAGTCTCCTGCATGCTGGTCCGGTATCTTTCCCCATTGCGCATTCTCCCCCGCGGAGCCTTCGAAGGACGTACTCCGCAAGCAACGCCTTCGAGGACGAAGCCCTGAGTAAAGACTTGGGCGACATCACTGTGCCAAGGAGTCCATTGACGGTTCTAGAGAACCTGAGCAGCAGGCGTAGTCCAGTGAAGCGAAAATCACCTGCCAAACTCTCTCGATGTGCTTCTGATACTGCTGCAATGACATCTCATACCAACGTTTCTGTGCAACAACAGCTGGAATCAATTCCAAAGGATGAGATCGGGCCGTGGACGTCAGAAGAATCTTTTATTCTCTTCGATTGGTGGCCTTCGGCGTTGGAGACGCCCGATCTTTGGAAGTTTACAACAAAGGTGTTGCAACCGGTAAAGAGCTTGCCTCCCATCCCAGATTTCTCAGCCCGTATCACGACGGCACGACAGCTGCTCAACGATATTAGATGACTTATGACTATAGACAAAATGTGATATGCACACTGATTATGACCATTCTTTGATGATTTCTCACGAGCTCACCCCACCACTGTACCCAAACGTGGCCGAATTTCCGATATCTCGCTAAGTTGGTAAAGCCTCGTGGTAAATTACCACTGGTAATTGAAGGCGGCCTACTCCGATGCAAGGGTCCCCACAATATCATGCAAGCCAATCGGCAAGGAAGTTTGTATCAAAGTTCACCAAACGGGGGCCTCCAAGGAGAAAAGACTGTGCTTTGGGAGACGCTTATAAGATTGTGTAACTCTGCATATCACTCCCAACCGCGGCTATTCTTTCGTTGTGCGTCAAAGGTCAAAGGAACACTTTTGTTACCACAAAAGATTTGATCTGTGCTCATTCTACAGTGGCTGAAGTGTGAGTGAGCATATAACGATATGATGGCTACCTCGACCCTAAACCCTCAGCCTGTGCCCGAGGGCTCCAACAGTCACTTTGTGTCCTCTCGAAAAACACAGACTATTGCAGAAGAGGTTGAAGCATCTCAGATCCACCTTCGCAAGCGTCTTGACGGTGCACTGACAAGACCACCACCAGGTGTAAATGCTGAAGAACTTCCCACTGTACCTTTGATTGATATTGGCCCCTCGCTTGATGGCGATTTAGCATCTCGAAAGGCAGTGGCATATCAAATCCGGGATGCATGTGTCACGACAGGTTTCTTCCAGATCAGCAATCATGGCATTCGGCAAGAATCTATGGCACAAGTCGTCGAGCAAGCACGTCGATTTTTCCATGAACTATCGGACGAGCAGAGGCAAGCACTGCATATCAAGCATTCAGCACTCATGCGCGGTTATGAACCTCATGACGCAACGTATGTCAACACAGACGACAAGGGCGGTGCTCAGAAAGAAACGAAGGAAGGTTTCAACTGGGGTTATGAACAGGGTCTTGACCCTACAGGTGGAGACGGAAAGTACGTCGAACTTGATGGCACTTCTCCCGATAAGACTGGGTCAGGCAATGTATGGCCAGCAGAGCAAGACTTGCCCGGCTTTTACAATGGACTTGCGGAATATTATGGTCAGGTGCTGCAGGTGGCTCGACACCTCTTCCGTCTGTTTGCTTTATCGCTCGATCTTGAAGAAGATTACTTCGATCCAGCCACCACACATCCCGGCGGAATTGCAAGACTGCTGTACTACCCAGGCCAACCTGCGCTTGAAAAAGAACCAACCGAGGAAGAGGCCGATGCCGCCAACAAGCTTGGGCTCGGAGCGCACACCGACTATGAATGTTTTACACTGCTCCTCTCTTCATCATCAGGCCTCGAGATTCTCTTCCCACCCTCCCCCCTGACCAACGACCAGCCCATTTGGCGGCCTTGTCCTGTTCGACCAGGAACTTTGACCATTAACGTGGCGGATTTCCTGATGCGATGGACCAACGGACTGTACAAGTCGACGATCCATCGCGTTGTGAGCAAACCAGGTAGCGGCGAGAGATACTCAATCCCTTTCTTCTTCAGTATCAACTACGACAGCGAGGTAACCGCCCTGCCAGAGCGTTGTGTTGGTAAGAGTAATTTCCTCCCGTTAAAGGCTGGCGAGTATGTCCTAGAGAGACTGCGGGTTACGCAATAAAAGGGGTGGGCGATGGAAGGTTCGTAGTCCATTTCTCAATCTCGCAAAGGGCATATGCATGATGCACCGGATGCGTCTCCGACCTTGAGTATCTAGTATAATCGTTCATGATCAATGCTACTCTCTTAGGCAAGACATAACTTGGACCGTCCTATTCTAGCTCAAGTTGCTGCGTCACTGATTCTGTTGTCTATTCTCGGGAAGGAATATTGGGCGTCCCATGGACGCCTGGTGACAAGGAGACGCTCAGGCTGCCTACAAGTATCTAGTCACCACCCACTCAATGTTCTCCAACCCTTTCAGATACTACCAACCCCTTTTCTCCAGATCAAGTGTGCACCGGTCTCACGAAGCCTGCCATTGGCGGCCCTGCCCGCAACGAAAGAGCGACCTTAACAGTCCAAGTGCGAAATCTGCCGAACAACATATATACCCATCGACACCAGGCGTCTCAATCAGTACCTGGCTCAACCACCATGGCCGACATTACTCTCACGACCGCGAACTGGGCATACACATGGGCAATCTTCTACGCGACAATACTCCTGACGATATCGATCTCGACATTCACGCCGCTCGCACACACGGTATGTGAACAGGCCGGATTCCCACAGCCACGGGACCAACCACTGCACGTGTACGTGTACCTGTTCGCCGGGTGCCAGTTCATGCTCGGGTTGTCGCTGGCGGTGCTCGAGGCCGCGGGCGAGTGGCGCGCCGTCAGTGTCATTGTCGCTTGCGCGCTGCCCATGGGTCTGCTGGGCACGACGCTCTCGGCCGTGAAAGGCGGTCAGGGCTGCGGGACGGCTTTTTGGTCCCATGCCTTGCTTACCTCGATTGGCACGACGGCCGGCTGGAGGCTTTTGGTGGAGAATTGGTGACCGAGAGGGGTTGGATGGCGAGGGGAGGGAGACAAGCAAGGAAGGTGAGTGTGTGGGAGGAGTAACAGGGCCGCTTTGAATGTGAGATGGAACCGTGAGTAGGATTCGATTGGTGCCTTTCGACATGGATTTCTGCACGGGTATATCACTGGTGCCTCTGTTGGGGTCAAAGTTCGGATACATGAATTGTGAATAGCAGGCGCCTAAGTTGCTAAATAGCGAGAATCTTCACGTATATACTCTATCTTGCTCTCTGACATCTCGAAACCTTGACTCTATATTTTAGTATCAAATTATCACAAAGAGCATTCTAGTTTTAGTATCTCTAAAGTGGTATATATCATTGACTACGCAGTATAGCAAGTACTAATACTGAACTCCTTCCACGATCCTATATAAAATTATTCGTCACCTCAGTATCTTTACGAGGATTCGTCCTTAGAGCACCTCGGTATTAGAAACCTATCCACCAATCTACGACATGATAGAATAAATATATATATATATATAGACACACATAGATCTCAGAAGGCCGACGTATAAGATACTATGTCTGCAAGCCAAAGGAACGATTGGCCAGATGTACCGAAACCTTGAAATATGAAGGTTTGCCCATACGAATAACCGCGGGGAAAGGCTGTGCTGTCCCTCGGTCGAGACATACTTGAACAAGATTACTATACAACCATCGACGTTTGTCCACCTTCTGGGTCTTCTCTTGGTACTTCGGTATGTGGATTCAGACTCCTAGAGTTCGATGATCAATCAATCAGGTCGTCTCTTCAGGTCGTGTGCTTTTATGTACTGGCTCACTCCCCGCTCTTGGGAATGTCTGTGATTTATGGGGATTAAGACCGTGCATATACATATATATATGCTCCGAATACCCATTCACTTCACCTCGACTTGATACGTATCCAATATCCATAGATCAAGCAATCTCCCCTCTTCCCCCGTCCCCTATCCCTCCCAATCCTGCACTCATTCCTCGACCTCACCACCTCCAACCCAACCCAACCCAATCCAGCTCTCTATAGAGATACATGCACTACGACCCGTACCTCGCACCACGCCCACAGGACACAATGCCGCTCCGCGCATCAGTATTCGTCTCGCCACCGATCCCATGGACGGCGCCGAGCGGAAAAGTCGGCGGGCCGTGGTCCCCCATCTCCAGCACACTGATCCGGACCACGACATCGGCGGTTCTCGTCGACACGCCCATCACAGAGGCCCAAAACGCCTCGCTCGCAGACTGGATCGAGCGAGAACTGTCAAACGGCACCGAGAGGCCCGCGTCGCTTGACTACATCTACATCACGCACGGGCACGGCGACCACTGGTTCGGGACGAACGCGCTGAAGAGGCGGTTTCCCGGCGTGCGCGTGGTCGCGACGCCGGATGTCGTCGCGCACATGCGCGGGCAGATCGAGCCGAAAAGCTTCGCGCGCTCGTGGGGCAGCCAGTTCCCCAAGCAGATCGACATGGGATTTGTGCTGGCGGAGCCGCTTGCGGCGTCGGGGGAGTTTCAAATCAGGGACGGCGTGACGGACGAGACATTCACTCTGCGCGCCGTCGAGGTCGGACACGCCGACACGCACAGCAGCACGGTGCTGTGGAGCGAGGATCTGAAACTCGCGGTCGCGGGTGACGTCGTGTACGGGACGGTGCATCAGATGCTTGCCGAGGCCAACACGGCGGCGCTGCGGAGGGAGTGGATCCGGGCCATCGAGACGGTCGAGGCCCTGGGGCCCGTGGTGGTTGTCGCCGGCCATAAGCTCGCGGATGAGATTGATGGGCCTTGGCATTTGCGGAATTCGAAACGCTATATTGAGGACTTTGATCGGTTGATTGAAGGTGGTGAGGTCGGGAATGCTAGGGAACTGGTTGCCAGGATGAAAGGGTTGTATCCAAGTCGGTTCAATGAGGGTGCATTGGTGGCTGGTGCGGTCGCTGCTTTCAAGGTCAAGGAGAAGCAGAAGCAGAAGCAACAGGCCGGAGGAAAGTTGTGACCTTAAAATGTGAAAGCACCTGAATAATATCATGGAACTCACGAACTAATCGTAGTTTATAACACAATAAATATATCATTAACAAGAGCACTCTAATATATGCCCAAGAAGTGTGATTCGTCTCGGTCTGTGGGTATTGCTCAGAAACCAAGAGAGTTTCAAAATCGCTCAAATTACCTGGACGCCAGTGTGATGCTGTATGCTGAGTGCTGTACACTAAATAACAGACAATCGTCAACTCCTCAATTCGTTGAATATGAATGGCATTATCACTTGACAGGCTTTCCAGAAAACCAGAACACCCTGGACAAGACTCAGGGGGAACAGGAGAATGCCGTTCTCCATGATCAAAACCCAAATACTTAATAATGCGACTCTGTAGAAGTGATCGATGAGAACAAGAGGCTGACGAATGATGCCACCTAGAAGGGCCACTGGACCATCAATACAATTTCCGCCCCTCTGGAAATATCGGAAGCAGCCTTGCTGTAGATATTTGAGCTGCCAGTCACCTGCAGCGAAGAGTGAGTACAGAGCTTGGGCCAGGATGTTGATGATGGATGTTAGATTTTTGCGACGCCAATGGAAGGCGCGGAACTGCTTGCGAACCATGTCGGTCTGAGCGAGGTCTGGAACGGACTGAGGCGATAGTAATTCGGAGATCAAGACCACATCATTGAGGGCTACTGTCATACCACCGCCCGTGAGTGGGTGACGCATATTTAGAGCGTCCCCCAGTATGGCGAAGCCAGGGGCTTTGTTGGTTGTTGCAGGCAGCAAAGAGTTTGGCATGCTCCGAAGAGGTCCTTTCTCCAAAGCAGCTCGGAACGATGGTTGAACTTGTTCTGGGAGCGAAGGTAGGACAACCCTTTCCAGATGGCCTTTGACACCTCCATTGGCAGTGGAGGTAGATTCAAGACCCTCCGGGATATCTACTAGCGCCCTCGTTTCATGTGTGCCAATCTGATAGAGCAAGACTGGTGCGTTATCACCCAGGCAGACAATACCATTCTGCGGCGTAGGCAGAGGACAGTCGATAAGTTCGAGACCCCAAAATTTGGATTTGACTTGTGGTGCGATATGATGATATGATTTTCGGAATTTTGAAGCATAGCCATCGCAGGCGACGGTCAAGGACGCGAAAAAGAAGTCCTTTTGGGTTTTTCGAGTCATGGCTTGGACACCGAGTATTTGGTCGGTATAAGTGGAAGAGATTAACGTAGTAGCCTCAGTCTCGAAGACCGTTATGTTAGGGTGCGCCAGGGCAGCCCCTCGCAACTTGGAAATGAAACGGCCGTGGTGGAAAGCTCTCCCCTCGGGTCGCCGGTGGGGTTTGTGTTTCTCTGAAGGCGGATTTGCATATAGATCACCAGCGGCGTTGGCAGGGTATGGGATCCGAACATTCTCGTCGTAGTATAGTACAGTATAGCCAGTGACAGGGATGGCGTCAATGTCATCAAGAGTATGGCGCAAACCCAGTTTGGTCAAGGCCTCGACACCTCCGGGTTGAAGTAATTCACCAACGATACGATCTGGCTCTTTTAAAGATCTCTCCAACAATATGACACTCCGGCCTTGATTTGCAAGGGCAACTGCAAGGGCACAGCCCAAGACTCCAGCGCCGATGATCAAAACATCGGCATCGTGATGGATCCTCCTTCGTTGCTCTTGGGCATCTACCGGGGTCTCAATAGAGGATTCGGAGGATGAGTCGAGGATGAGCGGCATTGCCGAATGATGTACAATGAGGCGAGGAGAGAATATCAGTCTTCACTCATGTGGCGGTCAAGGGTGGTGGAAGATTAAGGAAAGGAGGAGGGATTGATTGAAGATTAAAACAAGTTGACGCAGATAGCACGAGCGACAGGCGTGGTCTGAGATGTGGTGTGAGTAGTAGTGGTAGTAGCGGCGATGATGATGGTGAGTCCTCGTACTTTGCGGCGGTCAGACTCACGGTGGATGGTGGATGCGTAGCGAGTGTAGACGCAAATGTTGGCCACCAGCGGAATTATTGTAGCTTGAATGAAATCAGATTAAGAAAGGCTGCATGGTCTCGAAATTCTGAGAGGGAAAGCGCGATTGAGTTGAGAAATCTAGTCACGTCTAGCGTCTCCAGAGAATGGCGAAGGGCCAACCAGGGCTACAGACAAAGATCCTGGACGCTGGGGTTGGTCAGGGTGGTCAGGCCATCTTTTGGTGCATTTTGCACATGCAGGAACCCTTTCCATCCAAGATTTCTCAGATTCCGAGTGGCACCAGCTTCATTCTCTCCGGGGCCGTAACTACGGCGGATCATACAAGAACAATCCTCACGATTACGGTGGAGTATACCATCTCTCATCACACATATCTTGGTGACTCGGAGAGGGCGATCAAGATGCAAGGAATGCTCGGAGTAGTTTAACAATAATGGTTCACTGCTCTTTAGTCTGCTGTGCCTCTCATCGCGAACTCATTGCACACGCTCTCCACTCGTTCTTCCACCGCCCCTGGTGATTTTTTTCGTCGTGTATTTCTCTTGTACCCCCAATCCATAGCTCCTTCTTGTCTTCTACATCGCCCTAGTGAGAACAAAAATGAATTCCCTCTTCGTCTGGGATGGCTTGCCGAGTCCATTTGGTACCAATCTTTTTCACCTGGACGCCATCGTATAGGAATTGTAACCTCTTCGACTGCTCATCAAATGCTGTTCGAATGATGGTGTCATCATTCTCGCCTTGTCCCTGCTGAACTCCTTCAGAAAGTCCTGTATCTGTAATGCCTCCCATGCCACTCAATCTGCAGGGATCATGCAACCTTTGTTCCTGGCTCACGCGCTTGCACCTTGAGCAGACTGTGCTCGTGCTACATAGACAAACGCCAAACAATTTTGGTGCCTCATAATCCAAAAAACATATCCCACTAAATGCTTGCTGTCGATATGTCAAATCTCACTGTGACTGCAGCACAGGAAATCAGCTTCTAGTTAGGAAAAGTACATTGATGTGCTCTCCCACGTACTCTTTGCATCCTATCCTGCTCCATCACCGTACCTGCCTTATGCTCAGTCTCTGCCCGAGGGGGCTATTAACATCCACAAAGGAGCCCCTAGCCACCTTTCCGTAGGGACTCATTTTCAGGTGGTGTTTCACCTCCAGAATTGTTGAGTCCTTGGGTCTCCGTGACGGGCTTCACTACCTTCTTGTTCTTCTTCTTTTTCTTCTGAGTCTGCCAGGCACTGTTCGAGTTGATGTTGTTCCCAGAGCTCAAAGCGAGACCGTATGTCGGTAAAGTCCCATTTGTTCTCGGGCCCAATACCTTGTCCTGTCCATGAAAGGTTCCCTCTCCGCGGAGAAGAGGTGACGTAGGTCTGGCTGTCGTCTCGGGAGAGTCGCTCATCGACCTGTACCCTTCCACTTTGGGCGACGGTGTGCGAACCTCCTCAACTGAAGAGAGCTTACGATCCAATGGCCAAGCTCCATTTATCGTTAACCTGGATAAGCCAATGCCCGTCAGTGCATCCGAGTCGATTCGTCCCTCCACGCCGGACAAGTCCTCTCCAAGTTTGATCGGTTCCTGCAGTGGTGGATGGCCCACGGGAACTCCGTTTGCAATCGATTTCTGCCCCACCTTGAGTTGAATTGCCCTAGGACTATGAGATGGACTTCGTTCCCGAGCAGTGAAATCAAGGGCGTCCTGTGACTGCTCATCGGAGCTTGAAGGCGTGTCGAAAGCAAAATCCTCCGACGTTGAAGCACTCAGATTCATTTGCTCGTCGAGATCATGCGCCAAATGATTTTGGCGTCTCCTTCGAGGCGAATTGATAGATCCATCAACTACCAAGGGGCCCGTCCTTGGCTTTTCCACCTCTACTGCCGAATGTTCATTTTGGTTCGCTTGTGAATCTCCTCCAGTTGTTTGCATACTATCATTGCTGGCTGACTGCGATGAAGGGCCTTGGGGAGCCTGAGAGGCTCGTATTGCCGCCGATGCTAGGCGAGGAGATAGTCCACCGTTTTGAATCGCCAAGCCGGCATGTGAAGGGATGGGTGATATAGTCGTACTTTGGGTATAGGCAGATAAAGAGGGGGATTGACCAACATAGTATCCAAGATACTCAGCCGGTCGTCGCCCTGCGTCATGCATCGAGCCAGACAACCCGAAAGCATGTTCTACGCCGCCAGCCACGTGCTCATGGGAAGTCGATGAGGCGGACGACCTGCGTCCGACAAGAGAATCATGAAATCCGGGGACATCTGGCCTCGAGTGAAACTGTTGAAGCGAAGAGATTGGCATCACCCGAGCTGGCTGTGAATGGGCTCGCAAAGATCCGCCGGTGGCTGATTGTGTCAGCGAAGTACGCCGAGAGAACCTCCTACTATCAGGATACACTGTGTTGACCCGGGGAGACGGCGGGTCGGTAGCGACGCCTTGAGACGAGTGAGATGCCATCAAATAGGGCGACTGGGGGGTGAAGCGTTGCTGGTATAATGGTGCCGATAGAGGCGCGCGCCCCACACCATTGATTTGGCCACTCGTTGCATCCAGGCCATCCTCATGACTGACAAATGACGGATAGCCCGTCACTTGGGTGTATCCTGATCCAAGAAGGCCCCGCTGCCGGAGTTCTCGCTGATGAAGCTGCATCCTCAGTTCCTGTTCTTGAAGCTGCAGATACTGGTATTGCTGGAATAGCTGGTCATGCAGGAGATGTTGCTGATGTTGCTGTTGAGCCTGCAATTCCTGTGTCGTCATTTGAAATGGCAAATTGCGAAGATAGGTGGAGGCACGTCCAGAAGGGTTTGATGATCTTCTGCCATTGACGTTACGATTTGTATGACTCGCATGCCTCCCCCCTCGTGCCCCATTTCGACCACCTCTTGATGGTTGCGTGGGTGCCTGTGGGATTACCGGACGGGAGGACGGAGGAACGAATATATCAGAGGGTTTAATCTCTTCAGGGGCGTGCACGAATTGTTCGCAAGACGCATCAAGCTTCCCCTGTCCAAGGAGATCAAAGGCACGCCGCAGCTCCAAGTGAATTCCGCGCATGGATGTGTCATCAGCCGTGTTGGCGAGGTTTCGGGAGATGTTGAAAGGCTCTTCAACACAAAGGCGATTATCCTGCAATAAATGCCAGGATTTCTCAACTTTTGGTAGCACTTTGCCGAGTCGTACCGACACCACATTGTGCTCGAAATCTAGCTCGTGGCCGTAATATCGGAAAAAGTGAAAGAGAAGCTCTCCCAAGGATGACTTGCTCCGAGCACCAAAATTTTCATAGTTGGCTGTGTCTCGATCAAAGGACACGTTTACTCCAGCCAGCAACTTGGGTTCCAAGGCCGCTTGCTGCAAGGCCGGCAACACTGGAGGATCGCGAGTTTGGAGGAAGTTTAATGCAAGGCAAATCCATGTATAGGAGCTGAGAGTGCCTCCAAGGGCTATGGGGGTATCAGTACAACTCATCTGGATTGGGGTAAATTGTGACCTACCAGCATCATTCAATATTCTGCGCTTGGCCCAGTATTTGATGATCATCGCCAATGGGCGTACGCGACTATCAATCGCGACGTACGTCCGCACCATCTCGGTATTTTCCAATGCTAATGGGTTGTTGACGTTGATGTCACACGCAACCTGTAATTCTGGATCCCAGACCTTGACGATCGGTACCTTGGCGCTTGAAACGCAGACGACTCTTTCCATACCATTGTTTGCAAGTAGCTCAGCAATTGAGCAGACATGTTCTAACTCCTTGCAGTCCGTGGTGATACAAATGTCGACATCAGAGTCCGAAGTCCCCAGATTGTTTCCTGTTGACCCGAAAACATTGACGGTAATCGAGGAGTTTGGCCAACGTGCCAAAAGGATGCGCTTTAATTTTGCAATAAAGTTTGACCGGCGTTCTTCGCTCTCTGGTGTAGGTTGGAGATCTTGGTAGAGTTGTGTCATCTGTTTAGTCAACTTCTCGTCCTCCTCATGAGTCAACCGCGATTTCAGATCCCCTTTGTCCTTGTCCAACGGTTCGGGCCCGAGTGAATAAGGAACCCGCCGTCTTGCCCTTGCCATACCGGTCTCATACTTGCAACCTCCATAACGTTTTCGTACAGTGGGTGGAGTGTGACTCCTGTCTGAGGAAGGTTGTGAGCGAGGGGACCCGTGTTTCAAGGGCTGGTCTGGAGAAGGAGAATTTCTCAGGTCTGATCGAGACTGTGGGCGTTGGAAAGGAGTCGAAGGCATAGATTTGGATTGTGTAATTTGTACAGGCACACTGCGGTGGATAATACCAGAACCCCTCTCCATCGTAGATGAAGAGAGTGCTGAGGATGGTATAGTCATCGTCGAAGAGGCAGACTGTCCATCATTTTTCGACAACGGGCAAGTCATAAGACTGCTCAGACGGTGCAGTTGTCGAAGTGTTCCGTCGTTTTCCGTCACGTCGTCTTCAAACAATTGGTGGATTGTCAGAGCTCTTTGTGGGCCACTCCCTTTCTATGCAAACGCGCCAGTAGCCGAACGGGGCCTTGAGCTGGCTTCGAGAATTTGGGCGAACTGTAGGACGGTCCGGTGGCGAAATATGGCAGTTGGTCGGAGCAACGACGACGGGGACAGAATAGACGTTTGGGAAAAACCACAGAGAGGATGTCGAGACCCTTAGGGGAGGCCTTCAAGGCCAGGTGAGAAAGTGGTGAAGAAGAGTGTTGCAGGATCTGAGTAAGCCTGTCGCTGCCAACGAGGCGGTGGCTATGACAAGGAAATAGGCTGGCGCAGGTAGTCTAAGTCCTTTGATCAGAATACAGGGAGCAGGAGGTACTGAGATGCAAGACCAACTCTCGAAATAGAACGAGGGTTTTGTTTGAAGTCGTTGGACTGAGACAGGTGAAATTGTGCAGAATCGGGGGGTCCTTGAGGGAGAGGAGAGTAGCGCAGTTTGTGAATTGCAGAACTGAATATGCTTGGGAAAGCAATATAGAAATTGTAGACGCGTGTTGAAGAAGGGATGAGAGGAAGAAAACGAGGCTGAATGCCAAACAAAAGGGATTGTAAGAAGAGGAAGATACAGAAGTAGGATGGTGGTTGGAAGGGTGCAGGAGTTAGTTAGTAGCGGTGTTGGTAGTGGTAGAGAGTGGTGCAGCAGCGGTGGTGTTAGATGGTGGTGGTGGTAGTGGGTAGTGGTAGTGGTAGTGGTTCCTGCAGTGGCTGCCGCAGATTACAAACTGCAGTGGCACTGGCAGTGCTTCTTTCAAGTTGTCAAATTGGGGTTTGGATTACACCTGCTCTGCGGACTGCAGTTGCACTCGGACCTGTGAGTCGCAGTGGGCAATGGGGCAACGGGCAATACCTAACTAGTTAGTGGGCAGTGGAGGTTTAGTTAAGGATACTCCGTAAGGGTACCTCGTACTGCTGCTCGCACCCAGGTACCTTGGTAGTCAGGGCCTAATTTGAACCTGCACCTGTGCCTTTAAGTTTAGGTGCATTCTAACCCGCAACATATTCACGTTGCCCGTGGGCACAACCCTCGAACCCTGCTGCTCCCACCAACGGGCTGCCAAGCGTCATTTGTGACTGACCTCAGACTTGGAGCTGCCTTGTTCTTTCACCGATTGACTCAGACGTATACGCCGATTCCTTGTCTTCCATGTGTAGGACAAGTCAAATGAAACTACGAGCATGAGCACCAGCACGAGTATTTGTTCATGCTGTGTGTCATTTATCCGGTACGGATCTACTCTGTACCTTGATCCTTGGGCATGAACCCTACCTAGGTAGGTACCCAGGAGTCGGCGTCACACCCCAAATACCGTACCCAACTGAGGGTTGCTTTCACGAGTACCTTGGTGATGATGGATTATGTCATATGCCCCTGATTCCGCGCACTGTTCTCTATTCCTGTCCTGCACTTTCATCGTCGAGCCAAAGCCTCCCTGATCAGACTCACCTTCTCTAATCAGTCAGCAACTGGGCAATAATGACGAGCAATATCGACGAACCGCCTAGTGGCCGGCCCGTTTGAAGTTCAATGATAGGCCTGTTGGTATATATCGCTGACATCTAGTAGGTCAAGTCCACGGTGTAGCTCGACGGCTTTTATTGCTGCGCCGTCGGTTCCCAATTGCGGTGAAGGCTGTACGCCGACACTCTAAATACTGCATTACAGGTCTCGACATCAGTGGCGCGTGAGTGCCTCTCGATGAAGGGATTGCCCAAGAGCGCAATATTGCGAATACTACTGAGTCCTCAGTGCCCCAGAACACTCATTCAACTGTGTTGTCGCGACTTGTAAATAGCTTCCGCCAAAACGCGTCAATTTCCTTTCAGCGTGTCGTGCCGCAATCAACACGTGCTACGACCCCGAATTACACTTGGCCTAAGCCCGCGCTAAGTCACGCCTCCTTGAGCCCACTTTGCCAACCGAAGATCTTCAAAATTGAATTGACATCCCTCACAGTTCCCATCAAATTCACTTGACATTATGCTGTCAACCAGCCGTAGCGAAACAAATCCGATTTCAATAGTAGCACTCTCCAAGGATCGCAGCTGACAAGGTCCAGAGAGTTGCCCGAGCAGGATTTACTGATGTGTGATAATGTGCTCCCTATTTTAGCTTCAGGTTCTTCGGGACGACTTGGTTCCAATAATAGTACCGCACCATAATTGCTCCCGGCTGACTCTCAAACGGGAACTTTTGTCCTTCACCATCATGATCTTAGACGATGAAATTTCACGTTCCACCAATTGGCTCATTCTCTTTCCAGCGACAGTTCGACGTGGGAAGACTATTCATAGAAGTAAGTTACAAGACCTACTTTGCATGCATACAAATACCCTATACTCGGTACATCAGACCTCAGCAGATCTGTTGGACAGATTTCCCCACAAGTATCCTCCCACACTGAATGATGGGGGGTATAATTCATTGATGTACGAGGTACTTCAAGTTCCATTGGGTTCTGAATCTCGGATCGAAATGCAGCCAGAAAGTCAATGGTGCACATCGGTACCACATCCGCGACAACGTCACTCAGATATGATTGCAGTAATCAGAATCGAAGCGCTTACAGCTCGAACCTGATGGGGTCTTTGTGCTCAGGATCCTGATAGCGACTCCGTGCACCCGTTTGTTTCTACAACGTGGGAAAGGCCGAGGACGGAGTCAGCAAAGTGCCCAGCTCTGTACGTTTGGATGGCAGCTGAGTGCCAGGCATCTGCCCGCAGAGTGGCCTATTGAAGGCTGGTCGTTGTGCGATAAGCCAACCCGCCCCAAGAAGCAATATGTCGAGCATGAGATAGATGCCTTACCTATTCACGGTCTTCTGGATTGGACTTCGCCCTGTCTCGAGAGAGTCTATCGGCAAGTCATCGAGCAGCCTCTCAATTTCCCATATGGAGAACAATTGTGGTATATCTGCAAGTACAATAATATCTCTCCTAGGATCGAGTTGATCACCGAGCCTAGGTATGTACATACGTGTGGACTGTTCTAATCTACGTGATATCTGGGCCCCTCTAGTCTATTAACACTTGGGCAAAGGACTACTCAAGAAGGCGAGATATGGGACTCGGAAACAGACAATGGCACTCCAGCACTGTAGCTGTGGCATCACTTCAGGATCGAGGCGTGTGGTGCGTGTACGCAAAGACTCCGAAGTCAACATTTGAAATCAGAGATTTATTACAATCCTACACAGCTACGAGGTAGGTATGTATCTACCGGAGGACGTGGGTAGTAGGTAGCCACCTTGGTACGAGGTACGATACCACCCTTGTTGATTATCAGGCGACAGAACCGACCTTGAGTGGTAAGGCTAGTTGAGAGCAGTCGTGGCTAATAAGCACCATGTGGGTAGTGCTGGGGGATGTTTGTTCCTTTTGTTTTCTAGCTGGCTGCAATCTGCGTGCCGACGACTTGAGCAGCAAACCGAGCCATGGGTGGCAATGTGTATGTGTACCGAGTATTCGAAACTCAGCGCCATCACTACCTCGTGCTGGCACTTTAATTGATGGACTGCGAATGTCCTCAACAACTTCAATTCAATGTAAATTGGTGACTTATGAGCAGGACAAGGAGAAGAGGGTGCTTCACTCGCTCTGGTCCCACTCGTTATAAATTGACGCTCAAGCCGAGCTTGCCCGTACCTGTTGATACCGTAGTACTTGGGACCTACCTGCCTAGGTATTTAACTCAAGCACTTCTTCGGATAGGCGCCGCGGGCACTACTGGGCACAGGGAGTATTCGGAATCTAGCAACCTGAGGGTGCCTGAGCCCGTGCCCGTGCCCGTGGCCATGCCCATGGGAGAGTTACCTACTGACTGCCAGGTTTGGGACTCGTAAAGTTGAACCGCTCGAAGGCTCTCGGCTTTGGACCTTCTCCATTCTCCTCAAATTTCTTTTCTCCCACCCTCTCCACCTTCGCCATCAATTAGCACCACTGCCAACTGCTGCATCCGATAACTTTTTCCTCTTTTCATTTTCTGTGCCTCGCTTCTTTCTTTTCTTTCGATTCCTGACTCAAGTTGCCCGTGCATCCGTGTGCCTGTGTCGCCCGAACCTCCATCATCACCTTCTGCAGGCTTTGCTTCCCTGTGGTGCTGTTCCTCTCCTCCGTATCTAGGTATCTTTCTCCGGTTCCTCTTCGTAAGTAAATTTGCCTCCCCCGTGGTGCCTCGGGCAATTCCACCGATTCCTGTCCTCAATGCGTATCCATTGGTTCGAGGGTGGCCGATCCTGATGAAAAATGGCCTTCTCTCCCCACCTAAAACCTCGCACCAGACACACCAAACCACTTCAGAAACCACCCCCTCTTTCTTCTCTTTGCATGCGTTTTCCTTCCCAATGCTTCCATTCACTGACCTTGCTTCTATCATAAGGCGCATCTATTCATTCTAATCATTTCGACCAGCCACTCGTATCGTTACCCAACACCCGCCGCTACGGCTCTTGCGCCTCGTTCTTGTTGTCTATAATCCAAAAATAAGCACCATCTCACCTTGTCCCTGGCGGACCATGTCCTACTACGAACCACAGGCATGGCAGGCGCCTGTCCGACAGGCTTCCTGGGAACAACCACCCCCTCCATCAAGATCAGGTACGTACCTGCCGCAACCATCCGCTTCCGCATGCTCACAAAATGTCAGGAGCCAGCTCCACTTCACAGAGAGAAGACACAACTGCATTTTCCATCCAGTTCGAAGGTGCGTTACCCTATCCCAATGCGAGCATCCTCCTGATATTAATGCTGAGTAGAGGTGGATCGAGCTGTTGATAATCTCTTGAAGAGCGGGAAGTTTTATTCCCCATCGCCCCGAGCAGGCTCGAATCCTGGCTACAGATCTGGCAATGACTATGGTACCGTTAACCATCCCTTGGCCAATGTGAAAATGTTAATATTGTGCAGCGCATCGAGCACATCATGGTAGACAGTCTGTCGGCGATTTCGATCCCAGCCGCCCACACTCGGGTTCAAACATGCAAAATTTCTACGCATCTCAGCGTCACCAAGGTCATCAGGGTCACCAAGGCCACCAAGGTCATCAAGGGAGACACAACGATGCTGATCAAATGCTACAAGCGAAACGGAGAATGGCAGCCCAGCGAGAGCGAGAGCTCCGTAATTACCATCAGGAACAGCAGTATAATCGAAGTAAGAATTAGCATCAACATCTACCATACAAGCGTTGCTAAGCTTACACCAGGTGTTCTAGCAGAAATGTCGTCCAACAAGTCAGACCGATCAATGAGCCCGAGTACTCTCAGTGAGGAGGGTCGCCGCGATCTGATTGCACGCCAACATCGTGCACTCTATGGTGGAGAGGGAGCTGCCTTCGTGGGTCAGACTCCGTATGGTATCGAGGACATCAACACCCGAGATCAACCTGGTAGTACTCCAGCCAATACATCGACTGTCGCTCGAGGTACTTCTCCACGATCAGCCGATCCTTTTGGTGCTGCCGGACAGTCCTCGCAGACCGATCAAAATACTGCCGCAGGGCAAGACGCTTCGAGGCCCGAAAAAGCAGGCTCTCCTTCAGGCCAGGCCGCTCCAGGATTTGGGTCTTTCGATGCTCCAACTCAGTCCTCAGTCGGCAAGTCGGCTAGCCCAACATCCGGGGAAGAAATCTCTCACTCGAGACAGATTTCGAAATCGACGACAGCCCCTATATCTGGCGGTATGGGTCCAATTGGCTCAAGGCCAAATGCTCAGCCGGCACCTAACCAGTCGCTAAACAAGCGTACGACCTCTCCTCTACCGTCCTCGTTAAATTATAACTTCGGAAATAACGAACAGATCAACGATCGAGCTCCATCATCAAATTCAAACTCGAATGCGCAAAAAGAATCTTCTCCAGGTTCGGGCATGGGAGCTTGGGGCACCGGAAGCGGTGTCTGGGGAAACAACAAGATTGGTACAACGTCTGTATGGGGTTGAATGATTAACGAAGAAACGAACGGAGCACGAAGCGTGTTGTATGCATGGGATCGTGTTGTTATTCCAGCATGTCTTCGGTGTATAGGGCACTCCATGATGACGGAGATTTGTTATGCATGCTGCGGTCTGTTTGATGCTCTTGCATAGCGTTTATGGGAAGGTCACTTCTCATTAGGTTCATTCGTTGGGGCCAATTGTGGAGTTTGTCATGTCTCCGTGTGAGGCAATGAGTGGGTCTAGGGTGGTTGTGAATATAAAAAGTGGTTGGCAGAGGATTTTCAAGCACGGACGTTGGGCATAAGCGGTTGGGGGTAAGGAGAGATCGGAGCACTCTTGCCGCTTCTCTTGATTCTTTCTCGTTTTCTGCTGCTATAAAAAGTTGGGGTCTTCAGATATCCCATTCTCATGTATGGATTGGTTTTGCTTGAATGGGCATGACTATCAGGGTTGTTGTGGGCTGTTTGGCAGGCTTTGGCAAAGCATGGCGTTGTTGGTCTTGTTTTCCTTTATGGTCCTCGGTCCTTCTGATTATGTGTTGGGGTTGGGATCTGTTTGGTCATTCATGAGCAGAAATGGTCTGTTGTGTGCTGCGACTGATTTTGGGAGTTGCGAAAAAAGTGGTTGAGACTCAACACCCTGCGTAATTGGAATGTGCTTGTCATTTTGAGGTTGGGTTCCTGATGAATCGGTGGGATTGGTCTTTGGAGGTCAGGTTTTGGATGCCATATATTTGGGTTGTCACGCATCTCCTTCACAAGCAGGTTATGGCTTTCTGAAAGGAAGGCACATGGGGAAGCGAAACAGCGCGCTTGTGAAGGAGCTATAGATACCCAAATTCTTCATTTTTCCCAAAGTTTCTCATCCTTGAGATTTCAATCCCGATCTTGGATCATTCTCGTCGCCTTAGTTGCACTCTTCAACCCCCACGATTCAACTCACGCGGGCATTGCAACATCGCCGTCTGAAACGAACAAGGCCTTCGACCCGGTTTTTCCTCATCATTCAATACCAAGCGACCGTCGCGCGGCGCTCATGGCTCTCCCTCGCCAACTCAATAACTCGGATGCCATCACGCGACTCCCCAGGCTTGACAGCAAGAGGCGCTCCGCCACGTATCGCGTCCGCCACGTTCTCATAGAAGCCCAGCCATCGCCCTGGGACCGTCGGGTACCGTGCGCTGTATGTCTTGGAGAGCGCGTCATACGTCACCTTGGAGGTTGCTGGCTCTCGGGGCAAGATGTCGCTGGGGTCGGTGCGGCTGGTCAACAGGCCGTATAGGTGTTCGGGCTCACTCCCGAATCCCGATGATGTGGGCTTCTGGCCGTCGAAGATCTGTTGCTCTTGTGCACAGGTGCCGTGCTGTTATACCGTGGAACAGGGCTGATCAGCTCAAACAAATTCGACAGAGTGGATATTTCCTGATTTGCTTCGGGTAGTCGTCTCGAGTGATCGAACTCACCTTGACAAATGTACCCCCCGTGCCTCGCACGAAATACTTGAGCTGGTCGGCCATCGGCGAGACGATGTTGGTTTTGATCGTGACCAGCAGATCTTGTCGTGGAGCGCCGTACTGCAGGATGATCGTGAAGGTGTCGTCGATGTCACTCTCGACGCCGCGAAGGGCGCGGAAGAACCCTGTGACGGACTCAGGGCGTCCGAAGAGAATGAGCGCTTGGTCGATGGTGTGGCTACCTGTTTGTTGTTCTTGTCAGTGGTTCGTCTGGTTGATTTGGAAAGCGGCCTTTGCAGTGGTGTCGTCGTTTGCGATGTCGAGGCTGGCTAAGGTTGGCTGTGGAGCTGACTTACCCAGACCGAATGCCATGCCCTGTCCGGGCGAGTATTCCTTGCCGGTCATACGTGCCACCCACGGCGGAGAGTCAATGTCATAGTGAATCTCGGCTTCTTTGATCGTTCCCAGAGCATCTTTGTCAATCAGAGCCTTGAGTGTTTGGAAATCTCCGTCCTAAAACGAGAGAATGGTTGGCTTTTTGGTCATTGGAAAATGGTTCCCGAACCTGCTTGAAGTGGAAGAAGGGCAAATCATGAAGCTGGGGGAGTATACCCATCTCCGGTTCTGAAAAACGGTCAATACCAAGCCCTTCTCCTGGGCAAGGGAAATCAGTTTATCTGCTTCCTCAGTCGTTCGTGTGAACGGCTTCTCGACCACGACTAGTTAGTGCACAGTCAGCATCCCGAGCATTTGCATCTTTGTGGTTTGGGGGATAACGACCATGTTTTCCTGCAAGCAAAGCTTGTTCAGCAAACGAAGTATGGGTATCTGTATGGCTGCAGACGACCACCAGCTCTACATCAGGGTCCTTGAAAAGCTCATCCACTGTTCGATAATGCTTCGCCTCTGGATGGTCCACCGTGCAATGCGAGCCGGGCTTAGCACCAGCCTTGTCACTGGGTGCCTCTGCGCGCTGCACGAAGCATGCGATTTGTAGATCTGGATGAGCAGATATGAAAGGCACATGGAAGCACTTCGTTGAGAAGCCGTACCCTATGATCCCGACTTTGATTGGTGCCATGTCGGGCTTTGTCTGGTTTCGCCAAATTTTTAGATACAGGTAAAGTTCAGCTCAGGCTTCCAGCTAGTCGGGCGTTAGTGACCATGGCAAGGAAGTCGAAGGCTTAGGAGCCAGATGACTTTTGACCATTGCCCATATCGTACACCTCCGTAGAATACCCTGGTTGTAGTATGAACTTTCTGTCATTGACCCTGGCTTGTACGCATCATCCGGCTAAATGCAGGGAAGCATTCAGCCGGATTTTCGTTCTTTTCGCAGGTGAAGTGCTCACGGAGAAATCTGGAAATGGCAAAGCGGGGATGCAACAGGCATGGGGAAGAGGGATAGGGCTGGTCTGGATTGCAGACCGAGATCTGATTGCAGGTCGTTTACATAGTATGTGGAAACACTGTTGCACAAGCGTTGATTAAGATCATCGGGGAAGCCAACCGTGCTCTGCCTGAGTAGATGAGAGGTAAAAGTGCCGATGAAATACTAGATTCGGTCAGACTGTGCATTTCGGGTTTTTCAAATGGGCTCTGTTCTTTGATTTCACTGGTGTATTGTACAAGGAGGCAAGAACGGTATTGGAACTCCCTTTTGGGGAAGCATCATAAGGCACGTTGAGCGACAGGGTGTTCTGCACCGGGACATTGTCTGTGGTTGGACCAAGCGACAACCTATGCTGGCAGACCTCTGGGATCCAGTGGCTCCTCTAGTGCGCAAAGCTCGACTATCATCTGCAGCCTGCACGAGACTGCGAGGCTGAATACTGGGCAGGACATCCTTATATGAACATACCCTCCCCATATATCTGAAGATAGATTAAGTCACAGCTTCCTCCTGCATCAGTGGCAGTCTCACATGTGCAGTGCGAGAGACATCTCAGTCGCCGAACCCGGCCGAGGTATGCTCCACCTCCAGAGCAGAAAATGCAATCGAAGCATCACCTAATGAACGAAACGTCATGGCAGCGTGGTGAAGTCGATGCTGTGCTTGGTCGAACCGGTAAAGAGTCAAGATCGCTTCTAGTAGAGAAGAATGAGGAAAGCGGAAGGTCAAGTGCTGGTGGGTGTCATACGAGCCAGAAATGGGTCGAGCAAGAGAAATGCATGATGGAAGAACTGGCTCTGCGACCAGAGAAACAGGACACATACATTAATGTCGGGCCGAATGCGCGCTCTCTCTCTCACTCGCGTTTTCGAACATTTGATACTATAGAAATTGTGCTCTTGCGATATTGGGAAGCGAATGAGACATCCGAAACATCCGCAGTCAGATGCTCGTGTTGCGTTGAGCGTATCTGTCATGACAGATTCCTTAACAGCAAGAGCGACATGAAAATAAATGGCAGGTTCGTCAATTGAGACACATTTTCTCGTAATAAGGAGTAAAAGTTCCACTCTGTAAAGCCTGGACTGTGGTGGTCTGATCGTTCAGTCTCGTCGTACTCGTAAGAGCCTTAACTAATCCCCACTGATATGAGAATCTGTTGAGACTCGAGAGGCGAGAACCTTAGATCTTGTGGGTATTCTCAGTCCACCCCACAAGAAGGGGTATTGCCCATGGGGGCCATACTCCGTAAGGTGGCAAACGGCGCTTGGGCAGTCCATAGTACGAATCAGGCTGAGTTGGTGTCCCCGGACAAGCCCCTGTGAGTTTCTTATCCAGTTTAGGGACCATAATTTCAGACATGATCTGGGGTCAAAATGTTGACAGAGAGGAAGGGCAGATCAAATCATCATTGGGCAAATACTAATTGGTAGCAACTCGCTCAATTTGTGTCTTTCACTGACCTAGAGCCCTGGAAATCCGTTGCAACTTGTAGAGCTACTTGTCCAGAGAGAGGGAAAACCATAAGTCAATAACCCCCGATAAGAGATGCCGAACAAGGCCGTATTGCAGATAAGGTTCTGGAGGTTCATGGGGAGTGACCTCGAGCCAGACTCTCAATGTGAATCGAGTTGTCACTGTGACGGCCCTCGTACAGATGGCGACGTGAAACCAAAGTTCACGAAGATGGCGCATGGAATTTTCGAAATGGCTTCTAGGCGAACTTTTCTCGGGCGCGATACTGCACTCGGATGCATGGAATGATTGCTGTCAAACAATACACGGTCCTGCCGGTCCGGCCGGGAGGCGTTCGTGTTGGACCTTCTGCGAGGCAGATTGTGCATTCTGATAAGCATTGGCGATAATGATACGAGAATCCAGGACAAAGAATAGGCAGTAGGAACTGGACTATTTGGAGTCCTTCATCTTGGGCGGGATGACTACAGAACAGAAGAGCAGGAGTCAGGGTACAGGTCCATTAAATCCAACATGGTTGTTCCGTCACGGAGTACTCTGTATAATGAAAAAGACTCCACACGCAGAATAATTGGATACAGATAACCCCGTCAGGATAGTGATGATCGCTTGGATTTGTATGGATTCAATTTCCAGGCATCTTTATTGTCCCTCTTGACAGGGCCAATAGTACTGAGGAGTGGAAGCTGGGAAAATCCCGGTATCTGGACTCGGTAGATGGAACCATGTACAGAGTCTCCATGTGGAATACCAACCGATCCAAGCAAACATGTGGACTTCTTCAACAAATCTTGCCCACGTTTGTGCGTTAGCTTCACAATAACCCCAGGATAGATCCCCCAGTCCATCACTTACTCGTACGGAGTTACAATTCACTTCGTTGTGAGAATGCCTACGATATCGTGCCTGTTGTTTATCCGTACTGCCGGCCAACTTACTGCCTAGAAATCAAATGCTCCCCAATTCACCTTAATTTGGTACCTGGCATGCTCGTGTTCGATTCGACTTCGATTCGAGTTCTATGCATGAACAAGTCTCCTAGCTTGGTGACGGAATGTTCCAAGCTTTTGCCCAAGGATCGACCGGGACTGCAACTACTGTCCTTGTCGTCCATGGCATACGCAAGACAAGAGCCTCAGCTGGTTTGCTATCTTCCACAAGCCCTTTCTGGACAACTGCCGTCTCTGTAATATTTCGTACTGAACCGTCATCCTCAGGTTTTGGTCAGCCAGACGACTGCCCAGACTCGCCGGACTCAGATCAGATGGTATGGTTCGTCGATATCATCTCGCTCCGACTGCGGGTCTTCTGCTAGTAAAGATGTCCAATGGCTTTGAAGAAATTGGTCATTCCGCTCCTGGTTAAGTTGGGTCTTGGCAGATGTCCTTCGGCGGGCACTAGTGTCTAGATTCCTTGGCGCAGTGACTTCCTCGTTACATTCCCTCGTGTTTTCTCGCTCTTGGAAACCTGATTCAGCTTATCCTCCGTACATGGCGGTACAAGGCGTCTGTAGCCAAGCTGTAACAATGTGCCTTGGTGGTGCTTTTCTTTTCTTACAATGCTATGGACAAAACCAAGCTTCCGCCTGACCGAACGGCAGATGAACCCACTTGCTGAACCAAGCCTCCCAGGTTCCTGGCCAATGTCACGTCTCCATGTCTCGAGTCGTGCATTCTGGAAGAAGTGTGTTCCATATCTGGATCTAGCCGGATAGATTTGATGCCGTAGCCTGGCGCCATCACAGATTCACTGTGCATCAATCTCTATCCGTACCGACTACCTCCGTGCCCACTCTGGAATCTGGGCTAAGAGGCGGTAAGGTCTTCTGCGCCAAGAAAAGCCACCAAGCGCGGCATTGGTGATTTCGACATCAGATACTCTAACGACAGGATGATCCTGTGCCCATGTCCATGACCTGAGATACAACACATCCCATGTCAGACCCAATGCAAGGCCGCAGTCGCCCCAAACATTGGCGATATGCTATGTCCTTGAACGGGTCATCTCCATTCATCCGGCCTGATGAGGCTTCCCCGTATCTTGGTTAGCCCAAATTTTGTTGAGCTGCAAAGATGTATCTTTTTCAGGATCTCACCACACCATGGCTACATGGTTCAGGTGGGTCTGGGGGAATTGATTGGAGCAACCTGGAGCAGGGTCTGGAGCATGGGGAAGATGGACTCGTGCTGAATTTGTACCCCCGCCGCCCGTGCAACGATACACATCTAAGTGTCACCACTTTGTCTATATAATATACACCCTGTCCATAAGATTGTCTCTTCAAACCAACCCGTCTCCCAACCTCGGACAGTCGCCTAAGTTGTGTGCTTCTAGTTTTTGTGATCTACGTCGAGCTTCTCATATTCAACGTGTTGAAGCATCTCTATCACCACTACACAACGTACACCTCTTTGTCCCCCACCCACGATGGGTCACTCATCAGAGGTCGAGGTTCCCATTGAGGGCCCGGTCAGCAAGGAGCACAATGTCGAAATGGTTGAATCGGGCTCAACGAGCTCTCAAGATATCGGCTATGATGCAAAGGCCACGGCCAAATTGATCAGGAAGATCGATTGGGTCCTACTTCCCTTCCTTGCATTACTCTACTTGCTCAGTTTCTTGGATCGAACAAACATCGGAAACGCTCGTCTGGCAGGACTCGAAAAAGAGCTTGGGATGAAGGGGTTGGACTATAATGTAAGTTTATCTGTCTATGTCTTGGTACTACAGTTTCCTGATGTTGCCTAGATTGCTCTTGCCATCTTCTTTCCCTTTTACGTTGCTGTCGAACCGGTCTCAAACTTGATGCTAAAAAAGACGCGGCCTTCTCTCTGGATTCCTTCGATTATGGTCGCATGGGGAATTTGTACCACTCTGATGGGTTTGGTGCACAATTTCGGGGGCCTTCTTGCTGCTCGTGCTGCTCTTGGTATTGCAGAAGGTGGTTTGTTCCCGGGTAAGAATCTACCAAGCGATATATAACGAACCTTTACTGACTCCACTAGGCGTCACCTATTACATTACTCTCTGGTACAGACGTCATGAATGTGGCTTCCGGATGGCCATCTTCTTCTCAGCCGCCACAGCAGCTGGAGCTTTCGGAGGTCTTCTGGCACGGGGCATTGTCGAGCTGGATGGTGTCGGTGGGAAGAGTGGATGGGCTTGGATCTTTATCCTTGAAGGATTAGCTACGTTCTTCATCGGTTCGTTGCTTGCTACTGAGTTTCGGGCTCTCAAAAATTTCTAACATTTGTGATTCTAGCTATTTTGGCATTTTTCGTGATGCATGATTATCCATCAACGGCCAAGTTCCTCACTACAGAGGAGAGGAACGAAGTCACCCGTCGTCTTGAACACGATCGCAGCTCCCTGGCAGATGAGTTTGACCTCAAGTACTTCTGGCACGCCGTCAAGGACTGGAAGATCTGGGTCCATATGTTCATCACCATTGGGTAAGCACTAAGATTTTCGACTACCACAAGAACACTATACTGATACGAAAATAGAATCTACACTCCTCTTTACTCCTACTCTCTTTTCCTGCCAACCATCGTCAAAACTCTCGGATACACCAACAACACTGCTCAGCTGATGACTGTTCCTCCATATATCGTTGCCTGTTTCTGCACCCTCACCGGTGGCTGGGCAGCCGATAGACTCAAGACTCGAGGTGTTTTCATGATCGGCTTCAGTCTCGTTGCCATCCTCGGACTGGTTCTACTGCTCGCTTCCCAGAACCCCCATGTCAAGTACTCCGGATGTTTCTTCTTTGCCATGGGAATCTACCCCAATGTACCCCAGGGTGTCGCCTGGAACGGCAACAACATCGGTGGCAGTGTCAAGCGTGGTGTCGGTATTGCTATGCACGTCGGCTTTGGTAAGTCAAACTATAGTTCATTTTCTGGCTATGTAATAACACTAACAATCACTCCAGGTAATCTCGGTGGTGCCATCGCAGGTTTCATCTATCTAAGCAAAGACTCGCCAAAGTTTAGAAATGGCCACGCCATTCTGATCGGCATGATCTCCATGAGTATCTGCCTCCAAACCTTCATGACCCTCTATCTACGCCGCGAGAACGCCCGCCGCGACCGCGAGTACAAGTCACCATCTGAGTACTCGGCCCAGGACAGACACGCTGAAAGAGAAAAGGGTGACAATGCCACCTTCTTCCGCTATACCTTGTAAAGGTAGCAAGTTTTGGAGATCCACATTTTACTGAGAGTCTTGCGGGTCATCGTATGAATGACTTGATGACACAAACATGTTCTGGGATATAAGTAGGGAGCATAGAAAATAACATTTTTATTGTTTGTTATCTCTCAGTTCACGTATCATTCACTTGATTGCAGCAGTAGCATGGCCGTGAATTACAGCATCCTCAGAGTGCACAACAGTGAGCACAGATGCATTGGTCGAAGGGGCCAGACTTATGATGTTCAAATCTCAAGTATCCCGGTTGTCCCACCCAGACGATAGGGGTTTCCTGGTAATACTCGTACATCAGACCCGGGCCCGGTCTGCACGACATTCAATAGTTTGGAAACGGATAGATCCTTGCCAGATCTACCGTGTACCAGTATCGCTATCATGTAGGCAAGAAGAGAGGCCATAGGGGTCAAATGCAATGAGTGGATAAGTTGTGGAAATTAATACTGGAAGAGCCATTCTCGCTTCATCGGGGGAAATACCTTTCAGAGTACGGAGTACGCATCTGGAAAGAGGGCCAGAGTGATGCCCGATCTGTCCATCTCAATTTCAATTTCACGTTGAGGGCTGGGAAAGAACAAAATGTCCTCGAGCATGTTCCCTCCATTGCACCCGAGAGGAAATGATGGAATGACGAAAGTCGAGATTGGAAGGTGTGTAACCTCCATTTTATTCGAAAGGAGGTCGACAAAGCATTGGCAGGGAAGAAGTGACCAGCCTTTCAACAGATGCAGGGACTAACCCGGGACCCACGTTATCTAGCACACTTGTATTCCGCACAAATAGGAGTACAAGCATTTCCGATGCTTACCTGATGATCTCTCGTAACCTAGACTCGGATACCAGACCAACGGTCATGGACGTACTCGGTACTGGGAGCGGACAGAGGCATCAAGGTTGCTTAGATCGCGGACATGTCCTTGGCAGTGGGGTAGGATGAGGAGGACAGCCACAGAAACTTGATCGACAGCCGCTTCGACCCGTCCCGTCCGTACTAGTTCACTGGACTTAGGTCGTCGGCGACAGGGAAAAAGCATCCTGCGCGAAGCATCTCCTCGGACCTCCTCTTCCTCGGATGGATATAGCCGGTGCCCTGGGAAGTCTGTTCGGGGTGGTGGACACGATCCACCAGCGAATCGGAAGCCGCAAGGTCGGCAAGGCGAACCTCAGCTTCGAGCTCGTACGATACAGAACATATCTACGTCCGGGGGAACAAGAGTTGATCGCTCTGGGTGTCAGGTCTGAACTCTGCTATCCGACTGCCGAAAGACTGATAGAAATCCACTCCGCGATACTGGATTGGTTCGAAAACACAAAGTTCAAACAATGGTTGGCGGGGAAGAAGGCCACGCTTCCCAACTGGTTCTTGGACAAGAAGGCGAGTGCTTTGAAGGAGCATATTGACATTATCAAAGAGACGAGAGATCGTTTGTTTGATGAGCTGCAGGGCGAGGTTTGCGATTTTTATTTCTTGAGTTCGAAAAAAGTATTGGACATGCTCTGAGATCTACGAGAGCAGGGAACTTTCAATCTTGCTTCACCTCATGCAGCTGGGGTGAGAACATTCCTCGGCCGTGACAACAGTGATCGTATTCGCAATCAGAGAGTTCAAGATTTGGCCAATAGTACGTACAACTCGCATGGTTTCTCACAGATTGACATATTGATACTACATTCGTCAAGTCAATCATATGCTTCAAGGAATTAGCAGACAATCGAGGCGAATTCAACAAGAGATTAGAGAAGATCCTGAACCGCATGAGTTGCGAAGTTTTCCCACCAACTCGGGACGTATGTATATGGAGAGGGTTTTCGATGGTGGCAAGAGAAAATATATTCGGAAAGGGGACGTAAAAGTGGAAGTCCAGAAGTTCATCTTTTGGTAGTAACGGGCACGGATTCTTGGTGAGGTATAGCGACCAAGGATGGCAAATTCGAAGTATAGTATAAAGATGAACACTTTTGAGTTGTTGGGATATTTGGCCTCCAGTGAATGGAGCATGATAGCCAAAGTAGATTGGGGTAGGTTGCTCGGAATGAAATCGAGGACAACAAATGCGGTGCTGCAAAGACTTTCAAAAGACCTACCACGACGTCGAACCGAATAGACCGGTGGCCCCCTTCATAAAAGACTCGGGATAGGGTTGATATAACCCAAATGTGGTGAAGCTTTGATCTGTGCTGGTGAAATATGTTCAGCGGTTTTTGTCAGTGCTTGAGAAGCTACACAGTGACTTCGACGAAAGGCACCAATGTCTGATCAGTGATATGTTACCACTTGGTGACCTCCAATTTAAAAGAAGGCTTGATCCAAGCGTGTTGGCCATTAGGCCTAAGCACTGATTGACCACTTCAAGCTTTGCTCTTCGTTGGTAAAAGATACTTCGTTTGTACAGCGCGGTGGGTCTCTCTCCATGATCAGCAATACTTCAGGTGCATCATTGGTGGTCTCCGGGACTCTGACCGGGCTTGTTCGATCAACTTCAATTCAGAAATCGGTTGGCTACCCTGAGCAAAGAAGGCTTGTGAGATGAGACCTTGAAAGGGCAGTGGCAAAGCTTTAGAAAGGGAGGTGCCGGCACACTTTCCCAAGCGAGATTAACTAACTCAACTCCGAAGTCGGCTGCTAACAGCGACTGATTGTCCAATCGGAGTAGGCTTTTAGTAAGACCGCGGCAGAAAGCTCTCCAAGTAATTTTTGGCCTCAATGAGTCGCAGCATTCGCATAGAAATTTGTAGATTTCATTCTCGTCGGATTTATTCTGCAGAATTTCCTCGACATTGTGTAGTCTCCCTGTGACATATGCTATGCTATACAGGTGATATCCGGCGGTGAATTTTTTGTCTTCCCTTCGCCGTGGTTACCAACCCTTAGAGCCTCCGGAGTGCGAGTCATGGTAAGTACAGTTAGCGAAAGATGAATAGAATGCGCTGAGACGTGTATAGATTTCCAACACGTTGTCGCAGAGGCCACACCTTTTGAGGCGGCTAATCCCTCAGCACCAACAATGGCTACAGCGATCCAGATTTAGTCGCACAAGTCAAAACCTCCAAGATGTCTTCCACGCGCAGCGAGAAGATCCGGTGGCCTCGTCGATTCTCTCCTCGCTAAAGACCTCTCCCCGGGTCCCTCAAACGCTTACAGAAAAGATCGTGCAGCGCTACGCTGTGGGCTTACCCAAGGACAAATACGTAAGATCGGGAGACTATGTGACAATTTCACCACACCATTGCATGACTCACGACAACTCATGGCCCGTCGCGATGAAATTCATGTCGATCGGTGCTTCCAAAGTGAAAGATCCCAAACAAATAGTGACAACGCTAGACCATGACGTTCAGAACCGCTCAGAAGCAAATTTGAAAAAGTACAGACAAATCGAAGAGTTTGCTAAGAAGCAGGGGGTTGATTTCTACCCGGCTGGAAGAGGAATCGGTCATCAAATCATGGTCGAAGAGGGCTACGCGTGGCCAGGGACATTAGTGGTTGCGAGTGACAGCCATACAAATATGTACGGTGGACTAGGCTGCCTTGGAACACCTGTAGTGAGAACCGATGCCGCAAGCATCTGGGCCACTGGAAGAACTTGGTGGCAAATCCCACCTGTCGCCAAAGTGACTTTCAACGGGGTACTCCCAGCAGGTGTCACCGGCAAAGACATCATTGTTGCGCTCTGTGGGCTCTTTGACAAAGACGATGTTCTCAACCACGCCATTGAATTTACTGGCTCGGAAGAGACTATGGCTAGTCTACCTATTGATTCACGGTTGACCATTGCGAACATGACAACGGAGTGGGGAGCTCTCGCTGGACTATTTCCGGTAGATCAGATGCTACAGGGTTGGCTTCGGGCAAAGGCCACCATGTCTGCTCTTGACGAATCTGAAGGTCGAACAGGAAACCCGCGATTCTCCCATCCCAGACTAGACGAGCTATTCGAGGCCAATCTTGTTGCGGACAAAGGAGCCCAATACGCAAAACAGCTCTACCTCGACCTCAACACTCTTTCTCCATATGTGTCAGGACCCAATTCCGTCAAAGTAGCCACTCCACTTAATGTTCTTGAGGAGCAAGACATTAAGGTCAACAGAGCTTACTTGGTCTCATGTACGAATTCGCGAGCGTCAGATCTTGCTGCTGCGGCCAAAGTCTTCAAGGACGCAGCAGCAGCCAATGGAGGTCGGATTCCCAAGCTAGCAGAAGGCGTCAAGTTCTATATTGCCGCCGCATCATTACCTGAACAACAAATTGCAGAGGACGCGGGCGATTGGCAGACTCTGATTGAAGCCGGTGCCATCAAGCTCCCTGCTGGGTGCGGCCCATGTATCGGTTTAGGATCAGGTCTACTTGAGCCAGGTGAAGTCGGTATCAGCGCGAGCAACAGAAATTTCAAAGGACGAATGGGAAGCCCTGACGCCAAAGCATATCTCGCGAGCCCTGAAGTTGTGGCTGCAAGTGCTCTGAGTGGAAAGATCAGCGGTCCTGGCTGGTACCAGAAGCCAGAGGGTTGGTCTGGGGTGGTCCGAGGTGAGGGTGACGGCATTAAGGAGGAGGATCGTATGATCACCGCCGATGAAGCATTTCAGAAAATTATTGACCAACTCGACGGCATGATTGAGACAGCAGAACAGACATTCGGTGAAGAAGAGCAGCCGGTAGTAGAGCAAAGCACGGGCACTACCCAAGTGTACCCAGGATTTCCGGAGCGAGTGGAAGGGGAGATCATCTTCTGTGATGCCGACAATATCAACACAGATGGAATCTACCCTGGAAAATACACCTACCAGGACAATGTTTCTGTGGAGAAAATGGCCGAAGTCTGTATGGAGAATTATGACCCGAAATTCTCATCTCTGGCAAAGCCTGGAGATATTGTGGTGAGCGGCTTTAATTTCGGGACAGGAAGCAGCCGCGAACAGGCCGCCACTGCTCTCCTAGCGAAGAAGATCCCTCTGGTTGTAGCAGGCAGTTTTGGCAACATCTTTTCGAGGAACAGTATCAACAATGCTCTCATGGGTCTCGAAGTTCCCAAGCTTGTACAACGCCTTCGAGAGACCTTCTCAGCGAAGAAGGGTGCGACCGGCACCGAGATCACAGAGCCTACAGGCAACAAGGAAAGCCAGGAAAGTCTTGACTCACCACCTCCAGCACCGACCAAAGCCATCGAGCACCAATTGACCCGGAGAACGGGATGGACATTGGTTTGGGATGTGAAGAAATCACAGATTGAAGTCACTGAAGGTCCAGGTGGGAAAAATTGGACCGAAAAGGTCGGAGAGCTGCCACCTAATGTGCAGGAGATCATCGCCAAAGGAGGTCTCGAGAAGTGGGTCCAGAAAGAGATCGCAGCATCATGAGTGATGACTCGAGACGAGTTCCACTAGGTGTGTTATTGAACATTGGACATACAATCAACATTTGTCTTGCCCTAAAAGATGCGACAAGTCTTGGACGGAGCTAGAATTCAACAAAGTTGACAAGTCGTTGACAGAGGAACTGCACCAATGAATTGAACCGGGAGACACCGTCAGCATCCTGTATCCTCGAGTTGACCAGGTTGCCACAAGCCATGCTCTTCCCCATACACAAACACGAGCCACCGTGAACCGGGTCAAGTCTACTGTATCTTGCATACATCAATGGTCACAGGTCTTGCGCCCGGCGAGCTGTCAACATTTCAGCCCTTGCTACCTGGGGCCCGCTCCACCGAGGACGCGGTGCTGATAGGTTTTCACGCCCATATTTTGTGACCGTCTTCGTGTGAAGGAGGTACAGCTTATAATGGAACAGCGCTACCAACCACAATTTTTGGCTCTTGGATGAGATTCGCGGAAGTCTTGGAGCTCGGCCAAAATACAGCATCAGGCGTAGAAGAGGAGAGTTGGCTCATCGAGTCTCAATAGTAAGAGTCCTGATCTTCACAGTTGAAGGGACGGAGGGATAAATGTCGTCATAGCTGAGTGAATATATATGAAGATATGGATTGAGACACGTATCATGCGGATAGAACTTTAATTTTCTTGAGTTACACAGGAAATGTATATGGGCATACGAGGCTGTGTCAAGGGCGGGTAGTGACATATCAGCTTTGAGCTAGATCTCAAAAGGGATTGGTAACCGAGCCATTAGTGAAGGTACACTAAACGCGAAAACACGTGATGGCAAGCTTTTGACGCGAGTAATTTTGGAAGCTTGGTAGAGGATTGAGAAGGTGCAGTGGGGGGACGTTCAAATCTCTCAGACATCCTTCCATACAATCCGTCAAGCCATCCACTACAATTAGTCGCGTTTTCGGCCTTGATTGATACTAAAATAAACATTCCATCTTCTGGCAAGCTCCATATCCAAGTCGAACTCATGGGCACCCAGCACTTTGTGCATTGGACTTGAGTAGGAGATCAACAGCTTTAGATCTCAACCTGCCCTTCCCTCGCATTGGGCTTTGGGAAGCACTATGTTCTCCTTGCTTATCAACTATTTTCATACTTGTAAGCCTGTGAAACACTTGAAGGAGCAACGACAAAAATCATTCAGGGTGTTGCCCGGCCGCATTGGGATCTCCCATGCGTTAGCCTTAACCTTGCCAGCGATTACAACTCAGGCTGCGACAGAGTTTCTCCCCTGACTCCCTGCACAGCCCACCCTTGATCCTCCGGTAACATCGAGAGCCTCGTCAGCTTTCCACTGCTTGCAACCAATAGTTGATGTGCACGAACCACAATCCCAGGTCCACTCCTCTCCTTTGGTATAATATCAATCTGCTCACCCACCACCACAATCATGACCTCTCTCCATCCAAAAAAACATACGTCGCTTGCTGACCATAGTCGCCCTCGACCGGGCCTCGTACTGTCGCTTACTTTCCTTCAAAGGACTCTCTCATATCACATTCATTAGCATCTACTTCAACATCTTTTGAGAGTTCCCAGTCGGTTTTGTTTTCTTCGCCATGGTCGCTATCCCTACGTATTTACTAGCTTCGTCGGCCATTTCTCATCTCGGCTCTCTTGTGTCTCGCGATCCAGTACCAGTACCAGCACCTCATCCTGATTCTTCCAGTAATTCAGCGTCGTCTTCAACGGCATTTGGCTCCGTGTTAGGACCTCTCATTTCTTCCCAATTTGCCGATCCGGCCATCATTCACGTCGATGGCACTTCTTATGCATTCGCCACAAACAACCGAGGCGTTGGTTCTGATCTAGTGCATGTCCAAGTCGCAACCTCAACTGACAACCATACTTGGACATTGTTGGAACACCATGATGCTCTGCCTCAGGTTGGCGCATGGGAGACAGGTGTCCGTGTATGGGCACCGGACGTTGTTCAGTTGGTAAGCATACCTCAATCATTTCCAACCATCCACCTCTAATACCCTCCTCCTCAGGACGACGGCTCCTTCGTTCTCTACTACACCGACGAAGTTGCAACGAGCAGATCACACCATTGCATCGGCGCCGCAACCTCGAAATCAGTATTAGGACCCTACACCCCACTCGACCAACCCCTCGCCTGCCCCGACGTCCACAAGCTCGGCGGTGCGATCGACCCCGACGGGTTCTACGACCCATCCACCCACAAGCGATATGTCCTGTACAAGACCGACGGAAACTCCCTCGGCCACGGCGGCACATGCAGCAACACGATCGCACCCATCATGCCCACCCCGATCATGCTGCAGGAAGTCTCGATGCACGACGGCATCACCCTGATCGGCAACGCAGTGCAGCTGCTCGACCGCGACGTGACCGACGGACCACTGATCGAAGCACCCTCACTCCACCGCTCGTGCGAAGGCATCTACTTCCTGTTCTACTCGTCCAACTGCTTCACGACACCCATGTACGACGTCGCATACGCGACCGCCACCAACATCAACGGGCCGTACACGCGCTCGAACCATCCATTGCTCATCACCAGCGACTCGAATCTCGTCGGGCCCGGTGGCCTCGATATCATCCGTGGTGGCGACATGGTCGTCTTCCACAGCCATCTGACCGTCGATAACGACCCGGCCATGAAGAAGAAGGCCGAGAAGATCTCGCATGATACCAACACCCCGCTTGCAGACGTCAAGCTGCCGCTTGTCAGGGGTCTGTGGACCGCCAAGGCCACTTTCTCGGGTGACACTGTTAGTTTGGCGTGATGCTGAGGCGACTATATCTATCTACTTTGCTGTTTTCGTTTTTTGAAGCGTTCAAGCGTGTTTATCTATCCCCTTTCCAGTCTACTTGAGCCGTTTGGCGAGCATGCGGAGTCTCAATATTTTACGTATACCCATATATTCTGTCAATATTGAGATTTTACACTCGATCTTAGAGATTCTTTTTTCCCCAAGAGCGTCGCATTAAACGACTACCTAGGCTCCAGGACCTACTGCTGTCAAGTAACGGAGGATCCCACACATATCAATGTTGCAATATAAATCACTAGCTCATTATCTTCGTTATTCGTTACGCTTACGTCTAGCTGGATATGTATCTCAAAATGCCCGAATGACGCGCTATGCCTCGCCTGGATCACAGTTCACATGCTGCGACGACCACCACTCATTAGATTCAAAAAGGGAGCACTGCATGCTGAAAGTGTGCACCATGTATAGCTATAAAGAACCGCCATGCCGAAGGGACAGGCCAGCATGTCGATTTCCTCGCACATATGGAGCTAGAGCCGCTCAGCCCACTCAACCCATCGCCGCACCACTTCATCGACACTCTTGAGGCCGTCTCTGTTAGCCTCAATCTCGAACCACTCGCGGTGTTCACGACCACAAGCCTGACAGTCAGGCTTTACCACTCGCTTTTCTTCGAGCTCCAAGTGGATCAGGCGCTCCACTCGATGCACGTGAGGCACCTTGCGACCTGCGATCATGCTGTTGGATGTCGATAACGCGTGTGCCTTGGGGTTTGAGGATGTATATGGATAGTAGCGGATCAATGTAATGTTTTGCCCGCATTGCTTCGTCCATTGTGACATGCGTCGGTGCACATTGGCTGCGCGTCCGATTTTGAGCAGGATTGTGCGTTGCTCTGGTGGTTGAGACTCCTGCTGCCGTGAAGGTGACGATTGAGACATGTCTGTTGGGAAAGCTGAGGCATAACGAACGGAGGCATAGCGTTGGAGTGTTTTGTTCTTCTTCTGGGCTCGTGTCGGGTGTAGGGAGGGATAGAGACCACCATATTCATTCTCTTCGACATCATCGTCGTCATCTTCGAGGAGAGACGAAGCGGTTTCGTCGTCCGGAGTCGAGTCCTCAGACTCCGGGGTCAGCCAGAAGATATAGATGTAACCGGCATCATCTGCAGCAGATATAGGTCGAGATAGCTCACTGAGTAGACGTGACGTGGTTTGTGGAGAGAGTGATGATGGTATCAACGATAGAAAATTCTGGGTTTGACTATGGCTTGGCGAAGGGCCCACGGAGGGCCGTGGAGGAGTAGGAGCTGAAGCAGATGGTCGTTGTGGCGTTACCGGTGGGTTCGAAAGAGATAGAGCGTGCATCTGAGGCTGCGGTGCGTATTGGCTCGCATGGACAGAAGGTTTTTGCGGCCTTTGCGATGTCCTCTGGGGTGGCTCGCTATCGTCCTCACTATCGGCCTGTAGACAACAGGACCACGAGAACTTGATATTTGAGCCTTGCTTACGATCTGGACGACTGGGTCGTGGTCGTTGTTGAATCATATTGTCTGGGACAGACATCAAAGGGCTCTGCATTTCGTTCCAGCCAGAGGGGAGGGTATCTCTGCGCTTGGGGTGCGCACCATCTTTCCTATGGCGATGGTGATGCTTCCTCTGTGGATCTTGGACCTCTTCATCGATGTCCAATATGCCTACCCGTTCGGCTAGAGTGTCAAGACTTGATCTCTCCTTCAAGGGATGCAAGCTAGTCCTCTGGCGGTTCTTAGCCACCAGTTGCTCAGCCTGGTCCTTATGGTGGTAACAGAAGAATGCTCCTGCGTGCTCTTCATCGAGGATTGCAACTACCCCGTGTCCTCGGCTGGGTGACGGGGAAGGAGAGGCATGCGGAGAGGAAGCCAGAGCACGTCGGCAAGGACGGCCTGTTGCTGTAATGCCTCTACATGTTGTGGCAGGATTTTTCGAGTCGGAGCGGGGCAGAAGGGCTTCAGGACTTCGAGCAGCGATTGTCATGTCCAAGAGAACGTGAGTCTTCCTTGCCTTGATAGTCAACGTAACGCGTGTTGATTTACGGAGATCTTGATGGGAAAAGAGGGAACTAGGAAGGAAAAGGACTCAAGCTGCAGACAGACGGGTGATATGTGCAGTAGGATCAAGTTGTTGGTCATGAATCACAGATGGTGCTCTTACCGATTGTCACTTTGCTTGACTGGCAATGCATTGTGGAATTTCACTCAATATGATCGACAAGTTCAACTGGTTCTGAGATTCAGGCACCAGGCACATGGTTGGAATTTGAAGGCATGACTGATTGGACTTGGGTGACGTTCTTTCGAAAGTCAGTCGTGGCTGGGACATGTAGACCTCCAGGGATTTGGGCGGCAATGCTTTAACTGGGGAGGTGGCTGGGGGACGCGTCCAAGGCCGGCCCGAGGAATTGGTAGTCCTCGCCACACTTGCCCTGCAGGAACCTCATTATCAGGTGTACGCGCTAAGACGTTGGTACTGTTTTCAGCTCTCTGGAATCGTTTACAACTGCGACAAATGATCAACAGTACCGACATCTTCTGCGGCTCGAGCGGACACCGCTCAGAGTTGTAATGCGGTATTGTGGCTCATGAAAATACATGTCTCAACCTCAGTGTCATGAAAGACCCGGGCATCGAGAAGGGCCAAGGTCGCATGCATCGTTCTGGGTGCCTATCTGTTTCTCCGAGTTCTACCTCTAGTTAACATTGTTCATCCCCCCTATCTCGATGATGCTTAAGGCTATATTTGGTTGCATGGCTTTTTCCTGCAATACTCTAGACGACTCAATGCACGGTTGCCCATCCATTCCACCTTCCCAATGTATTGCTCCTCCGAGCGTACCATGTGGGCAAGTCGCAAGTTATGCTCTTCCTACACGAACAGCATCTGAGATCCCTGGTTCTGGTCTGTTCCTTTTATTCCCTTCTGCAGCCATAGGCTTGCTACGCTGCTGGCAAGCATGCTGAGTCACGTCTGCCGACTTTGATTGATTGTTCGGCTTCTGCACCGCTGAGATTGCATGCCAGGGCGAATCTTGAGCTTTCGAATCCGATGAGGCGGGCCGCTTGATGACTTGAAGATGACTGCCATGCTCTTCAAGTTGGATGTCAGTGTGATCTTGCACAAGTATTGCATCACACTCGGCGATGGTCTTCGGGTTCTGCGAGAGTTCGGGTTGATGAACCTCGCCAACATACTGCAAGATTTCTTTTGTCATGGCTGGATTGATGTCAGCCAGGTATCAACATAGGTATGCCACCACTCACCGAATTTGAGATGCACGCAGGCAGTGGTAGGACAGCCAGTGACTTTGATGATTCTCTGTGATGCACCTCACCAATGCAAAGGACGACAACAAACCTGATCTGATTTTCAGTGGCCATGAGGGTTTATGTAGAAAATCTACAACCTCAAGCTCAACTAGCCGAGGATTTTGTAATTCCCATTTCCAGGTGTTGGTCCTGCAACCCAGCTCAGGGGCATGAATGCCAGGGAGGACGCAACAGAATTGCTGGTCTGTAGATGAATGAAATTTTCAGATTCCTTCTTCAGGAATGATAGCAGATGCTCTCCACAATTTGTTTGAACACTTCTTGTACATGAGGCAACTCTCACGACTTTTACGATGTGGACCCAAAGCGCTTTGAAGAGGACGGCACGGACTACGGAGGAGTCGGAGGTGAAAGTACCAAGATCTTTGCCAGCCTTACCACGCACAGTTAGTACCTGGCGTAGGTACCTACCGAAAGTCCCGAAGGTATCTAAAGGACCCAGTACTTGGTAGCCACTCCATGGTCGTCGCGCACTGGGGTATCGAGACGATGCGCTTAGCCTAATACAGGAATCTGAAAAAGGCGCCCTGGCAGGCAACGAATTCATTCAGTGCGTTGGGTCTATCAGGAATCGCCACATCTTGCTAAGGGCCAGACTGACGACGTACTACCCTTGCCCAACGGCTCGGGCCCTGAGAACTCGAGGCGACAGCTGATATGATACCTATCCGTACGTACTCGTCAATGGTATCTTTGCGTGTGTCCGGGCTGCTTCCCTCTTCTACTGATCGGGCCCTTCCACGGCCGTTTCAACTGTCTCCCGACACCATCATCCCCTGCATATCTCTTCCCCACGCCTACTAGTATTGAGGATCTCGAGCTGAGAGGGGGTCCGGGTACCCCTGTACCCCTGTACCGCTTCTGCCCACTAACCCCCTCTGGCAATCATGAAAATGGGTGGGCACTGCATCGACAGCCTCATCGATGGTATTGGGACTCTCATCTTTTTTTGTTTCTCTTCCCGTGCCTGACCTCTTCAATTCTGGCAAGTAGATATCGAATCTTCCTTTTCGCGTCTAGATCTCATCCGACTCCCAGTCCGCTACCAGAGGTACTAGCAACCAGTCTCCCCTTTCCTCTGCATGCAAGCCTCTCAACCTGGTGTTCGCTGCTCAATTCTTCAATGACTTTGAATGCTTCTTAAAGCATTTCGATTCGCACATTCACGATGCGTTCTGAACTATCGTCGATTCCTTACACGCCTGATAGACCAATAAATGCCCCCCGCATTAAGCCGCAACTTTGGGCGCAATTTCGTGCGAAGATCACCTTACTTCGTACTCAAGGCTACACAAATGACAAAATCAGAGCCGAACTGAAAAAGGATCCTGAAGCAATTAAGTTATCCTTCGATCCAAGGTACAGATTTCTGCTCTCCTACGTCTGTTAAACTCATGCTAAGACATGCAGCACGGGTCAGCTCAACGGGCAGTTGGATAAGTGGGGGCTTGTCATCCGCCAACAAAAATCGGTCGTTCGTGTAGGTCAGGCGGTAGTGACAGATGATGGCCTCATTTTTCAGAAATCAGACGCAGAGCACTCCGAGGACCCCATCGGCCAAAAGGTGGCTGCTGAGCACAAATCTTTGTCAGAACATGTATGTTATGGCGACTTTGATTTCGTTCAATATGTACACCAAATATCCCACTAATTTGTGCTAATGCTCATTGACCGACAGGATGAGGACGCCTGCGGACAGAAAAGAGTCTCGACGAAGGCCAATTTACCCTCACACAGAGATCAGAGAGGGGCCGCAGAGCAACCAGCTGCTACTGCGATCAAGAACTCTAAGCGAGCTGGTGAAGGAGACATCAACTCTAGCATTGGTCGCTTTCTGGATAATGACCACAACCGCGACACCACCACACGGCAAGCATCGCTCTTTCTGGAAACCCCACCACTAGACTTCAACGATACATCTTCGAGCGGTGGCGAGTTCTTAAAGCACGGTATCAAAACACCAGATACATCGATATCACCGCTTGTGTCGATGACACAATATGACCAGTACTTGGATGGGGAGTCTGGTCTAGAAGAGTTTATAACAGCGAGGATCATGAGAACATTTACACGGAACCTACACTCACTCTCACCAACACACCCAAACGTTATTACGATCTCAACCTGCCGCGCTGTCAATGAAGCAGCGGAGTTCCTTGCGGCTGTAGGGATCTTTCGGGATGCTTTCAACCTCTTTCACCTCGAGTATATATCATGGCTGAAGCATTTGAAGCGACTTGGACCACCTGATTTGGGCATTGTTGGTGGCATGGCTACAGCTGCTATTAACTGTGCTCGCACGTACCTGGCCAGTAGGTCCCTCGGTGACCACCGACAAATGCTCGTGCGGCAAGTTTTATCCGAAGTTATTGAAGAACTGACGAGAAGGAATTTGGGGTCCAGCCTCGACTGTGTTTTACTACATTTCTACCTTTCTTCCACTTGCGATCGTATGGAAGATTCTGCAATCTACGACTTGTCGGTAAAGCACCAAGTTATAGGACTTCGAATGATTTTCGACCTCTGGGGAACATCCTTCAAGATAATAGCGAAGGACAACCGGGATCGCGAGCGTTTCTTCATGACCAGCGCCGTGGAGGCCTCTCTGACCACAAAAGCGTCCGAGCTTGTTAGCTGTAACGTCAATTTTTCCGCCTGTTCGCTTTGGCTGTCTCGAAATTCGATCCAACCCTCAGACCGCGAACGCTTGGTGGGACATGTCAGAGATTTTCTTCGCTTGTGTCAGGCACACATCTTTGCAAATAGCGATCAAGTGGACCAGGCCATTGGACACTTGCCAGGAGCAGGCGACAACAGAACAAAGGAGTTCGCCGGATGGCTTCTCTACTGTTACATCACTCCAGAACTTCTGCTCAAGACAGTGCCGTTGGATTGGAAGTTCGTCCAATGGGCAAACCAGACCGATGAATTACCATTCAGTTCCGTTCTCGCGCTAGCGATAATAGCTAGTAGCTTCCCAAACATCCTCAGCGGAATGCTGACCGACACATCTATCAGCGGCATGTGGATGAGAGCGGTTGACACATCTATCAGCGGCATGTGGATGAGAGCGATCAACTCACTCCTGCAATCGTCTTTCGCATACGGGATGATAGCCGATGCGTACCTCCTCAGGTTGACATCTCTAAATGGTGGCAACGCAGGAGATGTTCCTGCTGGCCTCACTACTTCAGCTCTGATGACATCAATACTGAAGTATCACCTACACAAAATGGTCGGCGCTCAGCAATCCAAATCACCTCTACAGACGACAGAAGTTCTCCGCCAAACCTGCAACTTCTATAGATCTTTAGAAACTCTACCACGACCGTCAGCCCAACCAGCAGCTCCCCCCCCTCGTCCGCCGCCATCGCCATCATTACAGTCGGAACTGTCAGTAAGCAAGAGTTCTCAACCCAGTGTGGTCATCTCATTGCGGTCGTCAGTCAACACGATCCGTTCATCAATGAGTTTTGACCAAAGACAGATGATCGAACTCAAATTGCGCCTGCGTCAGGGACTTTCGCAGGTAACCAGACGCAGCAAGGACAGCTGGTTCTCGACAAGATCCTCGCATCAGTCCCGTGACGAGGACAGCTTCGAGAAAGTGACGGGAATGCCGTACATGGACTTGTCGGCGATTCCCGGCGAGCGCAGAGACACGCTCATGACCGAGCGTATTGAGGAAGAACAGAGCGACGTTGAGATGCAAGACTGATGATGGACTTCGTCGCCTCCGTAACGCCAGACGGATAATGAACCCTATTCTCCTCCACCATATTTCCTCCCAAGGGGTTGCACAAGTGGGAAAGAACAAAATGACCGTGGGAGCTGCGCTCTCCACTCTTAAAGATTATGCCACCATCGCAGCCCACACCGGCAGCAACACGAAGGGACGTCGACCCAAGATCACGCCGGTGAAGACTTGGAGTTCCAATAGGCGAGGTTGCTGCTTGCAACCCATGGCACGATATCTAGAGACTTCCCGCACGGCCGGGAAGAGGAGAGGTCCTGAACCACACCTACCTAGTCGAGGATGGCCAAGGTCAACATATGCGTGAAGGGAAGAACTCAGTTTGAGACTACAGGCTTCGGCCGTGATGTCAGCTGCCGCGCGAGGCTCTGTCAACGAGGCTGAGAGCCTGTCGATAGTACTGGCTGTCCCACCTCCCGCGGGCCGCTAGTCAACTAGTACATATAGGCAGTGGAATCAGATCCCGATTGTGGAAGTATGTATCAATATAACTCAATCTCACTGATTTTATTTCATGATGACGACGATGATGATGATGATGATAGTGTTATGATAGTCACATACCATATTTGAGTTTCCTCATATATTCAAAAAAGTCCAAGGTAGTGAAAGCCTTGGAAGTAAGAACGTACTGCCGTAAACACATATCCATCAATGTAGCATAGCATAGCAATGCAATGCAAATCAGCGTGAACCTCAGCCAAAAAGCCCCCGGGTATTTTCAATAATTCATATCAGATACAACCTTGCGCACATGCAGGTAATCAACATAACTCAACACAGTCTGCATGTATGAGCCCGCCCAATGTGCAGTTCCATCGGGAGACACCTTAATCCAGCTTCAACCCGCTCAGGAAGTCCAACGCCTCGTCCTGGGCGCTCTCGAGCTGGGAAATCCTAGACTTCAAACCCGCCGACTCCAACTTCATCATGCCCACGACATCCCACGCCTCATTGGCATGCAGACCATGGCATTTCGAGCACCCGTACGCCGCATCGTGGCCGGTATGGCTCGACGAGGCGGACTTCATGGATGTGGCTGTCGACATGGCTTCCGAGAATACGCTCACGACGGAACTGGCATCCGAGGCGATTTCGGATTCAGCGGAGGAGGAGGAGATGTCCGAGATTCGGTGGCGGCGGTATTTGGATTGGAGAGTCGAGTCTTGGTCTTGGTCTCGAATTGCGTCGTCGTCGTTGGATACCATTCGCACACTTTGCTGGTTTTGTGACAATTGTGTGTCGAGCGATGCTCTTTGGCTCGCGAGCTGGGCTCTGAGTTCTGCGATTGCTTTCTCTTGCTCCAGTGCCCTTTGTGCCATGTCTTCTAATTGGAATTTCAAATGTTCATTGCGTGTATTTGCGGCTTCCAGCTCATCGGCCTGGGATGTCTTGGTGGATGTCAGCGCCTTGACAGATTTCTGTTGTTCGATATGGGCCTGCTGAAACCGACGTACTACTCCTTCCGCGTTCAACTGGAGGTTTTTGAAGGTTGATGGAGAGAAATTATCGGGATATCCTTGTGGGAACAGGGCTTCTCGTACGTCGAGCTGACTCAGTTCATCTTCTTCTGCGAGATTGGGTGAAGTGGGTGACACCGTGGTGGACTTTCGGAAGAAGTTGAATCTCGATGGGGCGGGAGTGGCAGGTGTTGAAGAGATTGAATCCCTCTGAGGGCGTCTTGTGAAGGTATCCACCGACTCCTGACTCGTCGAGAACAAGCTCTCCATGACGCCGACTTCAGCAACGGGGTCGAGTTTTTCCTTTGTTGGAGACGGGATCAAGGAGATGTTAACTGGCTCAGACGATCCCTCGAACCAACTAGCAAGTTTGTCCACGGCTGAAGAGTTTCTCTTTTTTGCAGTTTGTTCCTCTGGCGGTGTCCGAGCGACCTCGAACTGAGCGGCCTCGGAGACTGAGACTCTTTCTGGGGATATAGATCTTGTACTCTGAGGACGCAAGAATTGCGGGAGGGCAGAGGATCGTGTGGGCGAGGAGGATTGTGATCTGGTAAACAGTGGGGGGAGGGTAGTTGCAGTTCTCGAGCGTTGATGGGTATATCTTGTAGGGGTCGAAGCAGGAGGTGGAAGAGATAAGGGAGAATCTTGAGAGACAATCATTGGGAAATAACCTGGATTGAGTGGTGTGGTTGTCGAGGTGTTTGCGGATTGAGACATGAATGCAGCCATGTGGGATGATGCAATTTTGGGCGTGAGAAGTTGGCGATAGGCGAGACTGCTGAATTGGTGCTTGTCGATCACCAGGTGCTCGTGGCGTGGCGTGGCGGAGCAGCCAACACTGCAACTTGAAGAGAGCTGACTTGTTGATGGTTGACCAGAGTTTGGAGCAGGACTGCTTCTTGTTCAATATAATCGGCAAGATCCTTCCCTTCTCGTGGAGTGGATGGTCGAGTTATTGAAAACAACGGTGGTTATCCGTGACAGGGACCCCGCTTTCAGGCAACTGTGGGCTGTCAGTATTGAGTGCAATATACCGACAATCTCAGACAAGATTGAGGTCTGCTAGTAGTGAGTGACAGCAGCAATACTTTCTGAAAGATGGTGAACAAGCACAGCCGTGACCCGAGCGTCTTCTGCCCGCCTTTTCTATTATCTGTTCCTGGATGATGGAAACCTGATGTTGAGTTCCAGTTCAGGGTCGGCGATGAAATCAACGTGGTTGGAAGTCCTAAAAAGTGGGGAAGGGCGGCCCATGCCCACCACCCTCTGGGCCAGTGACTCAGTGACGCCCCCAATGCCCAATACCCACCTAGCTATCGCCTATCGATGCCGCCCAATCCTTGGAGCTTAAAGCCTGGACCCTCACTGAATTCTCCACCCATCGTCACCAATTGAACGCCACGACGAGGCTGGCGAACTCTGTCGCAAAACTTGCACTTGGTCCGAGCGTGTTTCAGCATCATTTGGAGAAAAAAGGATCTTACACTCGTGTTCCTAAGAACCATTCCACCGCAAGCTGGGATCTGGTGGAAATTAGAAGAGAGAGCCCCTCTCATTAGCATTGCGTGTGACCCTAGAAATGTCCATATCCAGGCTTTTACAGGATTAAGAGGGCGGTTTTGAAGGAAACGCACCAGTCAATGGTCATCGTTGAACATTCTGGCTCTCGCACGAGCTAATCATCGTCGGCAACTGACAATAAGCTCACAGACGCAATGGCTAGTCTTCTCAATTCTTCTTCCCTTTCTATCTACCTGGGTTCGCAGTGACAATGACTGGTCGGAGGAAGTATCAGATACGACTACTGCCATCTACTGCACCAGTACAGTTGTCCTGGATTGACCTATTATTGACCACCAACAATCCTTCCTGTCGTCCACCTCGAGACAACCTTTCTCCCAAGCCAAGTTGAATCTTTCCGCTGCGCTTTTCATCGGCTGATGAGAAGGTTGCCGATTTGACTTGAAAGAACTTTGCAGCAGGGAAATACTTCCTGTCCCCAGATTGTACTCCGTAGCAAGAAATGCCCCAACGGAGAAAAGAAATGTTTAAACCACAAATTCGCTCACTTGACAAACTTTTCCTGCTCGTAATAAATCCAAGACTCATGAACATCCTGGTGCATCCTGGCCCCAGGCGCTGCCAAAGTTGGTGCTGTTTCTGACCCTTAGTTTGGGACCATCATTGTCTGCTTGAGCGGATGATGCTTCGTCCCTCCCATTAGTTCCTGTGTCTTGACTGCCGTTCGATAGCAAAGAATCCTTTCTAGAGCGCCTCGCTGCTGCGGCCTCAGAGAGTTTGGCATCTACCAATCCCAGAAATGTACTGGAAGCTTCACTTTTGGCACCAGGATCAAGCATCAGTGGGCCCGTAAGAGCTGGATCTTCTTCCGTGGCATGTACAGGGTCTTCCTCCATTTCGGGTTCTTCCTGAATGATTTGATCCTTGACGTCTGTATGGCGTCCCGCCTCGGAACTGAAGGAAAAATAAGAATCCGAGTTTTCGGATGGCCGGAGGGGTGGTCTTCTGGTTGGCACCGGAGCATAAGGCTTCTCTTGTCTGGGTGTTATGCGCTCTGAGCTCGCAGAGCTTGAGACGGTGCCATCAAAAGCCATTGGAGTATGTCCAGCATGTCTCTTCAATTTTTCATCCAACGGTGAGAGGAGCCCTTTGATCTCGACTTGCATTAACCCGTCTGCTGGATGCTTAGGCCTGGGAGAAGGAGACTGTACAGGACTAATGAACTGAGGGCTCGCTACTTTGTTAAAGGAGGAGGTCAAAGCTGTCGATCGGAGTGTGATGCCGTCGAGAGTCTTATCCACTTGCTCGATAGGTACCGGAATACTCTCTGCCCTCTCCTGAGATGTTGGAGACACCTCCTTCGTCAGAGGTGCGAGTGGTGCATTTTCCGAAATGCTTGGCAGATGTGCTATGTCGTCGTCATGAGAGAAAACTCGAGTAACGGGTGGTGTAAATTCGGGGCCTTTCCAGACCGGTTGAGCTAGGTGAGTCGCCGGCTCTGACAGAATGCGACCACGGGCTGGACCATTGAAGCCATTGTATGATGCGAATGATGTCCGAAATGAATCTCTATTTGCAGCTGAAGAGTCGTTGCTCGACCGTCGCTTGGGATCTCTGGCTCGGTTGATCTTCTGTTCCAGCTCCTTTATACGAGCTTTGAGTGCTGTTCGCTCAATGTCCCAAACTCTTCGTTCACTCTCATGTGTTTCTCGGAGCTGCGTGTTCAGCCTCCGACACTGGTCGATATAGGCTGAAATATCAACTCCGGGAACAGGATTGTGGATTGAAAATGAATGCTTTGGCAGCTGACTTGCTGAAGCAACAGGAGGAAGCAGGGGAACATGGGTTGTGGCAATGGAGTGACGACCGTGCATGGGTAGATTCTGGGTAAACCGGACGTTCTTAGCGGAGGCATCGTTGCCGTCGAATTCAGACAATGAACCCATGGCGGTGTCTTCTTGATTCAGCGGTGAGAAGTTGTCCAGATCGTGTGCTAGAGCCGGGGAAGGGTCGAATGCATGTGTTGGTGAAGCTGGTCGAACATCCATGAGGGCTGCAATTGGATGATGTGCTCTGCAGAGGGAGAGATGGAAATGAACAGGGAGATGCGGCCACTATCAGGGAACGGTCGAGAACTGGTAGCTGTAATGGAGAGGCTAACCCTAGAGTACTGCTTCTATGAGAAAGGAGTGAATATGGTGCCGTGCTTGGGTACACGCTGCAGTTGGTGGAAGAAGAGCCGAGGTCGGCTAGTGACTAAGATGGCTGGCGAGAAAAAAAAGATGTTTTGAGATACAAAAGGCAATTTGCAGATGCACAATGAAAAGTCCTGATGAAGAGGCGATGGATGAACTTGATAAGAAAGATGGATGAAGCAGTATATTCTGCCAGTGTCAGTGAGTGCGTGAGATGGAAGGAGCCCACTAAGTATTATCGTTGGCTGGAATTGAATCTCGTGGCAGTCGATGTGATGTGTTGGAGCAACGCAACTGCGACTCTGTGAAGACCGTGACTATGGAGTACTTGCAGGCCGGTCGGTGCCCACCGTGACGGTAGGCACGAATCATGGTAGTGGTGATGACGTTGGCGGGATCGAACCTACAAGGTGGGTGCGAAGCAAGCCTAAGGATGAATGGAAGCAAGCCATTTGGATGTACCCGTACCTCGTACGGATAGTGGATACAGAGTCCAAGTGTCCCCGTGAAGACTGAAGGGTCAGATAATGTCAGGGTCCGGCTGTCAACCTTCAGAATTAGTCTTTAAAGGTTGCACCGGGGCATCGCTTGACGATTCTTGGGCAGCGCAGATCTGGGAACATGTCACCAACGAACATGGGATGCGCTGTTGAAGTCGACAGTAGCCCCCGTCCGCGCCGCAGGTCCCTGAAGCTAAGTCCACCTAGTAGAAAGGGGGTCCGCTGCACCAAGAACAGCCATCCACTGCCAGCGGCACACATTTTTTCAAAAGAATTCACGGACCAACACCGGCACGTGGCTTCGTATTCCCTCTCACGACTCACAATCATCGTCAAGGTTTGAACGCTGGAATTTCACCATAACCTTTGGCTCCGTGATATATCCACCACCATACCCATGCGGCCTATGAACCCGATTGCCGACCATCAAGGAGTATCTATCTGTGGCCTGCATGCGGCCTTTGCCAGAAATCCCACATGTGATACACGTGGATGTGGCAATAGAGAAATGCACAATCGCAAGCGCGCTGAAGCCATATTGGCGTCCACATGTCGGTGATGTCAGTTCACTTCGAAAAGGTTTTCAAATGCATGTGCATGTTGACACTGAACAAAAATCGGTGCTCTCTCGGGCATCATATCCTTCCGGCAGATTCACGATAAGGAATTTCAAAGGACTACGTCGTAGGTGCTCACTAATGTGATCCTATGGCCACGGAGTGTTATACCCAACTGCTGCTTCCTGAGACTAGTTTACTCTTAAAAGTTATGCCCTGTCTCTTAAAAATGTCCTGGAGGTTCTCAGTGATGCTCACACTCTCGTTCCATTTACAGATGGTAATGTTGATTGGAGCACGTAAAGCCGGCTAAATCTTCTACTCGATGGTATAAGAAGGATTATTGCAATGCTCTTGATTTGGAAAGCTTTTGTTTGGAATAGGATGTTAAGGTATTGGAAGATACAGCCATCTCGGCAAGATGCATATTTGGTGTAGACTGTCCCATCAACCTTGTTGACTCTCGATACTTCAGCCCCTGCACCACTGGTTAAGAATGGAAAAAGCAATCAAGCCTTCCCGGTTCCTAGGAGTATGCATCGCTAAAAGAATATCGACTTCTTCACGTTCAGGTTCCCACTATAGCACGTATTTATGCGGTGGCTGCGACCTCCTCAGAAGTACCGTTGGTGCCATTTTCAGTGCTCTCGAAACCCTCGGCGCCATCTTCCTTGCCAGGGCTATCGATGGCAACTTTGACAGCAATTTCACGACCTTCAATCTGTTTGCCATTCATCTCATCAACGGCTTTCTTCTGTAGATCTTCAGAGCCAAGAGTCACGAAACCGAAGCCACGGCCCTTGCGAGGCTCGTTGCGGGCTTGAAGTTTCTTGACCATGAAGCGAGGGATCGGGCGAAGTGCAATCTTTGCAGAGCTGGGATCGTAGGCTGCAAACAATTCCTTGAGCTGTCGTGATTGTTAGTTGGGTCATTCTGAAGGACGGACAAAATACACACCTTCTCCTCGCTAAGGTCATAAGGAAGATTGGCAACCATGACCTTGGTGGTAGATGGGATGCCGTCCTCTGGGGGCCCTCGCTGCTTTGGTGGGCGAGGAGTCCGGGATTTGGCATCCGCAGAGGGAGCGGCTTGCTTGTTGGCCTCTGCGGTAACATCGGTCAAGGGGAGTGGGTTTTCGGCGAGATCGGTGGCGGGAGCGGCGGTGCCATCCTGGATGTCAAGTCAGTACAATTGTGTGGATGTGAGAGATGTGTCAGACTCACAGATCTGGCTCCTCCACGAGCACGACCGCCTCGTCCGCGACCACGGCCGCCACGGCCCCGACCAGCGGATCTCTTGCGATCAGCATCACCTTCGGCGGCGGAGTCGTTGCCAGTGGCGTTCTGCTCAGGCTTGCGGGCAAGTTGAACAGAGACCTTGCGTTCGAGGATATCCTTGCCTGACAGATTGGTGATGGCTTTCTCGGCCTCGTCTGCGGTCTTCAAATCGACAAAGGCATAACCGACGGGGCGGTTGGTGCGTGGGTTGACGGGGATTGAGGTTGACTCGCTGGATTGAGATTATATTAGAGAGGAATTGATGGAAATGATGAGATTGATGACACGTACACATCATAGCCTGAGAAGAAGGTCTTCAATTCCGCCTCAGTTGTCGCATAAGCGAGATTCCCTATATACAATCGACGACCTTCTGCGGCAGAAGCCAGAACTGCTTCATTGTTGGCAGCAGAGTTATCCTCCAGGCTGCTATTCTTGAGGTTATCTGCAAGGTTGTCGACGGCAGAAGACATTGTCGCTGAGGCACAAGTGATGGGATTTGGGGGATCGAGGACTTGTGAAATGGAAGAACTCAGGGAGCTGAAGGGCTGCCTTGGGAATTGATTAGATGAGGGGTTGGAAGGGTAGCTGGGTGCCCTAGATTCAAAGTGATTTTGAAGATGAGCGCGGGTTGTGATCAGAAGAAGGATGAATTGTTGATGGAAACAAAAGAAGAGAAAGAGTCAAAGGGGTGCCACAGGCTGAGAAAATAATTTAGCTTGGAGGGTTAGGGTGGCAGTTGCGGTGGAGGTTAGCGCCAACACTAGTCACGGAAGGGAAGAATGGAAGGTGATGGGGTGTGGGAAAATCAGGTGAATTGCGCTGGGTAAGATGCCCTTAGCCACACAATAATAATAGGCAGGCCCAGGGGACAAACGAAAGAAGTTACGGGGCACGGAGTAACTGGGTACCTAGGTACCAGCCAACAAGGCGGTGACTCCCCAAATGCGAGGTCACGCTAAGAAATTAACTCGATGCTGGATGGCAACTGCACCGCATGGCAATCGCTGCTACTCGTATGTTATGCAGCAAAACTGCAGGACCCAGGCTGCATTGATTTCCGCCTTGTTGGTAGGAAATCTCGGCTACTACTAGCAGGGACAATGGAATGTGGGAAGAAGAATACAGGTCGGGGCCTTCCTTGTTGCGGCCTAGCCTCGCCTGGGAAGCAAATCATCCATCGTCTTTCTCATCAGCCACAGCAGTTTCACGTGTGGTGATGTGCTGATCTTCGTTGTACCTGGCACCTTGGAGAAGTGGCAAATGAACTTCCAAGTCATCTGCACCATGGTGTTTAAGGCTATTGCAGCATCAATTGGTGAGTTTGTCTTTTCTCAGCCTGATTTATCTAATGCTCTACCAGCCAGCTAAATGGAGGTAGCCAGGCACCCAGCAGGCAGGCAAACACGTTTGGCGTCACCATTCTCGTAGCACAAACTACATAGGTAGTGCTTAGCCTCGAAATGGGCGTCAATTTGTGTAATACGCATCGATGCCTGCCCAGTGTGAATAGGTATATTACGCCAGGTAGCGCGAATCATGTAGACTCTTACAAGGCAACTTTGCGCGAATCATGTAGACTCTTACAAGGCAACTTTGATTTCAGTAAGAGTCATGATGTTAAAGGCATGCCTTCTGTATTTTGCGAAACCCTGCATGAGTTGGTCAAGGTCCCCTCTCGTATTGCTCTGCTCTCCTGCACTTCGGGCGCCGTATTGCCTTGCCCCTATTTGAATTGCCAGGATAACCTCTGGGCCATGGTCAAGGAATGGAACTAGAAATGCAGGATAGAGTAATCTTACCCTTTCAAAATGATGCAAGAGTATGAAGCATGGAGCAGTGCTATGAAATGGAATACTAAAAGTCGAATCTTTTAGAGGCGAACATGGTTCACATGGCAGATCGACAGCCTTTAATGGAACCCTTTCAGCCTTATGAGATGCACTTGGGTGGCACTACGGGCGGCCTGCAGGCAGTTGAGGTTGAAACTCAAGACTTTCTGCGGGCGCTACTCGTACCAAGGTTCCCTTTGTGGCAGATGAGGCTGAGCGATCGCGGCGCGTCTCAGCTTCAACACGAGATGGAAACCACTTGAGGCTGCACCTCAAGCTGAATGTCCCTCGACTACATCCGCTCTCTCTCCCCTTGTAAATACGTTCTTTCCTTTTTGCATTGACCCGATTCCTGTACAGTAGATTCCTCATTTCCTTACTCCTTCCATGTGACTCTTGTTCCTTACTTTCGCTCCAGCTCCTCAGGCAACCAAACGACAGCCTCGATCTCCTTTTCTCAATACTCCCTCAAGCAACCACCGTCACCACACAGCATTCGATCTCCTCCAGCCAATTTGGGCTTCTGTTCAACTTATCTCATTCATTCATTGAATTTTCCTCTCTTCAACATGCGGCTGCAACTTGACCACTATGGTCAGCTCAAAACCTACATCCATATAGGCCAAGCGGCGGTCCTCTTCATAGCCTGGGTCTTGACAATAGCACTTTTCACAAGAGATGGTACAACTGATGGTCGAGTAGGCTGGTACTTCGGGCTTGTAAGGTGTTCAGTGTGTTAGCCCGTATAAGTTCTGACCCTGTTAGTGTTTCCTGACGATTCCCATCCTGATATACTTGGTCATGGTTCCAATGTGGTCACGAGCTCGCAAATTCGCCAATGTCTATGCCTTTGCCTCCTTGGACTCCCTCTCTGTCTTACTATGGCTATCAGCCTGGGCTGCTGTGGCATCATACCTCAATGCAGGCAAAGGCAAAGGCGACAAAAAGGATGCCGAGGGGTGTGACAACTTTAAATTCGGCAGCCCGGGGCGATGCAAACTCAGTGGGGTACTCATCGCCTTTGGTGTAATTCAGATGCTGCTGTTTGCTGCCACGGCATTCTTCTCATTCAGGGCAGTCATGACGTTCAAGCAGACGGGCATGATGCCAGCCGGTCAGATGGGAGGGAAGCCCAGCGATTTTTCCGCCCAGAACCAGGATGCCTTCTCGAGTAACATGCGGACAGATGAGGAATTTGATGAAGATCGAGAGACTGGTGGTCGTCCAGAATACAACTATCAAAAGCCCTCTTTTGAAGATGAGTATGCCCCTATTCATCAGAACGACCATGATGACATGGCTCATCTGCCGCCGGCTCAGGCACAAAGTCCTCTGAATCAGTCGGGCCTAGGCATTCAATCATATGACACAAGCTACAATAGCCGATTCGAAACGCAGCAGACTTCAGTTCGATGAAGCTCTTCAGTCTTTATCCGAAACAAAACGCAAAGGTTGGGTTCAATCGAGGCGTTCCGAACTCATCTTTTGAGTGGTTCACAGGAGTTCATTTTGGGTCATCACAATACCCAGGTGGTTACGTTTTTTGGCATAGATAGAGATGGTTCATTTTCAAAGCGTCGGACGGTTGCTTGTTGGGTTACCCATGCCATTCCATCGGTATCAGAGGGACGGTATGATACTTGAATAACAATCAACAAGATTGTACAGTTTACAAACATTCATACATCCTCATTCATCATGCCCTACATCCCTATGTTCGATTCTAGAACTACCTGAACTCTCACATAACCCGAGTGCTCCAACAGTATCAGTATCAGGCGTCCAGGGCCCAATATTGAACCCAGGGGACAGCCTCGCTGCAGATCCGGCCCCCTCTAAGCACGGAAATTTGACACCCATGGTTATCCATTCCAATGCTACCCACACGCCCTGTCCTGGAACTTGTCAATGCTTTCCATCGGGCAAGGTAACGTAGTCAAGCGAGTATTCGCTTCCAATCCCGATGCTGGATCCAACAGCATAGCTCCGGAGCCATGGCAGCGTGGAGGGCATGCACTCAAGGATGAAGAAGTCAAGTGCTGTCTGAAACCTGGATAGGAAACGACCTGCGAAGACCCAGATGCAGTAGTTAGGCATGCACGTATGAGTTGGGTGGTTTCTATTTGTTATGCGGCCTCGATGGGATTGTCCTTCGGTATTGAGACTCCCCATAAGATACGGCTAAACATGAGGTACCTGTTGAGGGACGTGAGATGACAGCGTCGAGAACTGGACTAGGTACTTTGGGGTTTTTTTGGGTTTGAATTGACATTTCAATTGTGCTTGATTGAAACTACTACTGTACACATTCATTTGCGTTCCCGATTTACTTCTCATCTCTGGGGCATCTCCTTTCTGCTACCTCTTTTCTGTGCTTGGGTCTTCATCAATAAATAGCTCCACAGAGTTTTGCGGTCAGAGGCTCTTTACATCCTTCAGCCAAGGTAGAAGTAGAGAGCTCGTCACAGCTGCAGTGCCTGCCATTGGGACATGATCTCTAATCCACTATCTTGCAATGATCGTGATTTAGCCTCTGATTTAGTCCTTGTTGGATATTGTGCATGTTCATGTTGATGAAAAGAACTCCATAATCCATCACTTTTTATGATGTCTCAATAGTCCCTTAAAGCACCATCAAGATTGATCCGCAAATATCGTTCCATCCTGCTCTTTCTGTCGATAGACATGATCGCATATTTTGGGGACAACAAAAAGAATCGGTGAGAAACGAAGGGTATTCCTGTCCTGTGCCTCCAAAAGCTCTTCAAACATGCTGAAACCAATTCAATCTTTGCTCGTGTAGATGACCTCCACGACTCGCGCCTTGACGCCTGTACAAGTTCAAGCCATACCGGTCATAGTCCAACATAGGGAAGTAATCTCCCAAAAATAAGTACCAATAAAAAGGTGCGTGCGCATTCATTTCCAGAACAAGGCGAGATAGAATCATCCAGTATTGCTACTGATCTCGAGCCCACGACATGACTTGTCGTAGGAATTGTTATCGTTGTCCATATGAATAGTGATGTGCTGAAGGAAATGCCTCGTCATGAAAGTCATTAAAGATATGGGTGGGTGATAGCCTCGCTTATCAGCTCCACCCAGATCTGGGTTGCTGGTTGCTGTATGCTGAAATCCTTCTCCAAGTCGTCGCGCACGATCTTATAATAGGATCAAGTAATTGCTCGGAGCGATACCGGTATCACCGTTCTCCTTCTTGGCTTGCCACCATCGCCCGCTGACATCTGAGACTTCGAGGATTTCATGTTTGCTGAAACTTATCTCGTTGGCGTCGTCGGGATTGGCCTCATAGCTGTAGATGGCCTTGGCACGATAAGGATATTCTGTTGGCTGTGGAGCCTCAGCCACCGGGGCAGGGGCGCTGGCTGTGTTGGCCATCGGTTGTGCCGACGCGCGTGCGGCCGAGCCTGCTGGTCCACCTGGGTAACCAGAAACGGGAGACGAAGTCTCGAAGCCATTTAGTTGAGCAGAGGTGTACATCTGTGGGGGTGGAGCTGTTGGTGTCGTGTCTGAGCGGTAGACATTGGTCATGCTTTGGGCTGGGCCACGGAAATCGCCACCCTCCTTGTTGAGAGCGAGTTGGTCGATGAACATTCTATGCGAGGCTTGGGGAGTGGAACCAAAGTAAAAGACCCAGATAACCTGTGTCTTGTGAGCAGGGAGATGACCAAGCCGAAGAGTCAACTTACGGTGACAATGGAGAGCAGAATGTGGCCAGCAGCGGCAGCTTCCATGGCGCCCTTTGGTGAGTATATTAGTTGATTGACGGTGGATGTAGTCATGACGATGGCTGCAGACAGAAACCCGACCACCTAGGTTTGTTAGCGTACGCGAACGCAAACATTGAATGTAGGTCTGTACTTACGGCGATACTGTAGATGTGACTGGTGTTGGTTCCGAAGACGACTGTGACGCCCACGATACAGCATAACATGTAGGCAACACTCCACCATGCGTACTTGGGGAAAGGATCATTGACATCTGCAATGATGGAAGAAATGAATGCAATCACCCATGCAAGCTGTTCACGTGGTTAGTGGAGGGGCTTGAGAGGGAATACGAGTGGTACTATACCAGAGCGATTGAGATTGTGGCCAACGCGAAGGGATCCCCCACAATGTTGCCAAAGGTGAAGGCCGAACTCCTGCGATATTCCACCATGTTGTCGTACTTTTTCAAAGATGGTGAATGCAGCGATCCGTACCCGGGCATGAAGGACTGGTAGTATTGACAGGAGGAGTCGAGAGAGACTCCTAGAATCGATTGAGAATGTCAAGGATGCAGAGACCGAGGGTATTCAGATGTACTCGTACGAGAACTCGAGGTCTTTCCGCGAGCAGGCTGGTGTGGTAGTTGGACCGGGCGCAGGAGGCTGAGTCGATGGATGGGATGGCGTGACGTGGTAACCCGTGAGTTTAGGAGAGAATCGATGCCAACGACACAGTCGCGGATGGATCACAAGCCAAGAAGACAAACAAAGTGGACTTGATCGGAGTCGAAGTGACGACAATGAAAAGACTAGCGATTGACAAAGAAAGAACGGGTTGGTCCAGTTTAGAAAAGAAAAGATGATGCCTGAACGAATGAATGAATGTGGTCCTGGTGTTGGAGGTTCAAGTTGGTTGGGAAGTCAGGAGGAGAAATGATCAGAGCACCGTTGACTGGCAGGGCAGGCAGGTAGTGGCCATGGCCAAGGTCCCAGGTTCGTGATGGGAGGATGGCAAGAAATGGCATTGGCAATTGGGGGGTGCCGAGGGCGGCCGGGGGTATCAGACCATGCCTAAACCAGTGGCTCTAGCACCGATAAGCCTCACGAGGAGCCCGTAATCTGTTTCAAATTCAACGCGCCTTCAGAGTCGATCGAGCCTCGATGTTCGTAAGCTCAATCACTCGTCGTCTCTAGATTTTGAATTTGCACTCCCTTGTTACGAAATGGCTATTTGATCTCGTACCGAGTCGGCACACGCAGGTCACGACATTTTCGTCGATCATTTCAGCTACAAAGTTGACAGGAGAAATCGTGGGTGGCTGCTCTTTGTGAGAGGCCATGGGTCTTGGGGTCTCAACCCTCAGTCTCAGGTGCCGAGTCCCAGGCCTGCCTCTCACCCTCGCTCAGAAGCAGCACTGAACACGCGTCGGCTTAGGCACAAACAAGCGCTGCGTGGCACGTAAACACACGTCCCACATCAGAGCCGCTCATTAATTCAGACTTCATCTGTCTACTTACTCTGTACGGTGGAATTGAAGTCCAAGGGTAATTTGGCAAGAGGGAACAAATCTCTTGTTCGTCCACACCGAGATCAAATGGTTCCTCCTCTCCATCTACGCCTCATCGCCCCTTGGATCCCTGACACCCGGATGGCTGCTCATCCGCGAACGATGCTCCATGAAATGAAACTGATCTTGACTCGTGCGAATGATTGGATCGCGACGCGTCTGAACCCTGGTCGCTCTTCAACCAACGTTCTCGCCCAATCCCGATCAATCCACTCTCTAGCCCCTAAAAAGCTTGTGGTTGTTCCCGCAATCCTCTTGACGAGGCTGGAGATTTGCAGTCCGTGGGCACTGAGCACTGAGCACTGATCACCAACGAGCACTCGCCACACTTTGTCATTTGCTCCTGCGATGTGTGGCGCAATGTTGATCTTGAATATTCTGTCCCAATTAGACTATTATGCCTCGACTTCTGTTGGTGAATCACCCGAGAGAGGCCAAGAATCTACCCAGTATGTGAGCCTGGTCCTCAATGCCGGTGTGCGACCTGCTGCTCTGGCATATGTGATATGTTCATGTCATTATCGCAAGGTCAGATACCCCTCGTGATCATGTTGCTACAGTCGTTGCTTCAGATGGACCAGCAATGATGTCAACAATTGTTACAGTATGCTGGATCGTGCCCGTCAGTCCAATTTGGTATCCTACTTTGGGACGCCTTCCAGAGGCTTACGAATGCTGTGATGCTGTGACTCGTCACAAGTATCCTTGTTCGTCTTTTGCTCTTCTTTCCCACCGTATGACGTTTCTTTCAACATCGGCAATCCGCGATTCCCAATCCTGCCACATATCACCCATGCCCACGATACCCGTAGTCACCCACCATTCGAGGCAGCGTGCACTACGCTCTCGAAGTTCGCGTACTTCTTCCTCCATTTGAAGCTCGACCATCCGAGCCTTCTCCAGTCCTGGACGCAGGGCAATCAATTTGGACGTTTGCACCGCGAGTGGGATTTGTAATGTTTGAAGAGAAGAAAGTCGCGAAGCTGTCTCTGGATACAATGATGCATGAGCAAGCACAACGGACGCTAGAGTGGCAAGGTCCTCTGATTTCGGTACGTCTGAACCCCCTCGAGAAACTGTAGCAAAAAGATCTGGATGAGTAGATGCTGGGCTGGTGATTAGTTGTCCTGCTTTCAAACAAAGGGGCCGACATACACAATCGATCTATGTCTCGAAGCACCGCACCAGCATGTCCATCAAGGTTCTTGAGATTCTTCAAGCCATCCTCAAGAATTTCGAGTTTTGTTTGAATTGTCTCTTTAGCTTTTGCTGGTTCTGTCACTGGGTAGGGTTGTCCAGAATCGTTGCTCTTGCCACTAAGTAGGAACTCAAGTCGATGCAGACGCGTTTCTAGTAGTGCGAGAGTTGCGCGTGCAGCAACTTCAGGATCCGCGATTTCCGCAGACATCTTTACCCGAATCACAAAGATCTTCAAGAAGTTGAGTTCAATGTTGGATATCAGTAATTCGAAACAATTACTGCCCTGCCGGCATCCAAACTTCCACTTCAACTTCAGAACGTTGATTTGAATCGCGTGCAAATCCTGTAAACATAGCAAACAGCAGAGGGGCAAACAGGGCAAACAAGGCAAACAGATTGCTGGGCAGTGATTACTTAAGCAATTCACGTGTGGTTACCTATGTTTGAGTGAAATTTCTACTGGACCAAGACTTCAACTTTGCTCCGGCCTGCAGATGTCTCTACACCGAGTAGAGCTGCTGTTCACAGAGACGCTCGCATCAGTTTCCTATACTAGGACCGCTGTCTCACTTTGATGCGGAAATAATGGTTCCACTTCGGCTGGCGTAACACAGTGACACGCTCTAAAAGATGGCTGGGAGAATGTCTGGCACCCAACCTTCAGCTCAAAATACCATTTGCTGTTGCAAGCCACCCAACGAGTCAGGGTTTCCATCTCGCCGTTTAGCGAACCCGAGCCGCTACCGGAGCTTGCCTAGTTTTCCAACGGAAGACCTCAAATCGACACGTTCGAAAGTACATTAGCGGGGTTTTTCGTCCTGCACGTAAGCGCATGATGGCCCTCGGAACAAATAATCCATCGACGCAAAGGAATAATCTATTGTTGTGGATAACTGATTGTACGTGAGATGTTTCCGACAATCTCAGTATGTTTGCCTTCAGTCTCAAGATTCATGGTAGTACAATCTCGAAGATTTCAGCACCGAGTTTCGAAGTCTGTTGGTTCGTCGAGGCTTGAAGCTTCACACCCATTTGGGAAATCCCTGTCAAGGCTACCCAATCATCAGGCGTCGACGCTAGCTTTAGACCTCGACCAGCCGCGAATATTCGCAGTTACGAAATGCAGCTATGTTCAAAATCATGGGACCATGGATCGACCACCTCAGTCCAGGTTATCCTGGTTTTTGCACATGGTCGGTCGGAGCAGACTTCACGGCCGAACCATCCTGTCAAAAAGAATGCCAGCAGCTCGCCGTGAACTTTCTCTTCCACACCTTTGCTTGAAGCCTTGACCTTCATCGACAGCTCTTAGACCTCACACTGCCCTTGCTGTGATGCCACCCGGCTCTCGATCGCGAGGCTGCAACACATGCGCAATGGCCCCTCCAGATCCTCATCGCTGGACTTATACCGATTATGTCTGCTTTCTCAGAAGCCATGGTTTTCACAATCTTGCTTGTTTGGACGACTATCTTCGATGGGGAGCCGAGGCTCGACAGAATTCTTCGATACCGCAACCTCAGAAATCGACATCCATTCTACTGGAATTTGGCACCACCGGCCTGAGAACTTCAGACCTTACCGAACCTTCCAAATTGAGACTTCTGCTGAAGGAATGGACGAAAAACCGGCCTGCGGAGAGCCCTCAGCTCCAAAATGTCCAAGGTCGGATTATCATGGTCAACAACATCAATCCTGAGATTGTGGATACATTAGGCGGAATCTTGAATATTGAACCAGCTTTCTTTGCGTCTCATATAGCTGATCCTGGCCTCGGAAGCCTAGGAGAAGTCCACACCGGGTCACCACTCGCCTCGGCAAATCTTCGTCACCAAAAGGATTTCTTCAGCCTCGAATATCCATGCGCTTTTGTTCCTGCAAATTGTGGTAAAGACGTTGATATCGACAAATTATACTGCAAGGGGAACTATCGTCGGAGAGTAGAAGTATGCGGCAGATACGGAAAGCAAAAAGTTGCTGTAGCCCGCCGAAAGATTTCATTCTACATGAAGAAAACCCTGGATCCATGGTTATGTGAGTACCATTCTTATATGTGCTTTCAACACAACCCATCGATCCCCTGATGTGTTCCTCGAAAGATACTAACTCGTTCAATAGGTGTGGTATTGGTCGATCCTCCAGTATCATTTTTCACTTTAGGAGCCGAACCCGCATTCGGGGCCTATTCACCATCCCAGAAGCTCGACGTAAGCGGATTTCAAGGTGGTTATCTGGACTTCCTCGAAATGCGAAAACCAGTCAACAAAGATGACCACGACTTCCGGGCCTGTGGATCGAGACCCATGTGTCCCAACCCCTTCGACGACCTCTGTCGACACTGGCAGATCAACGCGCGAGAAGGGAGGTTGAATCTGACCGACAAGAACATTGTCAACATCATGAAGCCAGCCTTCCAGATAGCAGCGAGCGAATGCGTCAATTTCTTCGACTATATCCGAACCTCCCTAGAAAGCCAGCCGATATCGACATCCCTGGCGCAGGACGCCATCAAGACGAGAAAGACGCTCGACAGGTGCATCGCGCTCGATTCGATGCTAAGCCGATACAAGCCGATCCTCACAAAGATGAAATCCTTCGTGTCCAGCGACTCCGACCTCACCGACGACTATCGCAGTCTTTTGATCGACTTACACCACTACCGCGCCGAATGCGACTCCCAGATGCAGCACATCCTCGCAGTATCACAGTGTCAAGACACCGCGGCTTTGAATTCCATAAAGGGCGAATCCGTCCGCCACGCCGATTACTCGCGATATCTGACCATCATCGCATTGATATATGCTCCGTTTGCGCTCGCTTGCGCCATCTTCAGCCTACCGCATGACTTTGCGCCTGCTGCGCACTACTTTTATGGCTTCTTGCCTGCCACCGCTGGTGTAGCCATTCTATTCCTTCTCCTCGTGCTCCCTGAGGCCCGCGACCCGCTGCCCAGCATCAAAGCTGCTCTGTGCGGGAAACTGACGAAGAAAAAATTGCTGGCACCCAGGCCACCTAGCAGTCGGGCCAGTGTTGGCGAGAAGCGTATTGTCGAGGAAGTATGAAAAAGGCACCCTTACTGGACCTGGTATCGTTGAGTCGCTCTCGTCGAAATCAAGGGGCGAAATCAGACCTCGATAAGCTTTCGCCTTAACCTCCGTCATCTGACTCGGATAGAGTGCCACGATCGGGATTATGATTCATCGCATTTCCAGAACTAGAAGCCGACGCTCTGTCCTGCCTTGCGGGTTTCGGACTAAGGATTTGGTCTACGAAGCAAGAGTCAGGAGCTGAAGCGAAGGAAAGAAGGTACTTAATTGCTCTCATCCACGCGCTTTCAGACACCATTACATCCACCAGAAGCTTGATAATATGAGGTTGCGTTATCGAGATGGTATTTATACGTGCGAGAAAGTCCTCCCCAGCGGGAGAAGACACTCGAATACAGATACGAGGGTACCGTTTCCTGGCAACAGGTGCTGCAAGATCACCGATCTGCGTACCGCGTTGGGAATAGGGAAGATACATCCTACGTAGTATCTAACGGCGGGAACCACAGGACCGCGATACTATATCTCGTTGCTACTATGAATGACACGTGTTGAACCATACTTCATGAGACTCTGTAACAAGCTCGAAGTCCTTGCTAGCTTCTCTTAGACCCTCGCAAGCCTCACATCTAGTCGCAGACATTTGGTTTTTCCTTCTAAAAAGGGTGTTGTAGTAATTTTACAATATTGTCCCTTGCTAGCTAGCTGATGAGACCAACACCAGGGGTATTTACATATAAAGGACAGTAATATATACATATCTGACACATGAGGCATCGGGTCACAGAAATCGAAAGGTCCATCGATGGCAGCTGACAAGAAAATTCACACCTCGACTTTCGTCGGGATTTTGACATGCCCTCGTTTCCTGTCCTCTCTGGGCACACCATACCTGAACCCAGGACTCTGAACACCTCGACCGTCAAGACCAGTTCCTTGTCTGGTTGCCTGGACCTCGGTGACGATGAATTGCCATCGATCGGTGTCGACTCGAGTCTTCTTGCTCTCTTCGTAAGCCTCCCGTTTGGTTTTGGCAGCGTCTCGATTCTCCTTATCCTCCTTAAGACGTTCGTAGTAGCGCTCCTGACGCCGACCACGATCAAGGTCTTTATCCTTCGCGTACGCGATCAAATGTGGATGGGGAATTCGGCTGTCGGCGGGTTTCAAGACATATTTCTCCCGCCCAGGTTTTCCAATTCTCTCAGGCTTGGTGTCCTGCCACGGTTCAACAGCTCCTGTGCCCCCTTGGCCAATATCCTCAGCGTCTGGTAAGCGTGGTGCGCCACTGAAAACGCGACCTGCGTCTGTACGGTTGAATGCTCGAGATTCAGATGTTGGGTAGAAGAGTTGAGTGAGAGTGAGAGGATGTTGTTCGAGATCATTGATTGGCTCGTGGACGTCGAGTGGTTTTCTGGTATTGGGGTCGAGTTGGGTAACGGGAACCATTGCATGGATCGCCCTTGCGTAGGGTATGGCGAGTTGTTTTTCCTAACATCGACATAGGTCAGTGTTTAATCGCTTCAAGTCAATACAAGTAAGGTCACTGGGGACTCGGCAAGAGTTCAGAGAGTTGTAATTTGTTTTGTTTAGTTCACCATGCTTGGAAGTCTGGAAGACTAATCGATTTTGTTGTTCATCAGGTAATTGCTGCTCCAGGAGCAACGCGTGGAGAGAGTGCAAACTCAAGTTGGAACTCACCTCTGCCTTCATCCGGTTCTCTACTTCCACCAGTCGAATGACAGCAGCTACTCTTCGCATATCCACACCCATTTCAGCAGAAACTTGCCGAATAGATTTCTTGTTCACTTGTACTCGTCGCCATATTTCCAGTCGCATCTCTTCCGATAATATACTTTGGGATGTAAAATGGACATTCATGGGGAAAGGTCGCAGATCCTCAGCGGTTTCTTTTGGAATATCTGAGCCCTCGGCAGCTGCGTCCAGTGCTCTCGAATCAGCTGTCTCCGGTGTTGTTGAAGGGTTGGCTTCACCACGTTTGGTCGCACGGATCAGATTCCCTGTTCTATCGTATGCATTGAGGTAATTGGTAGAGCCCGGAAGAGGATGTCGAAAGACCTCCCCAGGGCCTTCGAGCCATTGTAAAAACTTTCTTCGATGAAGAGTCGGCTGACGTTGAGTTTCCACTGCGAAGACTGCTGGAGTAGAGGAGAAGTTGCGCCTTAGACAGGACTTGCAGTGTGTTCCGCTTGATGGCTTTGGGAGGACTGATGTTGATAGACAGGGTGGTGCTCGAGGAGGCATCTTGCTCTGCTAGCACCTCGGTGCTGGAACGTGTGAGGCGGTCACAATAAGTACATTTGTTCACCCTAGTAGCAGTGTGCTGTTGCAGGCGAGTGGTAAGTAGAGTAATAAGAAAGGGAACAACGGTGATCAGGATGTAGAGAAGCTAGAGTTTGTAGGTCTGGGTGATCTTTTGCGGTTTTGTTGGAATAATTTCAGGAAGAGCACATATTCGGCTAAGTTGCCTTATCAAGGTATTGGTTTGGAGAAGTCACGTGTTATCACTTTCCTGCCCCCTTTTGCCCTCCCCCATAAGGCTCCATTTGGTGTCGACTAGAGCGACAGCCAATGTTAAATGAAATCTTCATCAGTCATTAAAGATCTTTGACGAGACCAACTATAGGCCATCCAGTCTCTATCGTCATTATAATACATTTACAACCCTCATCACAGCGTTGATGGATGGTGGACAATATCACACCTTAGACCCTGATTGTCCGCGTGTTCCCAGATTGCCAAACGCCTCGCAAAAAAGCAGTACTAAAGCAAACCCAAAGAGCGACATAAAGCTCGGCTGATGCAACAGACGACTCATCGTAAACAGCCCTCGCGAAGTACTGATCTGCGTAATTTAAGCGATGATAGTTATGGTCTTCCGGCTAGCCGTTGGTACTGTTCGACCACAGGAGATCCGAGACCCCAAGACTCGTTCATGGTCGGTGGTCGAGTGCGCCTAAATTTTGCACGTTTTGTTGTTTGGGGCGTCCCAGGTGTATGGTGGATCATAGGGCTGAGTTCTTCGTCTGTACATCTGATGGAGAAATGAGGATGTCGGCCAGTACTGCTGAGTGGTTGATACTGAAAGCCTTCTAGATCACCATCGGTATTCGTCATGTCGACCGTCCACTTGCGAGCGATCACCTCACCCTTTGGTCCACCTCCACATGCGCCGTACAATGAAGTGCTGGGCGGAGAGTTCACTGCAAGAGCGAAAAGATTTTGTGGCTCGGTATAATCGGTCACATAGCCTTCTGTTGTGAACTTCCAGCACAAGTATCCCAAGGCGGTAGCACTGAGGAGGAATGTTGTAGAGAGTACAACATAAAACAGCGATTGCCAACCTTGTGTTCCACCTGAAGCATAGTCTTTGTAAGTATACATAGCTGGGAAACTCTGATATTGAGGTTCGGAAAGTGTTGTCTCGGTATAATTCCAATCATGCTCAAAAGGACCGTCTTGGCTCGCGAGCAAGAGGGTGCCCCCAGCAAGAACGCCAAGTGCTTCGCCAATGGTTGGTTTGGTCGTTGGGAGAGTAGTCGGTGTGTCTCTGTCATATTCAGGGATATACTGGGTAAGCAATCGAGCTGATGATGCATTTGCATCAGAAACTCCATTGTTCAAGGCAAGTGATCTGATCCCTGTTGGTTCGTGTTATTTGAATTCCTGGCATTTCGAACAGTAATAGACGAGACTTACATTCACCTCCAATATCCTTCCAATCACTATTCCACACTCCAATTGGCGCATCAGGTCTTGTTCGATAGTAAGGTAGCGTATTGCGCTTATCATCGTCACAGTGGACCGTAAGCAGACCCCCAGATTGTGCAACCTTATAATAAGTAGTACAATTGCGATATAATGCTGACTTAATGGTGCAAAGAACATGTTCGTTGGTGGTAGTGTCTTTCGGAGGTGTGGCGAGCAACGAGATCGCGGGAGGACCCCAGACTGAGGGTATGTGGACAATAGTATTATACTCTGGAGAGATCATGTTAGCACTATTTCGTCAATTGGGGAGCACTGTATAGATATACTCACCGATGGGGATTTTTGGGAAGAAAGGGGTAGTCTTAACCTCTGCGTCAGGATCAAAACCAAAGATACTATCGACGACCGTAGCATTGGGCACGTAAGTGGTAACATTGGTCACATTGACAATCTGTAAAACGTTGGTCAGCGAAAGGTTCCGACAATGAATCCCAACAAAAGTAGCATGTCACTTGGAATGGTGTGCGATTGAGTGCTCCAGAAGCACATTCAATATGATTAAAGTGTACCAATTCGCCCGCTTTGATACCAAAAATGGCGCCCCATTGGAGATGTGAAAAGGGAATGGAACTCACCATCGGACTGAGCTCTTCTGCAGATAAACCCACGCAAAGAATGTTGACGATGGGTGCTGGTAAGGAGGCTTGAACAATATATTCTCCTGCGCCCTGAAGATCATTAGGTTGAAGAATATGGTTGCTCTTTTCTCTGACAGCCTTGAAAATGCCTGCGTGTGGCATGGCCATAGTCACATTCTCCACAAGCCGACCGTGAGTAGTCGAATCAGTCGTGATATTTTCTCGGCTCGGAGTGATCCACTGGCCATTGACAGTTGTATTATCGTACAGAACGGCCACAGGCAACGGACGATGATCGAAGCTGCTCGCACTGTCTGTGGTATTGCCTGCCGCAACACTCTCTGTCCAGTCTCTAAGAAATGACGACAGGAAGGAGAACCCCATCCCTGCGTGTTTTATTTGGAGGCAGGTTGAGTTCTTGAAGTCATCGACTTCGGTTGTTGCAAAGGGGACTTCGCAAGTGTATCCAAGATACATGGCATTTGCGTAAGATGCTCTCACGAGCCCTGAAAGACTTCGCTCTTGGATGGGTCCGAATTTAAGCTTGGGCGATACAAGTGCTTCGCTCGCAGTGGTATACCAGGTAGTGCTGAAGGCACTGATCAACACAGTGGCACCAATAATTGAATTGGCGTATCGAACAGACTGCCAGCCGACCAAAAGACTGCCTGGCTGCATGATCCATGTCCTCATGTTCATCTCAGCAATGCTGATGCCACCCGTCCCATTCGCCCTCCAGAACGCACGTCGTGTCAGGACTTGACCCAACAAAGCAACGAATACGGTGACAAACGATATCTCGACGGTCTTGGAGAAGATGGCACTGAGCAATGAAGCATTTGCAAACGACAAGTGTCCGTTCGTGCCGACCTTGTCGCCCCATCTCGGCTTTGCTAGCGCAATCCCAAGGAAGATACCAGAAAACACGGTTGAGTAGATTGCTAGGAGTATAAGAGGTGCTGAAATCCACGACCAAGGACTTGTAAGAATGTCCCTCTGCGTAGGGCATGCGGCGTCGACCTTCCTCGGTGATGGAAGTAACCCCATGTCTGAGTGTAAGCTGCCAGGCGTTGAAGGTCCGAGGTAGGCAGAGGAAGCCTGGTAACTTGGTATATTATAGAACTCTGCCGTCTTGCCCGCATGACCAAATGAGACGTTCTCCTGGCTTGCCACGCGAGCAAAGTTAGCTGGCGATAGTGAAGCCGGACTGAGAAGCCCTTCTGTAGTGGTTGATCTTGTTATCCCAACTGGGACTCTTTTAATTTGAGAAGGATGTCCAACTATATTACCGAGGCCTAGTCCACGAGTCTTGGAACGGTTTGAATCGGTTTTGGTTTCGAGTCTCTCGTCATCGGAAACCGGCCGATGACCATCGTTATCTGCCATTGAAGAAGGCTGATGTGTGTTATGTTGTCCTCCAGCTACCTCCGGATCAGGACTATCGGCGTATTCTGGAAGCGCTGCATATCGTGGATTTCGAGGATTGTTCAGCGCGTGGATATCCATGGTTTATTAGAACATCGACGGCTTTGTAAATGATAGTAAGAATTACAGGTTGCAAGCCACACAGTGAAACTTCTGTGGCATGAACTAAGACATCACAAGGCATTGCTGCTAAATGTAAGAGGCGATGACTTACCGCATTGAAATTGCCAGCCACAATCCGACAAGCAGAAACTGGGCCTCAGTGGAGGCCTCAAGTCTTGGTCATCTCAAAAAAAGAGCACCAATCTGACAACGCCCCGCAGAGCGGTCGTGCAGAATCATACTACAAGGAGTTTTCGCATCGCCTCATGTCGGCCAACACTGAGATCCAGGGTGCACAAGCGACTAAGATGGTTGCCGCACGAATAAATCTGCAACGGCCACGCATTGAGGGACAAACTAGTCAGGGTGGGTGCCCCGGACATATGCGAGAGGTTTGACACTTTTCTTCAACAGACTACCTGGAAGGAGTAGTAGACATGAAGAATGGGTTGACCCTATGAGGCAAGGTGCGAGGTCATCTCGTTCTCAAAGATGTGTGACTCGCCCAGTGAATCTAAATTTCATGTTGGTCTAGCATTCGTGAGGAGTGTAGAGTACTTCGAGGTAGTCGTAAGAAATGAGATAGCGGTGGAGGAGGGCCAGGGACGGATAGCCCTAAGTGAGGGCCAATATGCTAAACATGGAACAGTAAAGTGGGTTTCTCGGGAAAGTCTGTTGATCGCTAACCAAACTGGAAGCAACCTCGCCTTCAGAGCTTGCTCACCTTACAGTGCCTAGCCAGCTGGCCCTAGGCGTGAAACTGTGCTTTTGTTTAGTGTAACGGGTTCGGCGGAGTCCATGCTGTTGATTTCCAACGTGGCCAATTCCGCCTTTTTTGCTCTGTCCTGTCAAGGCTCTCATATATTTGAGCGTTTCGGCCCTCCTACGCCATGAGAACGGAAATGGCGGCCGCAACCTTAAAGGGCAATAGGCAGGCTGTCTATAAGCCTTGCGCAAGAAGATCTAGGCCTTTTGGTTGATGTACAATCTCGGTCGAATACGTGACGCAATCAACGAGGCTGCTCATCGTTTTGCCTCGTACTCATCTACTCAGCTTGCTGTCAGCCCTGGCCTTTGAGTATAACTCTTAGCAGGGCCATCACAGATGACAGGAGGATCGAGTTCAAAGATCCCTGGTAATCAATAAGATTATGGCTGTTCTAGGGCAGGCAGCTAACCATGATTCGGTCTTGCTGCTTTAATTGAGTTTCCTTACCACTGAGCATCATCAAAATCCGTCCGAGAAGGAATCAGGAGTGTTACAGGATAACCCTATCTATGTAGGTGTGCCCCTCAGATTCCGCCTGATGTGAATCATCTCAATAAGCAATCAACCTTTCCAAGTTCTCATCGCTTCGGCAAGGATCCGAGGCATGCCGTCATTAATGCTAGAGGGTCAATGAGATGAAACACTGGTGCAATTAATGCTGGTCTTGGACGCTGGCATCGAGGTATATGATCCCTTTATCTTCGTAGGGCTTATCGTCTAATCTGCCCCCGGATGTCCTGACCGAGCCATGTGAAACTTGGTTGGTACTTTGGTAGTTAAAATCTTGAGCTTTGTCAAACACTCATGCATGAGCATTTTGATTTGAGGAGTCATGGTCCGCGAAAGTCAAGATGTTGTAGGTTTAAGGTGGCGCGGTAAGTAAGACGATCGTAGTGAGCTCTGTGGCCGGTCCCAAATTCTCTGTTGGCTCAACTGATGCGGATATTATAGCCCTGGTGCGTCGAACATGACAAACTGAAACCGTTGTACACCCACGTGTATGTGCAGAGCACAAAGAACTCGTGAGCCTGAAGAGATGACATTAGGCCTGATCTATGGCAATGGAGTCCGGTGGTCGATACTGGTGCAGCGCCATTGGACATTCTTCCACAGTGCGGATCTGGAATAACTGAGGACAACGCACACCAACACTGCATATTCGGTTAGTGGTCATGATAGGCAAGCAGGGGTAAAGGCTAATCAACATGAACATGGCGATCGTGCTTCGAGATCAATATTTATCATTGATGCACCACGGCATGGTTGAGAAAATGATTGCTGGAAGAACGTTGCTTCTGCCCATATCGATCTTGTTAGGCATCCAAGCTTTTCAAAGCACGGAGACCAGGGTGTTGCCGACATTCATCATATCTTCCTATAAGCAGATTTCGATCCATTTGGAGTGTCAAAATGTGCTTCATCGAGCGTCATGAAGTAATCCATCCTCACAAAGAAGATACTAGACTTGTAAAGAATTTGTCTTCAGACGTTTCGTGCCGATAATGATCGAAGCTGTTGCCACACCTCAATATCTAACAAGTCTTTGCTCCCATTGAAGGTGTATGCATCAAGTGCATGTCCTAAAGTTGACGTGTAAGAGCTCATGGTGATGAAAGAGTCCAGATCTCCTGCCTGTCAGCCATTCGAGACTTGAGGTATACGTGATTCTCAGAGCTGCGAAGTCAGCCTCGTGCTATTGAAGTTGATGTTCAGAGATCGGATGACATGACTAGGCATCCACCAGTGCTAAGGTCGTGATGTAGAGCGTCCCTTGAGCGCGACAACCTGTCCGTGGTTCTCTTCAACCTTAGCCGTTTGACTGAATCTTTCCTGCACGAGTTCTACTGCCACTTAACCTCTAGCCTACCATTTGAGCAGCTTGGCGCACTGAACTCGGACGCGCGACTCTCATATCTCCTCGATTGAGTTGTGGACCAACACGGCAAGTACTGCTGTTATTGCACGTTTTTCAAGAGCATTATTTCTCAGTAGATGTGAATGAGTAGCTGAGGTATGAAGCCTTCATTGGTTTGCTTTGGATGTGCCATACTTTGGACATTTGCTTTGCCGGCTTCACGCAGTGCAAATCTCATTGTGTTGATTGTATGATTGCCCAGCAGGTGCATAGCCCAATGAGGTCTGCCATTAAGGGTGTATAAGTAGGATTTAATACCCACCAACTGTCAACAAGACTTACCTGCTTCCCCAGTGTGGTCGGACGTCTGCTGGCGAGCCTATCGGATCGGTTTGGATTCTGTTGTCAGCATAAACATATATAGAAATCACGCAGATGAAGCGACTTGAAGTGATTCGCGGTTGAACGAGCGGCACACGAATGATGCCTCACCCCAGGCTAGAAACGGGATCGTCGGACCAATTTGGGTTAAGAAAGGCATGCAACTCCCAACCAGCTTTGGATAAAGGGATCCTAGGGTATGAGGTTCTTGAGCATGTGCGAAGAAGCATTGCAAGACAATGATGTGAAAGTTCGACTTAACCGGCTCCCGCTGGCCTTTTCACCATCCAAGATGGTTGCGGAGTAACACGTGATCTTGCGGACAGTGACCGAAAGCACTGCAGGGTCCGTGACATCGACTTTGAGCTTGAAAGCCTGGGGTTTTATTTCACTTCTCTATTCATTCCTGCGATTTACCAGAACTGTCACTTCCCCTCGTCCAATTCTCACAGAATTCGAACAGCCGTTCGATTTAAGCGACCCTCTCCTCTATACTCTCGAACACATCACGAGTACTCGCGACCTCTCTCGAATCCTCATCGCACTCACTAGTACAAAATGGTAAACCCCAGTTAAGCCCAGATGCGATGAGTTACCAGACTGACCCTCTCAAGGGTAAACGAAAAGGAAGTTCGAAGAAACCGGCTGGACCGAAGAGGGTACGTCAACATCCTTGACCCTCCAACACTGTGCCCTTTTAACAGTCGAGGAAGTCCGCAATCCCAAGAATCCAGTTTCACTGACATGACGCTGTCCATCTAGCGAGAACCCCTTGCGACAACGTTCACCTGCCTGTTCTGCAACCACGAGAAGGCGATCCAAGTGAAACTCGACAAGAAGGCCGGCGTGGGCAACCTACACTGCAAGGTCTGCGGCCAGCGGTTCCAGACGGGAATCAACTATCTCTCCGCCGCGGTCGATGTCTACTCGGACTGGATCGACGCCTGTGAGAACGTCGCACAGGAAGCTGCCGCAGAGGAGGCAGCAGACAAGAACTTCAGCGACTACGCGACGGCGAAATCGGTGAGGAAGACTGTCGCGGGCGGCGGGGATGAGGAGGACGACGGCGCATATGACGAGGAATACTGAGGTCTTTTTCTTGCACATGACTGGGCGGAAGGGGCAAACAAATGACGAAATGCAACATCTATCAAGCATTATTACGCGCTGCACGACTGGAGTCAAAGGATATCATTTAACATTGACGGGAAGGAGTCTTTGTGGGCAAGGGAATCTTATTTTCGTACCAAGCATGTAACAACATCATTTTCGATAAACGAAAAAGTCATTCATAAGCATCGAGATTTAGCAACGGTCAAGGCCTGCCTCAAGCAAGATACAAGCGGTGCATATTATTGTGACCTCTTCTCTCTTCCGTCATTGAGCTGAGGTGCGACATGGGACGTGGCCGGCACCGGTGCCATGCCATTTCATATGAACCACACTTGTCTACGACTACCTGAGGGGTCCAATAGATCAGATTTGATTTACGAACAACTCTGGAGAGTAAAAGAAACGCAAGACTACTGCCTGAGGGGTCCGTAGATCAAATCTGATTATTGGACGGTTCTGGAGAGTGAAAAACAAAGACTACTACCTGAGGGTGTCTAGATCAGATCTGATTTTTAGACGGTTCGGGAGAGTAAAAGAAACGCAAGCAGAGTGTAGGCAGGTCAAGGTAAGTCCTCACCTGGGAATGAGAGAATGGTGTAATGATCGTACGACAGCGAATTGGAGATATCAATGCAGCTGGGACGGAAAAGCATCAATAAAGCCCATTCATGAAATTGCTTGCTCGCTTACGCCTTGTATGGTGAGTCTGTGGGAATGGTGGATAGTCATCCTCCTGATGAAACCATCAGCAGAGCGACACACCACGAAGAACTCACAAATCTATCGTGGAGATGGCTCATTCTTTCCCCTTTCCCCAGCAGGAAGGACAGGACATGAGGGAATAGGACTGAGGTGCCTTGCAGGCCACCAGGCTGGACTGAAGATGTTGTCTGAGCGCGTGGGTGCTACACGAATGTGGTGATGGTCTATAACCCTGAATCATCAACTCATGCGCGGTACGACCGACGAAGGTGAATGAGAGTGAGTCTCATGGTCAACCATTACCTCCCATTGAATTCTGGCAATGGCTCTAGAAAACGACGAGCGGAGAGAGCTGATAGAAGCGGATTGCTTTGTATTGTTTCTCCATTGCCGACATATTTCAACGGCTGCGAGAAGCTGCCAATCTGGCTAGACAAGAAAAACCAAGCTTGAACGAAATTGAGACGGACTCCTTGATTCCTAGGAGACTTGGGTGGCGTCAGACGGTCAAGAGTTGATCTTAGGAGTTCACGACCCATGGTCACCAATTCAACCCCTTTCACCAAGGTTATCAACGAGACCAAGCCTTTCTGCCAAATTGACAATCGAAATCTCTGATTTTCGTTTAATGCTGATCCGTGGTCATCATGATTGGGCATCTGACAATGTCATTTGTTTGAGGATCAATTAAAGAACGGACACCCCGTAAACGTAAGGACTGCCCATTCATAGGGCGGACGTTTTCAGCCAGATGGATGGTCGATGGCTAACTCGATTCCGCCTGCACCTGTGATATGCATGAAGGGGATGCTGTTCCGATAACTTACCGGCAGGTCGGACTTACCACAACCAATCAATCCGGACCCAGTCAGGCAATCCGAAACAGGGAGGTTGAAAGGGAATCCTTGGAAGCTCTTTTGGTTTTCTCAACATTCCTTGAGCTTGTCCTCCCTCCCGCCTTTTTCCACAACAAGGCGTCGGTCAGATGAGAAGCGAGAAAAATCGGTACGACCGAGAATAATTTGACATCAACTTGCTCCGAAGGATCCGTAGAAATACGGAACTTTTTCTAGGTCACCAGGCACTGAATGTCGCATCGCATGATCGAATGCAAGATCTCAAGCCGCATCGAACAGGGGGATGGGAACGCAGTGTAAGGATAGTGCGATGCTGAGTTGTGGGAAGGCTGAATATTGCATGTCCCAGATCATGTACTTCGTAAAACCTCAATGAGACCTTCCAGACTACCAAGGTAAAAGAGTGGTCGGTATTTTATTGTTGTAGGCAAGGTACGGTACTCGGTACATCTGTGTCGTGGTGGTCTTACATACAGTACCGAGTACCTAGATACTGGTATCCGTAATCCATTCTCTCATTCCCAGCCACCAAACTCGTACTCGTCATGATACGAGTAGCTTGTCCTTTTATTCTCGGAAATGCTCGCTTGAGTTCAAAGTTGCATTGTTGACAGTAAGAAGGAAAAACGGGGCTGGAACCTTTTCGAGGAAAGACAACCCTTGTTCCCGCAAAGTGTCGCTAAAGGGAACTCCCTTGGGCTCCTCACGCTGATCTGCCCCATCTGTGCAACGCTGGCCAGTGAGACTTCGCAAGCATGATTGGTGAATCACGCCCTGGGCTGGTCGAAAGGTGAGGGGGCTGCCGGTAGCGGGCAACTAAGGATCTCGCTCCACAAATCATGGATTGACAACGCATCAACGCTTGGATCAAAGACGGCAAGCCAGATGGTGCGAAAAATTGTGCGAGCTGAACTGTTTCTGTCCAGTTGATGTCAATCCACTTGCTCGTAAAACGCTTGGAAAGCGTGACTGAATCAGCATGCTTCCCAATTACCTCCCTCTCATCGGAGATCGGGATCATGAGGAAGGTGCAGGAAGAGTCAAGGTCAAGGGCTTGCGTCTATGGCATGGTCGGCCTGAAGTGCACGGATTCTCCGTGTCTCCAAGATACAAGGTCCATGAGAGCGCCTTACAATTACGGGTAGACGCGTCTGGACGTTTGGCTTCCTCATCGTCACTATCGGAATTTTCTCTTCGAGTGGCTGTACCGTTTGGAATCAGCAAAGGAGCTCCGCAACCCCTGCGCAAGACCGCCTCGCCAACCGTAGAAGGTGCTTCCGCGCGTCAAGCAGCTTAGGAGACTGTCGATCAGCCTAAAGACTGGTTGGAAAGCTTGTAGCAGCATTTCCGGCTGCGGTTGACATTCCTTACGGCCTTCCAACGACAGCCGTGGTTGACCTTGCACTGCAATGCGACCTTAATTTTGTACATAGGTAGTTCGTGCATTGCATGGGCGGGAGCGCCCTGCGTCCAGGCATGCATGCCGAAAGAATATTGGATCAACATAACTGCAAGTCCTCTGTAGTAGCCTGACATATAATGGGGATTCCCCCCTTGACAACCTGCCAACGACCATGTGGAAATTGTTTGAAGGTTTAATTTATAGCGAAGTATGCTCAGTATAGCACTCAGGCCAACCGTTCGGATACTTCTTGACTGTGCGCATCCGTGGCTCAGAACTCTAACGAAGCTGTGGTAAAACCGCACGGAGCAGTCAAAGCGGAATCTAGTATGTCGGTGTCAAAAAGTTCGGCACCGGGGAGTCTCCCAATCATCACAGAAGATTGTAGGTATTCATCGACACTGACATTTATTGATGCATCGACTTGGCTCCCGACAAGATTTCATATGGTTGTTCACCAAAACGAGGGAGATAGATCGCCAACAGCGGGTTTACTCAAACGATCACAAATCTTTGAAGTTCATATAATTCGCTCAAGAACAGGTCGTCCTGGACCAACCAGGTAGGGCATAGCTTTCGTAATAAATTACCATGGTGTGAGCTGATCTTCGTCTTCGTTTTCGCGGTTTCGTTATCCGGATTTTCATATTGAGGTCGATCAATGTTGTGCCCGTATGGTTTGGTATGTGTAGTCCAAGACACGTGCCAATGGGGGCAAGCCATTACCATGACTTGCAGCAAGCGGGGACGCCTGGACCATGGTGAACTTCGGCTAGGGCTTCTTAGGTTAAGCCTGAAACTTGAAAATGGGGGTTGAAAGTCACGTTTAGCCCACGCGCTGAGTCGCTGACTGATGGTGCAATATTCTTGGTCACGATTGTTTGGGTACGCTGACTCCGTAAGCTGGGAATTGAACGTCTTTGAATCAGGCTCGTGGTTTGAAGGTCGTGAAGATCTCAATTGTATTCTGCAATTAAATGAAATATGAAAAAGAATCAATCATCCAGCAATTGGAGAATTCAGCGTCGTCGAAACCTAACAATTTTTTCATGGCGGTTTCATAGATCGGCTTCTAGATGAATGCACGTAATTCAGTTTGGATGGTGCTCTCTGCTTGTTGCCGCCGTACCTCACTCTAGCGTCGAGCCAGATGGCCGCAAGGAAAGCCCAGGTGCCTTCGTGCTCCTCCAACAGAACTGCAAAGAGGAGAACACGAAGGAACGGTGGATAAGGACGGACGAGAACAACCAACCTTTGGTTTGTCCTCATTGAGTGATCTGAAAGTCCTAGCGTGTCGGCATCGGCTCTTGCCCTCTTGTCTTGCATTTCATCTTTGGCTTCGACTCTCAACGGCGGGCCATTCGGTTGGAATTTTACATTTCTGGCGAATGTCGGCAAGCCAGTGACCAGGCCACGGGCCACAGAAAAACTCCCACAACAAGCCTACAAGGGCTGGCCCTGTTTGTTGTCACTCATCACCACAATGGCGTTCTCTGACTGGCCCGAACGAAAGCTAACCTTAAGCAGCGCCCTCCGTTCCGGACCAAGCACGACACCTCCGGGGAAGGCTAACGAGACATTGTGTCTAGGTCCAGAAAGGTTTTTGTCGCTGGTTGGTGCCACTTGGAAATCTTCCGAGCGTGTGGCACAAAGCCTTCATCCACGGCCGACCGAATCGCAATACACGCCTTGGAATTTGCAAAATCCTGGATTGAGTAACGTTGGAGCGAGAATTAGACTCTTTGAAAAAAGAGTCTTGTGTGCTCGTCACCGGGCGAAAGTCGTACCGATGGGTAGACGAGGCGCGTAAAGTTCTTTCAAGGCCGGGAGGGTCCAAAGGACACAGTGCCGAAAAATCCCACAATCTATTAGGCAAGAGACACAGCGATCAGAGAGACTGGAACGAGTTAGTAGTAGTGGTATTGTAATCCCGAAAGTTACAAGCTCTCAAAAGAAAAGTCAAGGGCGGCAGACCAGAGCGGCGTGGTTGGGGGCTGATCGTGATAGCTATCCGTACTGATACCAACTGATAAGCGGGACCGTGGTGAATAGTGATGGATACGGGCATCTGATGGGGTAGGGACATTTGAAGAGGATTGTTTTTGGCGTGGAAGGTTACTAAGAGTAAGGTGGTTTTTTTTACGGAGTACTCGTACGTTTGGATGTCGTTTGTGGCTTGATACAAGGGTCCGATTGCCAAAGCAGACCAAGATGTGGGCCTACCGGCTCTAAAGGTGCTGACTCTGGGTCTTGGTAGAGGCTGGGGGCGTGCTTTTCCTTTGAAGTTTTGTTGACTGACGTCCGGAGTGCGGAATACTGGGGAGGCTCTTGGAGGAGCTAGAAATGATCCTGGAACCCCGGGCTTGTGGGAAATCTGACAGTGACAATCATGGTCTCCCACCGCCTACCTAAGAGGACGGAGCAAGTGCCCTTGTATCGTGGACGGAAGTACGAAGTACAACTTTCAAAAGTCGCGGGTGGCAGGGAAGGATTGTTCCATGCCTAAAGAGTTCTCGGACTATAGAGCTCAGGCCCCGTGCGATTCAACTTACCCGCTCGGGAAAAGTGTCGCTGTGTCCACCCTGCCAGTGCCCAGTCAATGTCAGGATTAGGGCCGAGGGCCCCGAAACCCCTCCCTTCAACGCCCACAAGTTACAAGCCTACAACCCGCCCACAAAGTCAGACTGAGCGACCAACCACTTGCACCCGCTCAATACCGTCCTTGGAATGGAGCCTTTTTTCCCTTTGGACTTGGACGTCGCCCACATCGGCAGCCCTTGTCTTGAGGGCGAAAGTCCGCAACTCCAGTTGACTCCACCCCGGGGGCTTGATTGAGCTCATTGTTCGGTTAATAGTGCGTTGCGCTGCCACATGTGAATAAGGATGGGGTGGAAGATGGAAGGTGGCAGGAAGGGAAGCTCTACTCGTAGTCTCTCGGGTCTACGAGCAGGACCTACCGAGCACCTCGCACCATGATTCTTTACCTAGGAGGGCCAGTCTGGATGCCTAGGTACTCGTACCGAGTAGTTCATGCTTCTCTACAGTTTCAACGTGTACATGTAGATCGGACGGATCCAGGAATACGAAGTCTCACGTTGGTCACAAGTACTGTCTGTAACTCTGGTTGTCAGGCCGCGAGAGGTTGGATCGAGAAGGTGCTCACAGAAAGCATCCCAGCCCTTTTTCTGCGCCTGGCCGGCCATCGTCCATCACCCATGGTCTTTGGATAATGGATACCTCGTTCGTACTGGACTGGCCCACTGGCCAGTGGCTCATCATCCACTTGGTAAAGCGTGGATCCCTGCTGGCTTTCGTGGATCGTAACTCGCGAGCTGCGGGATCGCAGCGCCATGGGCGGTGGACCGGGTGTCATTGAATCATTGGCGGGCTGGATAAGCAGAAGTCCACCCAGCTGCCCTCCAGTGGAGGTTCTTATCCTCACATCAAGGCTTGAGCGGCTTCCTCTGCCTTCCCTCTGGCTTTCAACCTTTTTGCTCTAATGCACCCACCTGCACACCCTCTTGTCCTCCCGCTCGGCTACTGTGCGCACCGTCTTGCATTCCTGCATCCTGCTTCAAACCTCGTTGCCTCTTTCTCCAGATCTCCATTGACCTTGTGCTTCTCCAATCCTGTCGTCCACTGCTCTATCTGGCACCTCAACGGCATGGCCTAACTGCGCGTCACGTTCTGCTTCAGGTTTCTGTTCTATCGCAACAAGTCTTTGCTGACCATTTGGTATGTTCCAACCTCAATCCCGCTTGAGCCTTGGGCCGTGAGAGCAAAAAAACTCCGTGGCTCGTAGCCCACACTCCCGACCACCACCTGTCCTGCACCACTGATGTGCCTGCATTCGATACTTCAGTCCTCCGACCAGATCTCATGCTAATTCTTCTCTGTTCACTCGCTACAGTTTGCCGTTCGTTGACGACTTTCATTGCTGACGGATTTCCTGCGCACCTACGGGCGGTACAAGAATACCATCTGGATTGCAAGTGATCACGTCAAGGCACGCACCCGAGGTTCTTGCTTTCCCACTCGCCGCTTTGCTCTTGTGCGTGAGCCCAACTGTTCCATCATTATTGTCTTTCTTTGTTGAAAAGGCAAACTGTTGGTCTGGTCAAGTTCGGACGACCAAAACAGGTTGAGGGCTTCGCCGTATCTATACAGGACTGAGACGGGGTTTGAATCATCGTTTTGTTCTCTCGACCACGTTGATTCACTTTGACAATCTCATAGCTGTTCGCAATTTGAGGGGTATCCTTGCATTGTGTGGCTTCGCAAACAACCGCCTTCGACTAACGAGGTCGGTTTCCGGTCCATCCAGATCTATAAGAAGATCGAACTGAAGAGGGGGTGTACTTGGGGGTAGTTCCGGTTCAAAGACGGGCAATCTCTTGAATAAATCTCGACCTAAATTCGTCTGCCAGCCTCACAAGAAATATCCCGGGGGGTTGGCATATATCATCCTTTCCTCGCAGTCATCTGCTTCTCGGTGGACGTCTCCATTGAAGTTTGTTGAGCCTCTCGGCCAACACCCAAGCCAAAATGAACCAGACTCAGCCATACATGGACATGCACCCGGCTTCGCATATTTCATCAGGGCCATCATATTCCCATTCCGCATCGACTGCTCCTATAGGACATTATCCACAGTATCAGCAACCCCCCGTCATTCCTCCTGCATCTCAGCATTATGGACCAGCTCAGACATACGGCAGCTATGGATACGCAAATGGAGTGACGTCTCCACAATCCGCGAGTGGTCCCATTGGGCAGCAAGTGCAATCTCAGATTCCATCACTACCAGGTAGGTCGATCTCACATTACAGACGCCAGATGTACCGAACTAACTTCTCCCAGCGATGATGGCCGGGCCCAACTCCCAACATTCTTATGTTCCGCAGGCCCCAACCTTGCCCGCGCCGAATTCAGGAACGTATGCACCAACCCCGCCTTTTGACACCACCGGCCAGATTGCGCCTCCTGGAATGAAACCGAGGGTTACAGCTACTTTGTGGGAAGACGAAGGAAGCCTTTGTTTCCAGGTTGAAGCCAAAGGTGTTTGTGTGGCGCGCCGTGAGGGTATGACTGACCGCTTCTCTTGGAGTGTGATTCAAATGCTTACATGACTTCAGACAACCATTTTATAAATGGCACCAAGCTTCTCAACGTTGCTGGTATGACTCGAGGCCGACGCGATGGAATTCTTAAGTCAGAAAAGACCAGGCACGTCGTCAAGATTGGTCCCATGCACTTGAAGGGTGTTTGGTAAGTCTCGCCGCCCAAATCTGACATAAATGGCTTGCTAAGACTGTGAAGGATACCATTCGAGCGTGCGCTTGATTTTGCCAATAAGGAGAAGATCACTGACCTCCTGTATCCATTATTTGTACACAACATTGGTGGTCTATTGTACAACCCGGAAAATGCACCTAGGACAAACGCCGTGGTTGCCGCGACTGAGAGACGTCGCATGGATAGTGTGGATTCTGGCAGGCAATCTCAACCTGCTCAAACACCTTCCATGCATCATCACCACAGCATGCAAGGTACCGGACAAGCACCGCCTACTCCTCATTCTATTGCTCCCCATCCCAATGCAGGACGCCCTGGCATCGATCGTGCGCACACCTTTCCCACGCCTCCAACAAGTGCCTCGAGTGTGTTGGGCATGAGTAGCCAAGGGAACTCATATGATTGGGGCAATCAGAACATAGCCAACGGCGCACCTACAGCACAGCCACTCTCCATTGACACGGGTATGAATGCTAGGTCGATGCCCACCACCCCTGCAACCACCCCGCCAGGTACAGGTGGTCCAGGGATGCAATCGTATCACAACCAACCAACATATGACTCAAAACATTATTACAGCACCACCCCGAGTTCACAAACCGGTTATGCTCAACACCCAGATGGGAGCCGCTATGGTCAGTCCATGCCTCCTGCTCCTTATGGTAAGACCGATATGGGTCCCCCCACGGCTCCTGGCACGAGTAGTACTGGTGCGGATGGCCATGATCATAAGGCTGATGCTTATTCTCAAGTCTCGGCTCAAAATCACGGCTCGCAGCATGACAGTGATCATCCAGACAGCGGTTACATGAGTGCCAATGCATCTGCATACAACACCAATCGAAATCAGTACGCATACAACCCAGGACCAGATCATCCTCATATGTCACCTGAATTGTCCGCTTCCCCATCTCACCAAAACGGCTCTGGCCACGCCACTCCACGAACCTTACCCTCGGGTCAACCCCAATGGACACCTGATTATCACACTCCTCCGAGGGGGCCTCCATCGAGTAACTTGTATAACGTGATGGGAGGTGCTCGCACGCCCGTGGGGGCTGGTCCTGGCGACAGCTATGGCAATCCGGCATATTCGGGTGCAGGCCATCCGACCGGATTGACCTCTGCGAAACGTGGACGCGATGATGATGACCAAGATCGACCAGGAAGTCGGGACTATGATGGGTACGATTCCAAGAGACGCAAGGTGGGACGATCAGACACGTTTGGAATGCCTCTTAATCCTCCACCTCATATGCAGGCTATCAAGACTGGTGGACAACGGTAGAAAGGACAGAAGTCCATCTCTTCATGACGGACGTGGTCTAAGTGTTCAACATCTGGCAGCTGGAAACCTTACTTGCAGACACCAGCCGGTGTTTTCATCCCAAAGAACGCCACATGATGACTTATTCGAAAAGCGATTACGAGATTACGACGGCGATAGCTAAAAAGAGATCAAAGACTTAACGAACGGAACAAGCGCGCGTTGTTTGCTTCCAAATTTATAACGACTTTAACGATACGATTTCCTTTTTGGAGCGCTCGCACACGGCGAAACTGATGACTTAACTTCCAATGATTTTGACTGCGTAGTCAAAATCTTGGTATAGATGTTTGGACTCCTTTCCTTCTGTGTATGTGGGACGATATACGTGTGGATGGATCACGATTGGGACGAATGGCTATAGGTCCTGGGCGAGTTTGAAATGCTTCCTTATTTGCGGTGACCCCAGAGAAAAAACTACACTTGGCTTCCGTGCTTGACTCTAGAACGAGCTACTTCGGAAGACGGCTCAGACATGGTTGTTATTGGCGTGCCTGAGAAGGTTTTGTATGGGAACCGTGTGGCCATTGCTACCATAATCGTGACATCTTTGCCATGACATGTCAAATAGGTAAAAGCTTTATTCATAATCACCAAATTTATGAAAACTCCACTTCTTTAGATTTATGGACAGTGCACGAAAACACGACGATGCAGCAGCAGACAAGGGAGTCGGAAAATCTGGTCTCAATATTCTCCCCACAGTTTGAATCGTCATATACCAAAGTGAACGTAGTCGTGGCATCGTCCCCATGAGTGAGGCTTTGCTCCGTTCGATTTGTAGAGAACGTCGTCAAGATCATCTATCTGGGTACCTACATCTACCTTTTGAACGGCAATGGATCTGTTGGTGGTAAGTACGAACATGTACGAGGAGCAGATGGTTGTCAGAAAATCGGAGGGTGAGGGGATGTGCCAAGACCATGTCTGCAGCGGATCTTGGCATCGCACTTGCCCCGTCCGACTGCACCACAATATCGTTGAATTTGCCTTACTTCCCTGTCTCGAAGAAGGCTCTTCATCAACACCACCGTCAACTTATCAGCCATCGCAGCAAGATGTAAGTCTACTCCTCGCAATCGGGACGACCTCGCCTCTCCGAATTTTCCTGGACGATTTGAGTGGGAAATGACCACGCCAGAATCGATGACGATTGGACACAAGCTGAACAAGATTTGATTATAGGGTCAACCTCACCACCCAGAAGCGCCTCGCTGCGTCTGTCGTGGGATGCGGCAAGCGCAAGATTTGGCTCGATCCTAACGAGGTCAACGAGATCTCCAACGCCAACTCCCGACAGACGATCCGAAAGTTGGTTAGCGATGGACTTATCATCCGCAAGCCTGTTGCCGTTCACTCCCGAGCCCGTGCCAGAGAATTGAATGCCGCTCGACGAATTGGCAGACACCGTGGTTTCGGTAAGAGAAAGGGTACATCTGATGCAAGAATGCCTAGGTATGAGATAGACTCTGATCAATTGGGCTCTGGGGAGCTTTGGGTGTTTGATTATTGACATGGTTCGACTACAGCCAAGTCCTATGGATGAGACGCCTCCGAGTCCTCCGACGCCTTCTTGTCAAGTACCGTGCTGCAGGAAAGATCGACAAACATCTGTACCACAACCTCTATCAACTCAGCAAGGGTAACACCTTCAAGCACAAGCGTGCTCTGGTCGAACATGTAGGGAGCCATTCACTGAATCTGAGACACTGGGATGGGACTGACACCTCTTTAGATCCACAAGGCCAAGGCTGAGAAGACCCGTGAGAGACTCCTGAAGGAGGATATGGATGCCAGACGTGCAAAGGTCAAGGCTGCTCGTGAGAGAAAGCAAGAACGCCAGCAGATCAAGCAGAGACAATTGGCCGGTGAGGATGAAGAGGAAGAGACCAAGGAGTAGATGATGGTCATGGTGAAACGATGATACGGAAGTCGATAAAAGGCACTTGCTGATCTGGTAGGCCGTGTGAGAAAGGTCTCCGGGCGGCTTCAACGAATGGGCTGGGCGTGTTCATTGAGTTACTGGACTGGTCACCCAAACAAGCGACCTGGTACAACTGGCCTGATCGGTTCTGCATAGATACTTTCACACGTTAAATCTGTGAGCGTGATTTCTGAGGCGCAATGAAAACAAAATTTCAACCTCTCTTCAATGTGGTCCATTTGCCTTGACCTGCAGTGGTGGGATATAGTATTCTCCATCTGCTGGTGGATAAAGAAGTGGAAATCTATGTTTGGGCAGGCGCCCGTAGAGTCGATGGATGGCTTGTTAGTGCCGAAGCACAAATATCGCGAGAAATGAATAGCTGCCGCTCATCTATGAGAGGTCTTAGCGGACACGGTCTATTCTTGCTCAGACCAGAACCTGGCTCACTATGTACCTAGGTATCTGAACCATACTCAAACCAGCACCGACATATGCCCGAATTGTGAAGTTGCCTGGCTGAAACTCAACAAGATGCTATCAAGTGACTGTTCTCTGGTTATGGTAGATCATCTGGGAACACAGAAGCCTGAAAGGTGGCAGATCAGCGGCACTCCGGGCAGCTTCATTAACAGCCAGAGGGGTTCTGGGTGAAGCTCGTCTGTCGCCAACTTGAATTCTGTTGGCTGGCAGTTCAGAGTGCATTAAAGAGCGTTACAGCTGCCCTAGCCCTGCCAGTGTCTGCATCACCCCTTGTTCGCTTTGCTCGCGTCTAGTTAGGTAACCAAGGCGTGAATATCGATTGATCACAGAGTCATCTGTACCAGCCTGCCATCTCAGGGATACATCGAGTGGATCAACTGCTTCCCTTGCAGCTTCGTACACCAAGGACCATCTTCGGAAAGCTACCTGTTCCTTCCATTCCATGATTTTCATGATTCTGCCCAGTGCATTCCTTTTTCGAGTGAAATCACCACCGGGGAACAGTTGGCCAAGGTTCTTTCACCAATCTTCATTTCATTTCTCTTCGCATAGCTGCACGAAATCAACACCCCTTTTACATCTCCAACTCAGAATTCTTTTCACTTAGGGGTGCCCATTTCCAACCTCGCACACCGCCAATCGCGTCATCCTCGTCACCAAATAACACCGAGCCATCTACACTTAAAAGTCTAAACAAATACAGAAACTCGGAGCAGGACCAACAGACGGCGGACACGAGGCTGAGATCGTGTCCGAACAACCAACTACGTTTCAGCTTCATTAGATGATTCTGCTGACATCTGCTTAACTTTCCGACTTGTGGTACCCCATATCCTTTGATCATGTTTGGCGGAGGGTCTATCTGGGGTAACCTAGGTAAGTCTTGTCATTTACATTTCTTTGCGTGCTGGTTAGAGTAATATCGAGACCTTGTTCACACTTCCGCTATCACCTTCATACGTTCATCCTTTTCGGGGGGAACCAGCTGTGAACCTTGGAAACGCGATCATATGCCTCCACCACCCCATCAGTCTTTGATTTCGTCCATGGATACCTCGCTTGAACCGAGGCACCTTGCTACTGCCCCAATCTTGGTGCTTTTGCAGCAAGACATATCCATCTTTTCCGATGGTAGATCTCCTGATCATTGGCTTAATCTCACAAAGTGCGGCACTTACAAGAGCACGACCAAGTTTCACGACCAACCTTTGAACCTACAAACCCCATTTCTGTCTTTCAGTTCAAGCGAATACAATCGCTGTACAGTTTCTGATCATTGCTAGGGACGCCGGCCGAGTCACTGGCAGAAAGAGAACGACCTCCTCCGGCAAAGCCCATACCGCTCGAATTCCCTTGCTATGTACCCTCCAATGTGAATGCGAGCTTGACCAGACAGCACATGAATACTGTGCGCCAGACGCTTGCTTCAATCCGCAGACCTCTTGACGTCAAAGATTCACACCTAGAGCACCTCAACATCCAAGTAGAGCAGGACATCGACGTCGCAAAACTGGTATCCGATGACCGCTTTGAAAAACGTCCTTTCCTCTACGATGCAGATTTGACGGCCATGCTTGCCGAGCTTGAATGTGATAATGAAGAAGCTTATCGTGAAGTTTTGCGCCTCCCTCCACTGGAGGGGCACAAAAAACCACGCTTGACATACGCACGCAACTTTTTCGTTAATCTGGAAGATATGAGTCGCTATTGGGACAGTTCCCAGGACAACTACTACGAGGTTGAGGCTAAGGATCCCGAATCCCAGACTCAGACTACCCAATCCCCACCAAATGCAGCAAATTCACCGAATTCAGCAGATGATCAGTTGGCCACGAAAGAAGGCGAGAATGTGACAGGCACAGTGTCTCAGCCACAAGAATCTCCCGCCCAGTCGCAGAGCAGCAGCGTTGCGAACACAGGCTTATCTGCTCAACAAGCAGCATCGGATACAATTGAGATTCCTACGCGACCCAAGATGAAGCAGGTCTACAAGGGACCGCGACTGGGAAATGGGGAGCAGATGGCTCCATCAACACGAGTCTCGGCAGTAAGGAATCTGCTAAAAATGGTCGTGCACAAATTCAATTGTCGGGACCTTGAAACCAATCCCAGAGACAGGCTGAGATTTGCGACGGTCAATGTTCCATCAGTCTTTTACAGTTGTTGTGTCGCCAGAGTGCCTGCGGATATGCAGCTCGCTCGGGCGAGAATGGTGGAAGGTCCAATCATGGCAGTACATTCCAGATCCGAGGTCAGATTCAAAACCCGTGAAGGCCTGCAAAGTCCGAACAGCGACATTCTGGGTGAACGGTTTGACTTATTCCGAGAAGTGGGTTGCCTGTTGCTTCTTGCGAAACAACGTTCTCGGGAAGGAACTCAGCCCGTCCAGCATCCCGCTGAGCATGAGTGGTGGGCTTCGAAAGCTCGTTGGGGTTGTGGTGAGACCAGATGGGGACAATTGGCGAGCGAAGTGTTTGAAGACGAAGATCCCAGCTGGAGTCCAGAAGAAGCATCACTACAAAAGAAGAAGAGAGACCAGGATGAAGAGCAAGAGAGGCTCGTAGAGGCCGCCGCCGCCGCGGATCTCAAGAATCTCCGTACTGACGACCTGATTGCACAAACCTCTCCGAGCGGTGAACGACCGAAGAAGAAGAAACGGAGTGGGGACGGCATCGGCAGCGGTGGCAAGAGCGGCAGTAAAATCGAGTACAAGGATGGGAAGAGAGTCATGTTTACACCTCCGATTCGACGCAAATGGTATCTGGATTGGACCAAAATCCGACCGAATGCTTCGACTTGGGATGAAAAAGTGATCTACCGCCGGATTGGCCAGAAGAGCAAAGAAGACGGTGGAGATGGGTGGGATGAGGTGTTCCTACTATCGGCCGCCAATCATCATGTTTGCATGTTGAAGCTGCAAGTACATGAAGAATATCTCGAGTGGTTGGAAAAGGGGGAGGTGGTAAAGGTTGAGAATGGTAGCGTGAGTGAGGAACAGAGAAAGCGAAATGTTTTGTACGTGACTCGAAGTCGGTGGTATGATTTGTTCGAGGTCGAGCAGAGAAAGGAGCTCCTGACAGGGATCTGGAAGGTCATGTGCTGGGTGAATCGGTATGAGGTACCCAAGCAAGAGATGGAAAAGATGGAAGAGTTGAAGAGGAAGCAAGCTGAGGATACGGGTGATCACCGCATGGAGATATGAGGTACACATGAGCTATGAGCTATGAGATATGAACTCGAATGGATACAGGACCAGCGTAGCATGGAGAAAATAATGAGATCACCGATGGTACCCCTAAAACTCAAGGCATAAGGGTATTGCGACGGAAGAAAAGGAGGGCGAGGCTGAAGCTGAGTCATCTGCTGAACGCCCCTCGGACCACCAGCTCAGGCGGAACTCAATATCGTGCGTCATTTTATTTGCGGCGGGGTGACATTTTTTCTGCGCCGTTGAATCGAAGACTCATACCTCAGGCTACTTACACGCTACTTACAAACGCTATCCAGCTTGCCTACACCACTTTTCAAGATTCTCTCTTCCTATCTTAAAGCATAAGTCCTGAGTCACACTGACTCTCCGTTCCAAGATGCCTGCTTCAGCAATCAGCTTCCAGCACAAAGGCGCTTCTCTGCAGCGCGAAGTGTCACGTAGCATGTCCTTTTCGACCTCACCCAACGACACCTTCCACGGGCGCCGCTTGTCTACCAATAACAGTGCCGAAGGCACCTCACCGAGTCTACGCCGGACAGGCACACAGGGGACTCCAAAACAGTTGAAGCCTTTCCGGGAACAAGACATCAAGATCCTGCTCTTGGAGAATGTCAATCAGACTGGCAGAGACATCCTGACCGGTCAAGGCTATCAGGTCGAGGCCTTGAAGTCTTCCCTACCAGAAGATCAATTGATAGAAAAGATCAAGTAGGTTCTATCTTGATGCCCACTTCGACCCTGTGTCAAAAGAGCATTCGACTAATCACTCACGATTCAGAGACGTCCATGTCCTCGGCATCCGTTCAAAAACCAAGTTGACAGCACGAGTCCTCGAAGCGGCCAAAAACCTCATCGTGGTCGGATGCTTCTGCATCGGCACGAACCAAGTCGACCTGAAATACGCGGCACAGCATGGCATCTGCGTCTTCAACTCACCCTTTTCCAACTCTCGCTCGGTCGCGGAACTCATCATCTGCGAGATCATCTCACTAGCACGCCAGATCACCGACCGCAGCAACGAAATGCACCGCGGTACGTGGAATAAGGTGTCGGCCAAGTGCTGGGAGATACGCGGCAAGACGCTGGGGATCATTGGATACGGGCACATCGGGTCGCAGCTGTCGGTGCTCGCCGAGTCCATGGGCATGGACGTCATCTACTACGACGTGCTCAACCTGATGGCCATGGGAACCTCGCGACAGGTGCCCACGCTCAAGGCGCTGCTCGAGCGCGCCGACTTCGTGTCATGCCACGTGCCCGAACTGCCGGAGACGATGAACATGATCGGCGCCGAAGAGCTCGACTCGATGAAGACGGGCGCGTACCTGATCAACGCCAGCCGCGGCTCCGTCGTCGACATCCCCGCACTAATCCATGCGTCGCGCACCGGCAAGATCGGAGGCGCCGCCCTCGACGTCTACCCGTCCGAACCCGCGGGTAACGGCGACTACTTCACGAACGACCTGGGCCCGTGGGCGGAGGACCTGCGCTCGCTGAAGAACATCATCCTGACGCCGCACATCGGCGGCTCGACGGAGGAGGCGCAGTCGGCCATCGGCATCGAAGTCGCCGACGCCTTGGTCCGCTACGTCAACGAGGGCGTCACCACCGGCGCCGTCAACATGCCCGAGGTCACGCTGCGCAGCCTGACCATGGACGAGCCCAACCATGCCCGCGTCGTCTTTATCCACCAGAACGTCCCCGGTGTGCTGCGCCGCGTCAACGAGATCCTCGGCGACCACAACGTCGACAAGCAGATGTCTGACTCGCGCGGTGATGTCGCCTATCTCATGGCTGATATTAGTAATGTCAAGGAGAAGGATATCGCTGAGCTGTATCGCGAGCTCGAGGGCTTGAAGGATAAGATCGTCACGAGGATTCTGTACTGATTGGTCGAGTGCATGTGTTCTGGGCCTTTGGGGGTTTATTACAATAGCGCCATTCGCGTAATTGACCGGGTAACATGCTCGATTGAATATCTTCGGCTTCCTGGCCTTGTGCTGGGTGGAAGTGACAGAGTATAATGTCTTTTGGCAGCAAAAAGGAATTTTCCTTGGAAAGGAAGGTATCAAAATGTCTCAATCTCGCAGGCCAGATAACTGGACCATGAGCATGGCTTGTGATTGTGCTTGATGGACCTGAAAAAGCCTTCAACGGCTGGTAATTTGGAATCTGGATAGAAAAAAAGGGACAAGGTCGGAGAAACTGGGGGCCTCAGGCTGTCTATTCATCACGACGACTATAGAGGGATTGTTCTTCAACAAAAACAGACTGACGGACCCAATCAAAACTAAGATGAGGTCGTACAATCAAGATACCCATGAATAAAAGAATTTTTTGGAAAATCGGGGTTATCTGACTCCTGAAGCTTCGATGTGATTTGCCCACCTTAGCGTGTTGTAATACTTGTTCAACTACCAACGCAATAGCAGTAGCGCCTCAGCAGACCTGGAGCTTGATCGATTCATGCATTCGTGTTTCGTTCTGGTGGGAGGCAATAGCAAGGAAAGCAGTCGCCCGCCTCTAGCTCTTCCAAAAGCTGGGTTCGGTATATCAAAAGTCTTGAAAGCCTCGATGCGCAAGATTGTTTCTCGTCTGGGGAGCGTCCGTGCCCCAAGAGATGGATTTTTGTGTATAAAAGCCGGGAATAGATTCGACTCAAAATCAGAGGGTATAAAAGCGGTCGCCGAAATCACCGAGTCCAGGAACGATATAACTGTAATCATTAGACCTCCCCACGAAAAAAAACGAGGATGTTTTAGTCCAACTCACTTGTGTGCATCAAGACCTTGATCCACAAAGGCCGTAATGACCCTAACCTTGGGGACCTTCTTTGCAAAGTTTTCGATTCCTTCAGGACTCGCAATAAGGTTGAGGAAGAGGATGCGGTCTTCCGGGACACCTTTACTCTTCAAGACCTCGACGGCCATGATTGCACTACCACCAGTGGCAAGCATCGGGTCGAGTAGGAGCACCCATCGGTCCTTGATATCGGGAGGCAGCTTATCATAGAAAAGCTTGGGTTTGCTGGTCTCTTCGTTGCGTTGAATGAGGATCTTGCCAATCCGGACAGACCGACAGCATTCCCGTAGGCCTTCTTCCATGGACTCGCCTGCTCGCATGATCGAGACACCGCAGATCTTGCCCTCGAACCGTACGCCCACATAGTCTTTTCCTACTGGGGATGTCACGGTGTGGGTGACAACGGGGAGGTGGTTAAGGCCTTCCTCAACTAGGAGGCGAATGATTCGGTTGGAATAGAAGATGAAGTCGGCCCTCTGGGTGTTCTTGTCCCGAATCATGGTCAGAAGGGCGATCAGTTGTGGGGTTTGCGGTAGGACATGGACGTTCTCTTGTTGGACTTCTCTTGATACCGTTGCCGTGGGCTTCTCTCCCTCAGGGCGATAAGAGGGTCCAACCCCAACTGCGGGTGACTGGACGCCATTAGAACGTGGAACAGAGGCCATGGCAGCACAGAGAGGCGTGGAGTCAAGGGAAGGAGACTGAGCTTCAGGTGGTCGCGTGACCCGTCGAGGGGAGGGAGAGAGTTTAGAGGCTGATTGAGAGCAGAAAAGCTACGGATCCGAGAGTCGAGATATGTCGTTTCGAGGTGGGAAGAGAGTGTGCCAATGCTTCACAGCATGCCAGCTTCAGGATAGTAAGTGAAGGAAAAATGTAGTGTTGACACTATTTGGGAAGTTCAGAGCCTCGACTCGACGTTCAAGGAGGATATCAACTGCAGGCCATTGAGTTTATGTTGATATTCGCCAGGGCACATGCGTGGGATGGAGGAAAGTCACTTATCGCCCATTGGGGAATACGAAGGGAGTGGTGAGGGGTAAGCAGGCTCGCAGGGAAAGCTCTAGGCGTGAAACTCGGAGCTGGCCGATAGCTGGAGGGGTCAGCTTTAACTGGCGTCAGTCTCTTTGGGATTGTTGATTTGTTTATACCTTTGATGTCATTCTGTTGACTTGGCCCAGGGGGCTATCCCCGTACCAAGTGATCACTCCAGGCTTGATGGCCTCCCATTAGGGACCAAATCAGCTTCTCTAGGTACCTCTCTTGACCGCCTGAGGGAGAATACGGGGGTCCCTGGAGGCTTAAAACTGTGGCGGTGATTATTCGCTGCCACTTGGGTCGACCCCAGTTTAGGGCATCACTCTATCGGGAACCGGGCAGCCACCACCTGCATCGGGACCTGTCACTGGTTCCCCATCTTCATGTTTTGTTTCAACAACAACTCGTACCATTTCTAGACATTGAATTCATTCAGTTCAAGTTTCCCTCCTACGGCTCACCCTTCCCACCTCAACTTTGATATAACCTCTCGAAGTTGATGATGGCCACTGACACCTCTCACAATCTACATCGTCCACATCCATGAGATGAAGACTAATTTACTCTTTTCTCCCGCTGCTTCAACATTACTCTCACCCTCAGGCTCAGATGATGGACTTCCAATCATCGCGGCGCAAAGCCAATACATATGGCAAGGGTGGTGCCAGGAAGATCTTGGTGCATGATATCTTCGATATAACCTCAGTATCCTCTCGAACGCCCTTGTCTTCTCAAGACACGCCTTCAAACGCACTCTTCAATTCATCCTCTCCGACAGATTACCCTCAGTCCACCGCCCCAGTCACCCAGAATACGTGGACGGACCGTCGCGATGTTAATTCGGTGGTCAATACTATGGACCTGAGACCAACAACCCCCTCAAGTACCACCGGCTCTTCCCCATGCTCATCTACCAATACCCCTGCTGTCGATATGTTCGATATCCAATCTTCTGGCGAGGATGCGCCATACAAAATCAATGGACCATTGAACAAGAAGAGGAAGGTCATTCCCGTACAGTCAAGGGCGGACTCGGAGAGGATCAACAAAGATAATGCGCGACCTTACTTGGGCCTGTCTAAACAATCAGATCGCATTTCCAAAACCATCAGCAAACCCTCCAGTCTGAAAGGCAACCAGAGTGGCGCCACCAAGACCGCTTCAAAGCCGGTCAAACGTCAACAACCTTTGGCGCGCACATACGTCCCTCAGAATTCCATACCACGCAAAACACGTGTTAGCAGCGGATCGTCAGCTCACTTGTCGGACACCTCGGCTTCTTCACCAAGAGTCTCGCGGCAGACAACGCCGAAAAGGAAGATACAACTCTCAGATGATGGATCAAACAATGCTTCCAGTCCGAGCGATCTACAGATGACCTCACTGAGGCTCACTCCCGAACGGACTGTGCCCCATCAGCTTTCTGAAGACATGGAAATGTCAGATGGTGGTCCAGTTCAAGCCACTCCGCGCAAGGGTCGAAAGAGGTTGATTGACAGACTTGACGGTCCTTGCGCAAAAGCACCGGAGAAATCAGGCTCCAGCATTGGGGATAACGACTTCAGCGCGGGAGAGTCTTCATATTCTCAACCTGTAAGCGGCTATGCTTCCCCGGCTCGAGGTTTACAGCAAGCGCCTGGGAACGAGAACGGCAATCTCGCGACAGAGGAGCCCAAACCTGCTCCTCCAGTAAGGATGCCACGAACATATGCAAAGCAACGCTCTCATCTGAGCGACATGCTGGATAGCCTGGAGCCGAGTAGTCAACACTCTTCGCAGCAAAGCTATTCTCAGCCCACGTCCTTCACAAGCTTTGCCTCTCAGATGGATTTGGGTTTGGAAGATGATGACAGCGAAGAAGTCAGCTCCTTTAAGCAACCCAAAAGTATACATGAATTACGCCGTGCGGGCGCCATCACCAAGTTCGACAACGAACTGTCTACCGTTCTCGATGAGGTTGAGTCGGGCATCAAGTCGGCACGCATTCGAGGCTTGATTCAGCTTCTGAAAAAGCTGGCCAACATGACTTTCTTACGCCACTTTCTGGACTCAGGTGGCCTTGCGAGGTTTAATGAGTGTGCTGATAGTACTTTAGATGAGGTGAGTGGTACACTGATGATTGCAGTGTTCCAAAGGATGACGTCTGCCACACATGTGTCTCCGGAAACGATGGTACAGATTCTGGCTGCGCTATACCGACTACCTAGTACTTTGGGCACCACGCATAAGCCACTATCGAAGGTGGCAAAAGATCGTAGGCAGAATCTCCCCAAGCTCCTGCTCTCAGAGTTGAATGAGTACGAAGACACGAGCTCTTCGCAGGCGGGCCACCGAGCCTTGCCAATTTCACTCATTTTCTATACTGCGCTAGCAAACACTTTGCACCCACTGGTCAAACTCGGAGAGCACTATCCACCTCTACCGTCACCATTGCTCGATGACATTTTACGGGCAGTTATCGCCATTCAGAAAACCTTGAATCTGGAGGCTGAACGAGAAGACAGCACGACAAGTCTCAACACCCTACTCTCGACATTGGAGATAGCGAGTTTTAGTCGAAGCCTCGTGACCGTGATTGAGAGGAGCGCCCACTTTCCTGCGCTTCGTGAAAGTTTAGCGGACCTAATGGAATGGGCTCGTCAAGCGCAGCAGCCTCTATTGGAGCAATCATGCTTGAAGTTCATTGTGAGCCTAAGCAACAACCAACCCGAAATTTGCAGCCGTTTCGCCGAGGGACCACTCATTGCTCGAGTTTACGCGGTGGTCGATGATCATTTCTGTCGCATGGCAACATCGGCTGTCCAAGCTCAAGAACTGGATAGTGAAAAATTGGATGCTGCAGTTCTCGCTCTAGGGTGTTTGCTCAATTTTGCAGATTGTGCTGATGTGGCGAGGGAGAAAATGCTGGAAAAGGATCAAAACGGGCGTCGATTAGTGGACGGACTGGTCGACATCTTTAACAGCTATGTCGACCTGACCTCTGAGGTACGTTGGCGCCCCTGGCCCGAGGGTCTCGAAATTGCTAATCGTTTTCCAGGCCGATACCATGGACCAAACACAGGTTCTCATTCCATTGGGGTACATTTCAATGCTGCTTTGCACATTATGCCTGAATCCACAGGCGAATGAGTTGATCGCTCACTCGACCAAAGGCCCCGGTCTGGAGCAGTTGTTTTTGGCTGTGGAAACGTTCCTGACTCCACTGCGTCAAGTTGAAATGGATCTGGCTGCCAATGGAGGATCACCTTCTGGAAGTTTTGAACGTTTCATGGTTATATACGAAGCGGTCAGACAGAAGGCCGCCTAGAAGGGTGGAAAAGACGACTACGCCCTGGTGTATTTTTCTATTACAGTGTGTTCACGATCGACATGAGCGAACTTGACACCGCGGGCTTGGATTAAGAGGGCGGGACTGGGTTGTCACTAAGTAGGGCATGTTTGGTAGATCTGGCGACCGCCCTGTTTGAGGAATAAAATACCCGAGCATCCTTTTGCTAGATAGGTACCTAAGAATCAACGAGATGTGACGAGTACGGTATGTAAAGTGGTACGCCCAGGCACGTCCGAGTCGTTGTTAACGTTCACCCGCTATGGTACAGGTACCTACTCGTCAGCACCAACCTTTGGTACAGTAGCCCTTGACAGTGGACAGCCGATCCCCGATGTATCTCCCCAAGTACCTTGTACCCCCGTCTCGTACCTCGGGAGTCGGAATCCTGGTCGATGCGATGCCACGTCGAATCGCCTGAGTTGACCCGGCCGATGGTCTTAATAGCCCAGATGGATCATTGCTGTCAGAACACACACCAAATATTGTCACTACTGTCACTCCTTGGTATGACCTAAACAGTCCAAATGACCATTGGTTGGGGACGGTGCTCCCCGCCAGCTTGGACCAACCTGCATCCTATCCCAGCTTGGAACTCTTTTTTCCTGTCGCTCAAACCACCTCCGAACTTGAACGAAATGAGTCCGGGTCAGATGCTTTCTCAACTACCGCAGCCCATGTCATCGGTGCCCTCTCGAAGAATGTCGGTGAAGTACTAGACTGCCTCCTGTTGAACAACTTGGAGCCCTCGCCCCTTCTCACTCACTGTCAGACTCGGAGAGAAAGATCGCAACTGCATGCATTCGCCTTGCATGTGCTCTTGCAAAATAAATATCAAAAAGTTCAAAAGTTGCGCCTCTGGACACTCTCGCCTTGGTCGTAGTTCCGCTACACCCGTCATCGTTCAATTCTCATTACATACCACTTTTGCCATTCCACGCTATTCATTTGCTGCCTGTGAAGTCTATTCTCTCGGGGGATCCTCCCCAGGCTTTCCACCCGTCCGTCCCTTGCCCTTCAGTTTAAAGCAGATATCCTTACCGCATTACCTCATCTGTGCCTGGATTTAGTAACCTAGGGAACTTTTTTGCGGCCACCATCTTTGTTCGAACCACCCTCGTCTTCTCTCTGGCGCTCGTCTGAACCCTTTCGCTTTGTTTGGCTCGACCCATAATACTGCCTCACACATTATCACTGCAGGCATGGCTCCCTCGGTGAAGCAGCGAAAGATCGCAATCTTGGGTAGCCGATCCGTCGGTAAGTGAGGCTGTGGGCTGCCGCTCATCATTGCCAGCTGGTGGGGTGACAACAATCAGGCTGACTTTTTCCCTCTGCTTGCAGGAAAATCATCCCTCACCGTACAATACTGCGAAGGCCACTTCGTCGAGAGCTACTACCCTACCATCGAGAACACTTTCAGCCATGAGATTGTGCACAAAGGCCAGACATTCCTGACCGAAATCATCGATACTGCGGGACAGGTACGCACAACAATCAAGAGAAGTGGGGGTCATCTTATCATTCGCTGACAATTCAGCAACAGGATGAATACAGCCTGATGAACTCGAAGCTGTACATCGGCATTCATGGGTACTTGATTGTGTACTCGGTTGCCTCGAGGCAATCGTTTGAGATGGTCAGGATTATCAGAGACAAACTTCTCAATCATCTTGTACGTTATGCCATTCGAACAATCGGACAAGGCAGCTCAGGCTAACATCTCACACAGGGTGCTGAGTCCGTACCAATCATGATTGTTGGAAACAAGAGTGATGTCGACACTGCTAAGTCCAGAAAGGTCACCGCTGAAGAAGGTCAACAATTGGGTGAAGAGCTCAAGTGTGGCTGGATAGAGACCAGTGCCCGTATCAATCAGAATGTCTCGAGAGCCTTCGAGCTCATGATTGCCGAAATTGAGAAATCCCAGGAACCTGATAAGCCTGCCGGGGGTGGGAAGTGTGTCCTGATGTGAGGCTGTGCGATCAGCCCGCGTGCACAAATCCACGGAGTCACACAGCGACCAACAGTGCAGTCCTCCGTCGGGATACTGATGTGACATTGACCATCGAGTTGAATGTACGATGTCTGCTTGCTTGCATTACGCGGCGTTCATAACTAATGAAGGGATGACTGGAACGAGAGGACGGTGTTTGAATATTACTGCATCAGGGATAGAATATGTCGATTCTGGATAGAAGGATGGCAGGTCTTTTTTCACTGTATTTTCCCAGAGAAACGGTTGCGTTGAAGTCACACGGCCAACTTCGAGACAGAGAGACTCAGCCACGAGATGGACGAACGGGCTTGTAACTGCTATCACTATGACTACGCAATTCAAATGATGGCCTGTACTTTGGACCGTGCTTCATTGAGCCCATGATGATGTATAGCTTCTGGTATCGCTTTCAGTCTTTGCATAGCGCTCTCTGCTCATCCTCTACGACCTGCAACGGTCGCTGTGCTCATCTGCAGTTTCTCCCTAAAGCAAGTGCGATAATTTCTCACTCCTTCCCGTTCCACCCAATTGTCACTCACGTCTCCTGGCATTCAAGTTCTTCCAGACCACTGAGCCTTACTCAAGCTTCGTCACGACTTGAACCAAGGTTTGGAATTGCCTTCGAGTATTCTTGGTCGGCATTCCCCCCTCTCTCGAACACTCGGCCGACGTTAACACGTTCGCAGCTGCTCATAGTTTACCAGTGGCTCACAGATGTCAATAAGAGTCTGGTACTATGTTCTCGGGTCCATGGTCAACTTAAGAGACTGGTAGCCATGAAGCAGCAAAGGAGGCTTCACTTCTTCTATCGGCCGAAGCACAACGAAGTGCAGTCTTCTCGTCCCACATGGAGAATGGCTCAAAGCTCGGCTACTATCTCCATCCGCGTCCAGGACTCAGGACTCAGGAACACCGTTTGGCAGCCTGACGCCGGTTGCTTGAAAACTGCAGCAGCAAGGCTAGTGCCAAGTAGGACTAGTCAGGGGTTCGGTCGCTATTCCTGGGGTCAAGTTCTCCATCATGACTGGCCAAACAATCCCAGAAGTTCCCCCCCCAAAAGTCAACTTGGAATTGTTTCTGCTGCAAGACAGATCCAAATGTCGCGTGGCGGCGTGGGAAACCCGTTGGCTTCTTGCGGGTACGCCACAAGAGATCCCCTCCTTAACCGAGAGTCGCGCCGATGTCTCTGTTCTAGATCCGGAGCTGACTGAATCTGACCAAGGATCAAATGCCACCCCTTTTGGGCTCCTTGGAAAAGTTCTATGGCCAAGTTAGATACATGCGTCCGGTCAACATCCTACGAGTACGACGCCAGTGAAAAAAGGTTGACTTGGCTTCTTTCTTTTACTCTCGTCTGTTTTTTCACCATCTTGTACAGTTCAACGACCTTTTCCTACTTATAATTCGTATACTGCCTGGAAGAGGCCCGAAACCCCACCGAAGATTGACATCCATAGAAGTTATTGAACCATCTCTACGTCTTGTCAACGTCAGAACAGGATGACATGATAACGCTCGGACTCTCAGATGAACATCGAGCAGCATCGGCTGTGGAGTAGTTATGGGTTTGCTCATCATGGCCCTGATTTTCTTTCTGGTAAAAGGTGCTCGCACAGCTCTGGGCTTCATCCGCCGCCCACTGTTTCGTGTTCTGGAGTTCTTTGATCTGGAGCAGTCCATACCTCTACCTCGAGTGTCGGCAGATCCTGACCTAAACCACACTGAACTTGTTATTGAGGAGCCAGTGCAACCCTCAGCTGCACACTTGGGAGATCCTGCAGCGTATATCAAAGTCGCCTTACCCCGATTCATGCGACCTAAGGCACTGAGATACCATCCGGATCGGGTTCAGTCAACCGCATATCTCGACGCACTACGCGGCTATGCTGCATGTGCAGTGGTCATGTTCCACATGCACGGATATCCAGAGGGTGGCATCATGTATCAACCCATACTTCGCCTCTACTCGGCTGGCCCTGCCATGGTCAACCTTTTCTTCGTCATCTCAGGTTATGTACTGAGTTTGCGGATGTTGAAATTGATGAGGGCACAGCAATCTGGACAGTTGTTGGACTGTCTGGCATCTTCAATGTTTAGACGATATCTCCGACTATATGTCCCCACCGCTTTAGCGACCTTTCTCACAATGATTATGATCCATCTCGGTTGGTGCAAAAAGGCGTTGTTACTGCCAACTTGGAGCCAGCAGTTTTGGGACTGGCTCATGGACGTTGGATATTCCAGTAATCCTTTCGAAGCTGTTGCTGGGTGGTATACTCTGGATGGATATCGGACGAAATTTCTCGATCAGATGTGGACTATACCTGTCGAGTTTCGTGGAAGCATCATCCTTTTTGCTTTCTGTACAGCAACTTGCAAGCTTTCGACGAGGGCCAGAATATGGACTTCGTTGGCCATCATCACTTTCTCTTATTATTGGGAAGTCATATATGTTGCAGCCTTCATATCTGGCATGTTGATTGCGGACGTGTCTTTGAGTTGGAACCCAAGCCGGCAACTACAGACGAGACTACCACAGCAACATGGAGGTGGACTTTCTTGGGGCCACCGACATCATGGGCTAGCCATAGCTCAACAATGCGGTCCCATTTGCGTTTTCATTACTGGTTTGGTACTGCTTAGCCAACCCCCAGACCTGGGAATCGAAGGCCCGTTTCCCTTTCAATACCTCATTTATGGAATCCCACCACACTACTCGGACGGTGCGGAGCATTTCTGGCTCAGCATTGGGGCGATCATGACCATCGCCGGTATCGAATACTCTCCAATCTTGCAGAGACCCCTTACCTCGGGAATCTCTCTGTATGTAGGAGAACTTTCCTTTGGAATTTATGCCGTGCATAACACACTTCTATGGGTATTGTATTACGAGTTAATGGCTCCTTGGAAAAAGTTACACTATCCGGATTCGCAGTGGATATATATCCCAATCACTGTTGTGATGGCACTGGTGATCTTTTGGGCAGCAGACTACTTTGCACGAGTGGACAAGAAAATTGTCGCCTTTGGGAAATGGCTCCAACATGAATCCTTTGTGGAATGGGAGAGGAATTCCTAATTGTATAGCTATATACAAACATATGTAAAATGAAGTCGAAGTATTGGAACCCAACAGTGGCTCGGTTTTGATAGCGTGAATGCATCAAAACACCTTGAATAGCTACTGATATGCGCGTTTCATATGTCCCAAGTATCTTCTTTTCATTTGGCATGGGTCAGTATGATAAACATGATAGAAACCCTTGGGGTGAGTCGGCGTGACTCACGAGGCTCCGGCCAAATTTCGCGGGGCAACAATATTTCTTAAATCCACACGTGCGCTTCACGTTCAGGAACTCGCTTGCCAATTTCCCTAGACAGCTCCATAGAACTCTTGCAGTTCTTCTACTTTGCCTCCTCTGTTTCTTTCTCTCATTCTAGTTCTCCGACACCATGATTGACCCACAAGATCTCATTGCCTCCAGGTAAATTCCCCCCCGCAATCCGTTTGTGACCACGCCCGCTCACCGTTGTGTCCGCAGGGGAGGTGATCCCAAGAAAGCGATTGAGAGCCAACGCAGACGATATGCACCGCCAGAGGTCGTTGACGAAGTCATTGCGCTATGGAACGACGCATATTCGAGTCGGTGCCACAATTCTTCCCTCACTTCCGCGAGCACAAAATGACTGATCCATTCCGGCTACCCAGCACGTTACAATGCAACTCAAGTCGGCGCGAGGATCAATGCAGTGCAGAAGGAGATCGGACAATTGAAGAAGGTTCGACGAAGCCTTTCCCCTTTCCTCGGGGAGATCCATGTGTGGATATATGGCTGGAGAATGCTAACGAGGACCGGTGGAACCAATGTAGGCGAAACAAGACGCCAGCGAACTCCTACAGAAAAAGATCGATCTCGAGAAGGAGAAAAAACAGGCCGAAGACGAGGCCTTGGAAAAGGAGAAGCTCAGAGACCGCAAGTGCAAAACCATTGGCAACTACGTCCATGACTCGGTCCCTATCAATGACAACGAGGTAGGTGATTTGTTTCCTTGACGAACGCCTCTGTCCGAAAGGCTGAGGCCTGGGTCGCGAATGAGCAAGCTCTGTGTACTGACAATAGGGTCTTCTTCCCGCCGCTTATCAGGATTTCAACGAGGTTGTCAAGCAATGGGCGCCCGAGGGGGTGACCGTCGAGAAGAAGGACTGTCTATCACACCACGAAGTCATGACGCGAGCGGAGGTCTACGACGGCGAGCGCGGCGTCAAGCTAGTCGGACACCGGGGCTACTTCTTGCGCAAATGGGGCGTACTGCTCAACCAAGCTCTGATCAACTACGGCCTGCATTTCCTCTATGCCAAGGGATACGATCCCATCCAGCCACCCTACTTCATGAAGGCAGAGTACATGGCCAAGACGGCACAGTTGGAGCAGTTCGACGAGGAGCTCTACAAGGTCATTGAAGACAAGGACTCGGAGGATAAATATCTCATTGCCACTTCCGAGCAGCCTTTGTCAGCCATGTTTGCTGATGAGTGGTTGTCGGAGAAGGAGATGCCCAAGAAGTTTGCTGGCTATAGCACGTGTTTCAGAAAGGAGGCTGGTTCCCACGGTAGAGATGCCTGGGGTCTCTACCGAATTCATCAGTTCGAAAAGGTGAGTTCCCCTCCTGGGCCTTCGCTAGCTGTGCTTTTGCTAACATGATTGCTATCAGATCGAGCAATTCTTGTTCACTAAGCCTGAGGACTCGTGGCAAGCACTGGAAGATATGAAGACCACGGCAGAGGAATTCTACCAATCACTAGGTCTTCCATACCGGGTCGTGGTGATTGTGTCCGGGGCTCTGAACAACGCAGCTGCAAAGAAGTACGATTTGGAAGCTTGGTTCCCCTACCAGGGTGAATACAAAGAGCTAGTGTCATGCTCAAACTGCACTGACTACCAGACTCGAGAGTTGGAGATCCGATATGGTCAGAAGAAGGGAGCCATCGACACAAGAAAAACCTACGCACACGCTCTGAACGGTACCCTTTGTGCCACCGAACGCACACTTTGCTGCCTGTTGGAGAACTATCAGAAGGAAGATGGCTTCGAGGTCCCCGAGGTGTTGAGGCGATACATGCCCCCTGGCACGCCCGATATCATCCCATACACGAAAGAGCTACCCAAGGATTCGACTACCCAGAAATCAAAGCCTGCAGCGAAACCTAAGGCTGGAGCTGCTGCAGACGGTGGAGCGAAAGCGAAAACACCTGCTGATAGCGTGGCTGATAAGCTGAAGGACCTGAAGACTTCGGACTAAGACTGCGTGCAGCAGCAGGAGAATCAGAGACAGCTTTACCAACGATGTGATGTGGATGATTGATGACGAAGACATGGCCATCATGAGGGTAGAGATGGATCACTAAAGTAGACAGCGTCTAGACTCAAAGTTTTCCAGATCCAATGTCTAGTTTAGTCCATAGAAGTGCAACCAGTGCTCTTCACAAAGTTCGTGCGCCAAAGCGTGATGACTCATCATAACCGTCGCTAGAAAATATTGGAGCAAGGCTGAAAGATATCCACGTGACTGTACCTCTATTTGCCTGCGACGCCAAGATTTACTAGCCCGCCCGCACACAGCGCAACTTGCCAATTTTTGAAGATTCGACATCCTCATCTCAATCCCACTACAACATCCACCCACAACCACTGCGACAAGACTATCTATCCTTTGCACTGCCCAAAAGATAGACTAGGTCGCAATCATGGCTGTAGGAAAGTAAGCACACCCATTCCTTCTCGATATTCCTCGCAGGACCGTCACACCTCAATCCAATATCCCAAAAACTCAGCAACGATATCCACCTCAATCCTGCTTTGATCATTTGGAAGAACCAAAGCTCACCAGTTGTGTCTAATAGGAACAAGCGTCTTTCGAAAGGAAAGAAAGGCTTGAAGAAGAGAACTCAAGACCCTTTCACACGAAAAGACTGGTACTCAGTCAAGGCTCCATCCACCTTCAACACGAGAGAGTATGTACACACCCACTCACCCACGACCTACACGAGATGGAAGAGACAAGGAAGAAAAATAGAAATGACTATCAGGAACAATTAGCTTACAATTGATTTCATAGTGTTGGAAAGACTTTGGTGAACCGCACAACCGGTCTCAAATCCGCAAACGATGCCCTCAAGGGTCGAATCTTCGAAGTCTCCCTTGCCGATCTCCAGAACGACGAAGACCATGCCTTCCGCAAGGTTAAGCTGCGAGTGGATGAAGTCCAGGGCAAGAACTGCTTGACCAACTTCCACGGACTCGACTTCACCTCTGACAAACTCCGCTCTTTGGTACGGAAGTGGCAAACCCTGATCGAGGCCAACGTGACCGTCAAGACCACCGATGACTATCTCCTCCGTCTGTTCGCCATCGCCTTCACCAAGCGCCGCCCCAACCAGATCAAGAAGACCACCTACGCCGCCTCTTCGCAGATTCGCGCCATCCGCAAGAAGATGACCGAGATCATCCAACGCGAGGCCACCAGCGTCACCCTCGCCCAACTTACCGGCAAACTCATCCCCGAGGTCATCGGCCGTGAGATCGAGAAGAGCACACAAGGCATCTACCCTCTCCAGAACGTTCACATCCGCAAGGTCAAGTTACTAAAGGCACCCAAGTTCGATCTCGGTGCTCTGCTTGGTCTGCACGGTGAGAGCTCGCAGGATGACTCTGGCCAGAAGGTCGACCGCGAGTTCAAGGAGCACGCACCTTTGGAGAGTGTTTAAATAGGTGGTCTGCCGAGCGTGATACTGCTTTGTGAATGGGTGGAATCAATAGAGTTCCAGATCATCAATGCAAGTGGGAAGATGTCATGGGATGAAATGAACGAAAGGGGAGCAGAGGGTTTCTCGTCGAAGGTGGTGGTGAGAGCCAAAATACAAAACGCCCACGGCATGCCCTCTTCGCTGGTCTTTACCTCTTAAGGGTATTGGGTTGCCAGAACATTTGCATGTCAGGAGATCAAAACTTTACTCAACGAACGACATGAAGAGATCTTCCTCTTCATTACTTGAGGGGAATTCTTTCGTGGCTTTCACACCAATGTCTTCCGGCGCAACAGACAAGGGCCAATGCTTGCTAGCTAGATAAGTAGCATGGCATTGCATTTTGCAACAATTCGAAAAAATTCTTCAAACGTGAACGCTCGAGAAGTATATGACTGTTCCACGTGGATGATGAGTCGTCGTAGCCATATCAATTCTCTCCCTTCCTATGAGCACCTCCGGATTTATCTGCTACCGAGAAACCCATAATCTACCGTACATTGGCGCTCACACTTGAGTTCGATTTATGGAGTAGTCCCACGAATCAAGAACAAAAGGAGCTGCTGAGAACCATGCAAGATGCAAACGATTGACCACCCTTCCATTCCAGTCTAACCCAACCACAGACCAAGCCCAGACCCATGAAAGGGATTCCACATCTCGTCCACCAAAGTCACCCAGCGAGAACAACCCCAGACACACACACACACACACACATACACAGTAGCACGTAGACAAAAGCGTCATTCATGCACGGCGCTCAGCGCTCAACCCGCCCGATCCACGACCCTCTGCACCCACTCGACGACGCCGGCGCGAAACTCGTCAAACCTCTCGGCCATGACCCAATGGCCACAATCGCAGTCCAACAGCTCAAAGCGCGGGAAAAACCGGCCAATCAACGGTAACGCCTCGTCCGAGACATAGTGGCTCTTGGTCCCGCGCACCACGAGCGTCGGACCCTCGAAGCGCGCGGCGTCCGGGTCTTTGAACGGGAAGTCCGCCATCGCCGGCAGCGACTTGGCCAGCGTCGGCAGCGGGATCCGGAAGCGCAGTTCCGTCTTGTGCGCGTGGTGGTGGTCGCCTGTCTTCTGCGGCGTGGTGGTGGTGCTGGTAGAGGTATTCTTTGGCGGCGGCATCTTGACCAGGTTCGTCAACAGGAACTGGCGGATCGAGACGTCGGATTCGTATTTGGCCAGGATCTTGTCCGCGTCGCTCTGTTTCTCGATCCGCTTCTTTCCCTTTTCTTGCTGCTCTTCGATCTCGCGCATCGCGTTCACGTACTTGCCAAAGTCGGACTTCAGGGCCGCGTCGACGGGCGCGTTGTCCACGGGGATCAGCGCCGAGTAGTTCTGTGGCGAGCGCAGCGCCAGCGTCATGGCGACTTTGGCGCCCATCGAGTGCCCGATCAGCGTGGGCCGCGTGAGATTCTGTGTGCGGATGAAGTGCTCCACGTCCGTGGCCATCGAAGTGTAGTCGTGCTCTGGGGAGTGTGGGCTGTCGCCGTGGTTCCGCAGGTCGAGGTTGTAGACCGGCCGTGAGAGATCTTTTGCTAGGACTCTGGTTGAGTGAAACGTCGAGGTTAGTTCTTGGGTTTTGTTTTGAGAGATGATGCTGTGAAGGGATGTGCCGTGTGCATTTCTTATGGGGTTGAAGAAGAGTATGCCTTACTTACTCATCGTGCGATTGTTTCGCTGCGACCCGAATAAGCCGTGCATCAGAACTATGGGCGGCCCTCTGATGTCTGTTGTCTCGGGAGGGTCATGTCTGTGAAAAGCGAGGTCGATGGCTTCCCGTCGAGACTGCGAGCTCGAGAAGTATCGTCGTGCCGTGTGCCGGCATGGCGAGACCAGGTTTCTGTGCATTTCAGGCTGCAAAATGCACGTGTGTCTGGATATTAAATTGTCGACAGTGATATCGAGAGATGTTGGGGTTTGCTCCAAAAAGTTGTATGACCATCGGTGGAACTTCGGTTAATGTTTTGCACAGGCATACTTGCAAAAAAGCGGAGGTTCATTCATTATTCGGATTTTCTTCATTCAGGGACTTACAAAATGGACCCGATCACTGGTTCAATGTTTCCACTAGAGAAAATCTCCGATTGTATCTCGGGAGCACGTTCCATCCAAGATGCAATATTGCCAGCCTCTATCGCTTTCCATAACCTCTGGCCCGATCAAGCTCAAGCACCCTCCTTTCACAAATCCAAGCATAGTTCACTCATGGCATCTCTGATAGCACCTTCGATATCATAATCATCTTTCTCATCGTTTGTGGTGACAGTGTCTTCGACTTCTACCATAACACTCTGTTGCAGCTCCTCGTAGTTTTCTCCTTGCTTTGGAAAAGTATTTCTGCTGGTTCATCTTTGCTGGAGCCTGCTCTTGCCATTAAAGCCTGAAGTACTGAGACGACATCTTCAAAGATTTGTTCCACACATTTAGCATCGACACTGGCGTTTTCTGCTGGAGCTGGAAAGGTGAACTCGGGCATGGCCTTGGCTGGGATGGTCATCGAGTTGGTTGTTTTATTAAGCATATCATTTGCTTGAGCCAGGGCGTCACCCAATTTTAGGATGCAGGAGCGTGGAATGGTGATATGTCTGGTAACTTCATCGATGGAAAGCTCTTCATCGGTAGTCTTGGAGGCAGCGCCATTCTCAACCGTGTCAGTGGTCTCGAAAGAGGTGGTGGAAGAGGGAGAGCTTGGTGAAAATGGAAAAGACCCTGGAATCATCGCCGACAGTGTGTCAATGTCCATGGTGTTCAGCGTGTTTGAGATGCAATTGAGTGTGGTGGGTGTGCTATTTGGAAGTTGACGCGTTATGCAGAGCGTTTCTGAATTGTTCAAGGAGGACGATACCGATTAAGGCTTGAAAGGCGTAATTCCAGAGGATTTACCAGTGGTCGATATGGAGCAGGACTTCAGTATTGTTCGCTTGTGGCAATGGCGTTAGAAATATAAGAAGCATATGCCAGTGAGGCTTTTGTTTTGACAAGTTGATACAGTCCTTTGTTGCGTCAGAGGCTGAATCTCGGCGGTACCTTGCATCTATGTTTGATCTTGATAATGCCAGCCGAGTTGCCGGAAATTCTGCCCGTGCCGGGAATATAACGTTTGTTCCTCAGCCTTGTGGCTCTCGGCAATTTGGCTGCTTATGTGCTTGAATTTCTTCAAAGGAAGCATTCGTGATTGTTGCAACGGTCCATCGTTTGTCCAACCGACAGTCTATGAAATGCCCAAAGACTTTTGAACGTTTGAGAAAACAGCTCCTGCCTTGGATTGTGCTCTAGAGGCACCAAGTGCGATCTCCTCTGTGAGAATCTCATTGTCCTGCTTCATAAGCTGTAGAAACCGCGGACGTATGTCTCCAAGCTCCTTGATTATGGCTGTGGAAACCATGTCCTTTAGCCCTTTCATAGAAAGATTTTGATTGTCCCGAGCAATTTCGTGACAAGATGCAGGGATCTCTGTTACGTGCTTGTAGATCTCAATGAGATTTGAGACACCAGGCCGTGTCTCTGGGTCGTACGAGATCTCCGTCAACGAATCTGTGACAGCTGCCCTCAGCTTTTGGCGGATCTCTTCTGGCGAGTCAATAATTGAAATTCGTGATCTTGGATCAGTGTCTGACTTGGACATCTTCTGGGTTGGTTTTCTGAGTGACATGATTCTTTTTCCAGGGACGACAACTGCCTCTGGAATTGTGAAGACAGGTTTCCCATCAGCTTCCGTCAGGTAGGAATTAAAACTTCGAGCCAGATTCCGAGTAAATTCAACATGCTGCAACTGGTCGTGACCCACTGGCACAAGTGTCGTGTCATAGAGAAGAATATCCGCAGCTTGTAGAACAGGATAGGAGAACAGTCCAAGCTTCAAAACAGCAGTAGCTTCATCAGCATCCAATGATGTCTCATCAGGAAGATTCAATTTGGACTTCCATTGCGTCATTCGGGAAAGGTAGCCAGTCGAAGCCACGTTGCTAAGTATCCACATAAGCTCACTATGATGGGAGACATGGGACTGGAAGAAAACGGTAGTTGTTCCTGTGTTCTTCAGACCTATCGCGAGTAGGGAAGCGAAGGACTCCTTTCGCAACTGCTTCCGTTGCTCCTTGGGCAAACTCGCAGTGAGAGCATGAAGATCAACAATCGAGAAGTACTGTTCTGTTGAGTGTCTGGTGGTGGCTTCTACGCTAAAGCTTGCATCATGGTAGTTTTTCCATTGGCGGAGTGCTCCGATATAATTTCCCAAATGAGGGACACCAGTTGGTTGAATGCCTGAGAAAACGACTTGGGGTATTTCTGCCGATGTGTGGGCTTCTGCCTGCGTGTCACCAAGCACCAAGTCACTAGCAGCGTGCTTCGTATCGCTTGCAGTACTTCGTTTGTCTAAGGCAGAACTTGTCGTTTGAGGTTGGTAGCTCTTTCCACTGGTATAAAAGCTTCGAGACCCAGACCAGAGGGACGGCTGCTGAAGCAATCTAAGGGACGGACGGCAAGCGCGAGAAAGCATCATAAAATTCAAAGGAGTGAACGCGTCTCCAAGAGCACGCAGAATGCAGAAGAGTACAAAAACAATATCTCTCTAAGTCTGATGAAAGGACGAAGATGAATTGAGGATGCTGCTCAGGTGATAGATGCCAAGACACAAAGTTGCATGCTATGATTTTTGCGGTACCGTAGTGGTCGACAAGGCTGCACCACCGAGGAGAAAAGGGGCAACTCTTGTTCGTGTAACTACCTAGGTCAAAAATAAAGTATACGTCTTCTTCTAAATACCCATCTGAAGCATCTATATAGGAGAATTGTATATGTGACATCAAGTAATGCTCACATCATTAGTGCCAAAGGGCTACGTTGGGTAACACAGCATCGGGTAGTCAAGATCTATTGACCCATTCCTTTAAGAGAAAGATGCATTGATGCGGCTTTTGCTACGGCGTGCACCATTGTTAGGTTGATAATCTGTCGCCGCCGGTGAATCTCAGAATTTGTTCACAGAACTGTCTTCTAAGCCTTCGTCCACTCTGCCTTAATTAGGTCAGCAGCTTTCTCACCGATGCCATAACTACCATCAGTTAGCAAAGTGTTCAATGGTTCCAAAAAGAAACGCTTACGCAGGCATCTGAGTATGACCACCGTGCAAAGATGGCATGGAACTACAATCTGCAACCCTTAAACCTTTCACCCCTCGAACATTCAGCTGCGCATCGAGCACAGCAAACTGATCCTCCGCAGCTCCCATCTTGCAGGTACCGGCGGCGTGATAGCACGTTGTTGCATTTTGCTTGACATGTGGAATCCATTGTTCGCGGGTTGTGAAAGTATGGTGTTTGGCAGCTGGCTAAGTTTTAATAACGTCTTTGGTCTCAGACTGGGTGAAGCACATACTCTGTGGCCAGGAGCCCTTTACAACATCTTTGGTTCCGGCGCCATTTAGTACGATTTCATTTCCCAACTGACAACCCTCAGTCAGAACTAGCATATCAAGAGGATCTGAGAGATAATTGCAGTCGATGATCGGGTTCTCGGATGGATCAGCGGATTTCAAGGTTACTGTTCCTTTTGAACGTGGTGAGAACAGCTCAGTAATCATCGCGAACGCATGCTTTTTATCTGATTTCCATTAGCGATTGTTGACATCTCAAGGTACATACTCACCAATCGGGTAATTATCGTACTGCTTCGGGCTGTTTTTGAAAAAGCGTTGGTCAGCAAGATCGGTTGTGAAATTCAGAAATGACAGGATTTTTGAGCAGCTCTATCAACGTTGAAGGGAGTGGTTGCTTGGAAAAGCCTCATGTGGGACAGCTAGGGACCTACCCGCCATAGAGCTGTGTCCATGTTAGCTACTGTATTTGCTGTAGTATGGAAGTTGATTTACCTCCGTGGTAAAGAATTCAATGTTTGGCTGCTTTTGTGTGAGCCCCATGGGATCGCGGCATGACTCCGTTTTCGCCTTCTGCCACAGTGGATCATCTTTGAGTCGGTCATCGAGCCTTGCGAAAGCAAATGCTCCGAAGGGGAAAGTTGACAGAACTCCAGTTTTCTTCTCTTTGTACAACATATAAGCAGCCATTGCGGCATCGCCATGGTATCTGATAGGTTAATCAGTAATGCACAAAAACGTTGTCCAAGATAAGCACGTACACTAGGTGGTCATTGGTAAGTCCATCTTTGGACACCTCATAAAAAGCAAAAACAATCTGTTATACGTCAGAGGTGCGAGGCGCAGAGAATATGAAGTTTACGAACAAGATGATCAAGTAGGTTCTTGCCAACTCCAGGAGAGTCAACGAGAGTCTTGATGCCCAGCTTTTCGAGCTCTGCTCTCGGGCCAATACCAGAGCGAAGCAAGACAGCTGGAGAGCAATATGCACCTGTCGAGTATTAGTTGTTGTGCCTCTCTTTTGGCTTTCGGTTCTTACCAGACGAGACAATTATCTCCTTTTTTGCACTCACATCTCGCTTTGCACCGGTTTTGTCGACGAGAGTAACGCTAGTTGCTTGTAATTGTCCATCCTTTTCTTCAAAGTTGATTTTGTCCACCAGTGTCTCGACGACGATATCAATGTTGTCCTTATGCTGGTCGTTAGTTACAAAATCCGCTCCAGTCGTTCGGATGCCCTTGTGGTGTGTCCTTGGAACGTGTCCACATCCGTGAGGTGTCTCGCCATTGGTGAACATATCGTGAACCAGGGGCAGTCCTGAAGATTCCATGGATTTGAGCATTAGTTGAGAGATAGGAGCAAGATCGTGAGGTTCAGTATGCAACGGTCCATTGTAACCATGTGCCTTTTCATCTGCCTCGAACCATGATTTGTTATGAAATGTCTCAGCCTAGAGACGTCAGTAAAATAGGCATGGGACCATGACATCCCTCCCACCTTGCGCATATATGAGAAGAACTCGTCGCCGGACCATCCAGGAAGACTGAATTATTTAGCTGACACTCATAAATGGAGCTCAGAAAACTCACTTCCAGTCGTCATAGTCCTGCTTACTTCCCCATATGCAGAGCGTACCATTCACGCCTGATGAGCCACCCTGGATGAAGGTATCAGAGTAGGTTACTTCCATGGTGATGCAACAGAGCATACCAGAAACTTCCCTCTGCTGAGTTTGACCTGTCGTCCATCAACACCATCCATTTCCTCCGTAACGAGATTCCAGTCGGTCTCGGAATCGAAGTTCTTCGACCATCCTTTATGAGCGAATTTGGTCAGTCGTGTTCCAAACCAGCTAGTGACAACAGAGATGATTCGTCGCTTACCGCCGACCATATGGACATTCTCCAGATCCTTGTTATGAGGGCCAGCCTCGACGAGTAAGATCCGAGCATTGGTGTTCTCCGCAAGCCTGCCGGCGATCACACAGCCTGATGTCCCTGCACCACTGACCAGTCGTGTCAATGAGGCAGCTCAATTGCACTTTAGATGTTCACTTACCACACAATAAAATCATATTCCTCATCCTCTGTGAGACGTCCGGGCGACATGATGGGAGGTTGCTCTGTGATGTCAAATGATCGAACCGGAACGGCTCGAGATCCCGTATGGAGTTGAATCGAACCGTATCGTGGTCGGATACCTGAGCAGACATTGGTATATATCAATCGATCTGCCCGACCATGGAAATATTCCACACTAATGGATCTGACACTCCATGCTCCCCATGATGGAGGCCATTCCAAAACTCAATCCCCGGTCCCCTCAAAGGTCCTAATGTGTAACTGTTCTGAGATTGGCTCGTTCCAGTGGTAACCCCGCAACTTTCGCAACATTCCGAGTCCCCGAGTGAGGACGATGCATGCGCGGAATGGTTTCCTTCCCCATCATTCTCCCCTAGTCTCCCCTTTTGTCCTTTGTCCTGTTTGGGGTATTACATAATTCCAATCCTGGATGCCTCACTCTTCCTGTATTCTTTGTGATGAGAGTTGTCTCTTTTCTATGTAAGTGCCCCTCGGGCAGCCATAATACAATCCATGCCTTGGCTTCAATGAGTCCAGATATCGCAAGTCTGCGACCGAGGTTTCCTGGTCTCGGCGGAGGCTTCCAAGATGTACCTTTCAAGATCGGCGCTCCTCTGAGTAATTGTGCGTAGACTCAGCCCAGCACTCGAGGCGAGTCCCCGTGGGTACCACGGGTGAGAAGTGGGCCTTGATGCCGAATTGACCCTATACATAATAAATTAGATCCCGGTCGTGAAGATGATTTCTGCTGGGATGTGAGGTCGTTTTGTTGGCTGTACCTTGGAATTGAACTGGCTGTGCTCCAAGGATCGGTGTTCTCGCTGTAATTAACAGGCAAGCGTAAACAGAAGGCTCCATTACCGTGACGAGTGCCTGAGACACCTCTTGTGGCATCAAAGAGTTTCACGAATAGCAAAGGACCAGAATCCTGGCGGAAAACGTATTATGTGATACGTAGTACCTTACAGCTAGTTTGTGTTTTCAACATCATGGCCTTCGCTGTTATCAAGGAGGGAGAAGAACAAGAAGAAGGCTGGTGCTGGTAGGTATCGCTGGTCAGCAACCTGGAAGCTAAGACACTAGCCCTATTGAGGTCTTCAGGCATGTATATATATTGATGTCCCGGAGCGAGAATTTCCCCTGAAGACCTCCATCTGGAATTATTAGGACCATCCTTTTGGCCATTCTTATCCTTTTCCACCATTCGATAAAAGAGTGGTACTGCGCAGCGACAGCCAAAGTGAACTTTGTCGAGAGAGCAATCGAATCCTTGATGCACTGTCCCATTAGTTTCAATGTAGGTTCAGAGGGTCAAAATAACTGTTCTTGAGCACGAGACCACTCAAAAGGTCGACCTAGGTAGCCATAGCAGTCAATCATACACCTCTTAAAATCTATGCTAATGCCACGCGACGTCCTGCCTCGGTGAAGCCATCTCAGTCCCGATATAACTCTTACATCCCATTATCGTTGTACAATGCAGAGCCAGAATGCTGGCTTAAAATGGAGCTTTCACAAGCGGGGAGTATATTTCTGTACAATGATCTCCTCTCACAATTGTTGCCTCTTACATCCACAAGGGTATGCTTGTAGGTTTCCAATCACGTGAAGAAGGTCTGCTCGGCTTGATCTCTTGTCCCATCCCTGACGTCTGTGACACCTACACCAGGGCCTCTGACGCCCTGCTTGTGCATCATCCGCACCAAGTCACGATTGCCTGCGGCAGCCTTGTTGAAGCCAAAGAGTCGTAGTTTCTCGTCCAACTCCTTCTCAAGATTTTCAAATTGCTTGTCCATGCCTTTTGCCACATCTATAGTTGGAAGCGAACGTTAGTACTCAATCAAAAAAGCTGCACGGGGCCATAGCTTACCAAGACCCTCGAATTGCCAAACATTTGCCTTCATGCCCACGCCGTAGAACTGCCACTTGCGCACAAACGCTAACCAAATCTCCACTACAGCTGGGTCGCCATCATAGATGGTTAATAATCTGCGTCTTGTGATTCTCTCGAAGTTCTCTTTACTCTTTTTGAAGATGAATGGCGACCTTGGGACGGTCCACCGTTCAATTTTCTTCGGTAATGGAACGGGTCCCGAGCAGGGCAAACCGAGCCAGTACGCAGCGCGCACAGCAAAATCAGCGTAGAATTCGAGGTTGCGTACACTGTAGGATCGCATCTGTAGTGAGGCGACAGGAATCCCATGGGTAGTTTTGTGACGGAGAGGAGTGCGGAACGCGGCAAGGACATTAGGTGGAACATTGACTGTGGCCGGGTCGAGGTCGTCATGGTCTTGCTCTGACGGTTGTGGTGTTATAGTGGTGATCGGTGCCTTCGTTTTCTTTGTAGAAGATACCATTGGAGCTCTGGAGCCTTTTTCTGCTGCAGCTTTGGAATGCTGTACGGTGGTCTTTGGAGAGTCGATCTTCTCCTTGGTTGGTGGTGGTGATACTTGAGATCCTTCGCCATCTGGCTTTGAACTTTGACTACTCTCTGTCTCCCAAGGCGTCGGCTCCTCATCTAATCCCTGTATTTTTCTTGAACCAACTTCTGGCATCGGGAACCCTGCAGTGATGTCTTCCGGGGGTGAAAGTCGGGTAATGCTGGAGGAGAAAGGCCGTATTTGTCGGGTTTGCGAGCGGAGTAGTCTCGCACGTGCCAGCGATGAGGTACTCTATATATTCGAGTCAGTTAAAGAGGGGGTTCTTTGGTGCAGCGCATCTCTGCATGCGGGAGAGAGGCGACATACCTTGCATGTTTGACAAGTATTCAGAGCTGTCCGGAGACATCGTGGTACCGACATGCTAGGCCACAGCTCTTCCTAGTGATCTCTTGAGATACTCCAAAGAGGTAGTTCTGGAATGCGCAAGCTCGTGCAGATGGCTGCGAGCTGCGGAGCGAAGAAATCACAGAATCGTTAAATGGATTACATCCTGCTCCTTCGGCTGGGGATCTTGGATGATCTCCGAAAAAGATATCCTTCGCTTGGCAGAGAAACGCCTGTTCACGTGATCAGGCTGACCGTATCCTGCTGCTTGATCTAACTGCCTGATTAGGCATTTAAATGTTGCCGCTTCAGAGATGCATTGTGTAGACGTTTCAGAAACCTTCATTGAGAAAATGCATGACACCTTTTAGAACCAGCACCCTTCACGTGTGATTCTCGTCTTTAGAGAAAGGGTTGATCGATGGGGCTGTCAGCTGAAGAAGTCCAGCGATCGGTTCATGTTCATAACAATCACAAGCCCTCGACTCACATGCAGGCCATACACGATCAGGTAGCCTTTTCCCCCTGGTCTGCTACTGTTCTACCTGATGGTTGTTTGACTTCCTCATGTGAACAAGGGCTGATGATCCTGTAACACTTTCTCAAAACTCAAAATAGCACTGATACATGCATGGTTCTTTGATGGCTGAGTTGATCGTAAGACGGGTCTCTCGGGTTCTGTTTGACGACAGTAGCCATCGCGGCACCGATAACACAGGACTGGGTATGGAGGACTATTTGAAGGCCCCTATTCTCCCCTTTTCATCATAATTGTCAACATTAACCAGCAAAGACAATCAAGTTCCAAGTTCTATTAGTCAAAGACGAAACGGCCACCCATCCCAAGTCCCAGAGTGGAACACTTGTCACCCACGACGACCACGAGGTTGTCATGGATCTGCAACCCTGGCTTGATGCAACCAGCCCAGATAGACTCGGTGTGCATGATGCCTGGGCTGTTACTAAGACCGACGATGCCTTTGCTTTTAGCAACCAAGTGGGCATTCAAAAGGCCTCTATGGCCTGGACTTCCGCATCAGAAACGAGGTCGCCATGGACGGCACGGTCACTCGAGGTATTGCAAAGGAGGCGACTGAATTCAGGAGCGGGCATGATTTTAGCTTTCTCTCACACTGGAACAAGTTCAACTCGATCGAACAGAATGGGAATACGCTCAGGTCGCCAAATATTTAGGCAATGCCACACGATCAGACCAATTCCTTTTGAACTCGTCTGCTATCAGCCAGGGCGAGTACCAGCATATTCCCAATCTTCACTTTTATCACTCAAATGAACCCGCCTCATTCTCAAGCAACACCCGTTGCCTGCTTATACGCAGCCTCAGCCAGAGGCTCGCCCAACGCGGCATAAGGCGGCATAAAAGCCTTTATCATATCCGCATTTGTTTTCGAACGAGTAAACACTCCCCGCGGGTTTGAAAAACTTCGGAACCCTTCCACTCCATGATGTCTGCCCATGCCGCTGTTTCCTGAACCGCCAAAGGGTAACGATGGAAGAGCTCCTTGTAAAGCCGCACAGTTGATCGCCGCACCGCCGGAGTTGGTGTTGTCGATGATTTTATTGGCGGCATCGATGTCGTCGCCGAACACATACAGACCGAGAGGTCGTTCGCCTGCATTGATCTCTTCAACGGCAGCGTCGATGTCATCGTATGGGATGATGGGGAGGATGGGACCGAAGATCTCGTCTTGCATCACCTCGAGATCTCGCGGAGGGTCGACGAGGAGTGTCAGCGGAAGCTGTCGCTTCGTGTTCTCTGTCTGTACCTCGCCACCGAGCTTGATCGATTTCACACCAGCCTTCTCAGCCTCGCTGACCAACCTGTTGATTCTATCAAGGTGACGTTGGGAGATGATTCCAGTGTTGTCTGCAGATGAGGTATAATCGGCCAGTTTCGACTTGAACAGCTTCTCTGCAGCATCGGTGAACGCAGCCACCTCGTCTCGTGGGACCACGACATGGTCGACAGATATGCACATCTGGCCATTTTTCAAAAGTTTGGTGCCTATTATCGACTCAACGTTCTCGTCGTTGACGGAACCCTTCTGCATGATGGCCGGGCACTTTCCACCAAGTTCAAGCGTCACAGGCACAAGATTCTTTGCGGCTTCGGCCATTACAAGCTTGCCCACTGCTGGGTTGCCTGTATACAGAATGTGGTTGAATTTGAGCTGCGAGAAACGTTTCGAGAGCTCCAAGCCGCCGTTCACCACGGTGACAAGGTCCTCGGGATAATTCTCCTTGATCATCTTAGCCAGGAGAGCGCCAGTTGCCGGCGTAAACTCTGATGGCTTTATGATCACACGATTTCCGGCAGCGAGCATCTCACATAGTGGGCCCAGCGATAGGTCTAGGGGGAAGTTCCACGCTGAACCAATGAGCTTAAGTTTTCACTAGGTAGAGGAGAACAACTTACGGACAATGTTCCCAATGACACCTTTGGGTTGATACCGCACTTCTGCAGCGGCATCCCCAAACATATGTGGATCGAATTCTCTGAAATCAGCAGCCGTCCACTTGTCGATTTGGGACAGTACATAAGCGGCTCTCCCTGCCACACCCAAGATCTCCACCAAATCGACAGCTACCTTTGGGTGACTGCCAAAATCCTTGTTCATGGCCGCCAGGATGGCTTCTCTGTTTGAAATGACCATCCCAGGGATCTTGCCGATGTTGGCTTTTCGTTCTTCGAGGGAAGGACGCTGATTTTTCAAAAATGCTTTTTTCTGGAGCGCCAGAGCATTTTCAAGCTGTTTGATGGCTGCGTCGTCCGACATTGTGACCACTTCTTCTCCTATCTTGGTTGTCGTTCTAATGCGAGAAATGTCAAAAAGACTTCTTTGATTTAAAACTCTCCACCGAGAACCTGTTGCGGTTATAAGCCGAGACGTATGTTTAGTAGACTGTTGGACGCCTTTGACAGGCGAACTAGTTGAAGACTTTTGTGAGACAACGAGATATCTTGGTCCTTAATGTAGTTATAGCATGTACATAACTTTATGGAAGTATTCGCTAGCCGTGCTGGACGCCTTGAGGGGCCCAGAGTCAAGTATTTACCTTGGTTAGCACGGAGGTGGGGTATGGGTAGGTAGCCTTGAAGGGAACCAGAACGATCCGAGGTAAGTGTATCACCGTGAGTTTGTCATGGTCCCCGATTCGTCACCACTCCCACGGCATCAAGAATACGCTTGCAATATCATGTCCGGCGGACGAGCCTGCTGAAAATGGATAACAGAATCGTAGTTCTCATCCGGTGTGATTTTTGTTCCCCGATGTCAGGTCGCATTACGTCGGGAGGATGACTCGATAGGCCTAGCCTCGAACGATGGAAAGTCCACATGGTGGCAACTGCTGGATGACCAGATAATTCCAATCATCGCAGTTAGTATGTGTTACTGGTGACAGCGTCGAAACTCGAGCCCTACATGCCTGAGGTATAGCACGTAGTCTCCTAATTATGGACACCTACCCAAAGACTGGTAGGTACTTAGTAGGTACAGACGAAGACAGCCGCCCAAACCAAAGGAGAAAGGTGGGAATCTGACGCCAAGCCCTCCCTCGTACCCACAAATAAGCCACATCTTTCCTCGAGTCATATTCTAATCCTCCAGATTTTCGCTGAAAATATTGCCACAGATCGATACGCCCCTCCGGCGATCCCCAAGTTTCGATAGCTCAGTGGTAGAGCGAGAGATTGCAGTTATTTCTAGACAAGTTATCTCTAGGTCACGTGTTCGAACCACGTTCGGAACTATTTTTAGTTATCTAGGCTATGTTTGCCTTGTTTTTTCTCTTTTTGGACGATCGAAGTGTTCTCAACACGTAACTTGGAGATCTACCCAGTCTCGAGTTAGTCCTTTACTTTAGTTCCTTATAGTAAGCACGAAATGAATTACATGACCTATTGGTCTTCAGCGGGATCTTAAGGTGAGCACCATCCACCTAGCTAAGATGGCCAGATCACGAGACACGACAATCAAGTTACACGGTATCAGGCATGCTCTTGAAATGATTGACCTATAAGTTTCTTTTTTTTCGGAAAATACAGATAAATAGGTTTGATGGCATTCAAATGAACTGAGCCTCCTTAGGTCTTCTGTACCCCTGGTTGAATACCCTCTTTTTCTGAAGGCTGGCGGTGAAATGTTTCTATTCGACATGACCGCCCCAGATATCTATTCTGCTTGCAACTGAGAGGAGTTCCTACTCCAACTCAGATTCACGATAGTGGTCACAAAGGGGCAGTGGAACAAATAGGAGTCAAGTGATTGATTTAGACATTGATTTACTAAGCTTCATGATTGCATTGCTGCCAACTATCTAACCCATACTCGTTTGTGTGATTGTGTCCTAACGATGGGCATATTCAATCCAACAGGTCCAAATTACCGATAGTAGGGTTTCGTTCTCAAACATGTCATCGTTACAAGAAAGGCCAACTGGCCACGCAAGGAATTCGTAACTCTTGATCTCATACCAAATCTCATAATGAGAAGAATTATCTTTCTAGAATGATAATTCCTTCCGATGATTCGATCCAACAGGAATGACCAGACTTAATAGACAAAGAAAGTCTCGTATGAAAAGGTGAATAAGTCGTATCCAAAGCACCAGTAAGCAACAACATAAAGCTTGCAGTGCTAAAATAGTGATGTCTGGCTGCGGCCGCCCAAAGACGGACGGTTCGAAGGTTGAACGCCATTAATTTGTCCTCCATTCTGAGCCGAGAAGTCACCGATTCTTCCAAAGCCCTGGAGAATGTCGACGCCTTCATCATTGTCAGATACATCATTCTCGAAAGAGTTGAAGTCAAAAAGATCATTTTGCGCGTCCAGTGCTGCAGTGCTGTTCAGAGAACTCTTGAGCGGAGAGCCAGTATTGGTCACTCCAACAGTGGCTTTGAGAAGATGACCACGATGAGGAGTCCTTGCATTCACTTTCAGCATGCTTCCACTCAACTCGCCGAGGACGACTCCACTAGTCATGGGTCGGCCAAGCGAGCTTCGCTGTTGATACATTTTCAACGGGGAGGAGGTGAATGCTGGTGTGAATGGTGTCAGAGTGTTGACAGGATCGGAGAATATCTCAAAGGATTCGTCTCCAAAACCAGAAGGTGTAACAGCCGAGTATCCAAACGGACTACTTGGGTTGATATCAGTCTGCCAAGCGCCATTCCCCTTCATTGGAGAATTTCGAAAATCCTGCATAGCTTGCCGATGAAGATGGAGTTGAGTATTTGGGGAAATGGATTGGGGTGGCCTTTGGGGCTTCTTGAAGCGGACTGCTGGTGTCACTGGATTTGCACCCATGGCAGGACCAACACGTACGGGAGAGGACAGCTGGGCATAATCTCCACCAAACGAGCCGAATCTGGTGTGACTAGGAGTGAGATCGTGAGAAGAAGCTCGAAGGCGAGCTATTTCCTGTTCTGCTCTCCCCGCACGCTTCTTGTTCAATGGCTCAATGTCAAGCTCCGAAGTCAGAACGATTTTGTTCTTGTTCGGTCGCAGAACAGAGGACTCGATAGACGAAAAGTATCCGCTATCATCAGGTTTGTTTAAAGTGATCTTCTGGCGATGTGCTGATGATGGTCTTTGAATCCGGTTAGTAGGGGAGGATATATTGCGACGATGGCGAGATCCAACTACAGGCGGAGAGGAATCCAAAGCCTCTGGTGGCGACGACTTGGGTTGTGGAAGGGATGCCATGGAGACTGCTGCCTCTTGCTCATTAAGGGCAGGGTCGGACGCAGGCAAGGTGGCATCGGATGAGAGATCGGGAAGTGCGGGAGCAGTCCGAGGTCTGGGTGGTTCGCTTGACTGGTTGATAAAGAGATTTGGTGTCATAGAGCTAGATAGTGGCTGTGCCATTTTCATGAGCTCAGGGCGCATGATGCCAGATTGCATTGACATATTGGACGAGTTCCCTCGACGAGTTTTGTCTTTGAAGAAGCTGCTCTCGGTTCCAGGTTCGATCATCCAGTAGCAACCCTTGCCAGCATCACCCTTGGGTCGTTCTTTCTTGATGAATGACTTGTGAAGCGACAAGTTGTGTCTGATACTGTTATGCCAGCTTTGTTTTGTGTCCTCGCGATAATATGCGAAAGTGTTGGAGATCCACTCATAGATTTGCGAGAGTGTCAACCGTCGATTGGGTGCCCGCAATATGGCCATCCCAATCATTTGGGCGTAACTGAGATTTGGCTTGTTGCCGTCGTCGACCACAGGAGGCATATCCTCGGGTGCTGGAATGTCTTCTGAAGTTGATTCGTCTTGCCTCGTGCGTTTGAAGGACCGTTCCACAGTTGCCTCTGCGTCGGAGTAAGACCTCTTGAGAACGTTCTTGCGCATGTATGATGGTTCCGGGAAGTCTACGAAGGTCTCGTGAGTTGCAGATTGGGGAAGCATGTTCTCCTGTTGATATGTGGAGATAGTACTGTCAAACGTGGTGAACAACGATTGTTGTTGCATAATTGCCATTGGGTGAAACTGTGGTTGGGAAGGGACAGCAGGGCGTTTGACTGGAGAGTCAGTGTAGATGTTGGCAGTAGGATGAGGTAGCGGGATAGAAATGTAGTTTAGGTTCGTATAATTGATCTCAGCCTGGGTATAGGGCTGACTTTTCACCGGCGACAGGTGTTTTTCTGTCATCATTGTTCTATTGAGAATCATCTCCGATGGTAGCGGGGGGTTCCTCATAGGTTGAAGGGGCATGGCCGAGGGTTGCAACTGTGGTCGTGGTTTATTGATGGGTGAATTGTTGGCTACGACTGGCATCGGGTCCTGGTGGATGTGAAAAAATGGGTGTTGACGCGTCGATGCCATGTTGGCTAATGGCGATACCGACCCTAGGTATCCAGAGAAGTGTGATTCAGGGTCGAAAACGCGTAAAATTCGTCGTCGTGGTTCCCATTAATCAAGTCGTCGAGGCTGAAGTGACGATGCAGCAAAGCAGGCTGGTGACCAAAAATTTCAACACAGGTAGGCTGTAAGGCGACTTTAATTTAAGATCAAGACTTGCAGGAAGGGAAGAGATTTGATGGATGTCAGTCAAAAGGTAGTTGTCGAAGGCTGCTGGCTGGGTGGTGGACGTGTCTGTGCGGAACAAGCTGGAGTCGGGCTTTCTGGACTGCGTTGGATCGAGGGGCGAAGAAGGGTACCGTAGGAATGCTGAGCCTCCGGAAGGGATGGCTAATGAAGTCGAAATGGTCGTGTACAGCATATATCATGCCATCTTGGTGGGATGAATCAATGATTGAAGGGTAAAGACAAAGAGTTTAATTGTTTACAGCTTGGAATAGTCGAGCGTTGAGTGATGCAGAGACGAATCGCGGGTGCGAAGTAGGCGAGTAGGATGCGTGGAGAGAAGGCGGGCTAGTGTTATAGAAGAGGGACACAAGAAAAGGTTGGAGGATTTTCGAAGTGGGACACTGCTACTGCTACTGTAGACACGGGCGTAGATTGTAGGGCTTTGGGGAGTTGGAAGCAAGAGTTGAGCCTGAGGACGCGAGCTTGAGGTCAGATTCAGTTCTGGGCAGTGACGCGCTCTAGTGGTACGAGTTGGAAGTGGGGGGCATGGCCCATGGCTTGAGCTACTAGCGGGCACGCGCCAACTCGTGACTTCTGCTAGGCCAGACTTAGCCCTACGGACAAGAAAGGTTTGGCGCTACGAGTGCCTCTTTCACGGAAAGCCAATCCTGTCGGCTCCAGTTTGCCTCTGAAGAATTTCCAGATACCGGACCCAATCATTTCGCCATCTCTTCTGACGTGGAATGCTCAAAGACCTCAGAAATTGCCCACCAGTTCCTGGCCTGTGTCAGCCATCACCTTCAGCGTGCTGGTAATTGGGCACATCTATCAATAAGATTCTCCTCAGCAGCCTCTTCCGGGTCTTGCAATGTACTGGAGTGCTTCTCGGCTCATTTTTCCCACCCTTGTGCGGGCTGATCCAGGGTTTGCCCTGCGACCGGGGGGCGCGTCGCGCGTCGCATGGCCGGATCAATACTTCTTCCATCAGTCATCGGGCCCTCAACTTGGAATGCCTGTGTTGCAAGTAATTCCGGATCACTGCCAGGATCCATGGACATTTGGACAATGTCCATCCCAGGCTCCCACAAAAATGCAGCCTGGGCATATCTTCAGATTGAACATGAATCTGCCATTATCAGCCCAGTTGTGGGTGGACATCCATTGACACATCCGACACCTGCCACTAATGTGGCTGCTCTAATTTGCCTCTTTGTCTATATCCTCCCTTCAACTGACGGCATACTCTGATAAGGGAAGACCACACCAGGCCACCTCAATTGTCCACTTTTTATATTCAACCCTTGTTCCATACTTCCGATCCAATCTGGAGAAAGCCTTCGTTGACGCTTTTTGACATGCAAAATCCCAGCCAGATGTCCCAAGCCACGTTGTATCTAATTCAATAAAAAAGACTTATTGAAGAGCCATCCTTGTAACTCCGTCGGTTATGCCCACAAATGCCGCTCATACGCTTCAGATAATCCTCCAGTCAATCAGGAGTCCAAGAAAGTAAAGAGATTCGTATGTAATATGTTCAACGCTCGGTCCGCATCTCTCTCTTCAATGACACAGGTGATGTTGATCTCACTGGCCCCTGTGTAAATTGTTAGCATGCTCGGTTGGCACTCTGCACAGTGCATTGAACCCTACCTTGCGAGATCATCTCGATATTCACATTGTTTTCTCCCAGAGTGGAGAACATCCTGCCTGCAACGCCTACCATATTTTTCATTTGCTTGCCTACCAGACTCACGATTGCCATCTCGGGAATGACATCGACGGTGCCGAAGCTTCGGAGCTCTTCAATGGCCCCACGAAGGTCCTGATCCACAATCTGATATTCGTCATCACCACCGCCTGTGTACAAGGGTGCTTCCGAATGCAGCGCCATCGACATGTTGACCTCGCTCGTCGAAATCACATCGACCGACAAGCGCCACTTGTCCAGCGTGGCGAATATCCCGGCGAAGAAGCCGTGTGACAGGGAACGCTTGTTGGAATGGATGTTCATGACGAGGATCTTGTGTTTCATGGTCACTGCTGTTGGACGCTTCGGGCCTCGACGCTCACCCAGATAACTGGAGCTCCTTGAGCGGAACAGCTTGGGATCATGTCCTGATGACGCAGAATCAAACTCGGACCCCGAATCGGGATAAATGATGGTGCCGCTCCCTCTGGGGTTGATCACGTTCTTGATCCGTATGGGAATCCGTGCTCGAATGACTTGGTCCATAGTCGAAGGATGGATGACCTCAGAGCCATAGAAAGTGAGCTCGGCAGCCTCAGCTGGGCTGATTTGAGGAATCAGCTTCGCTGTAGGGACTTTCCTGGGATCGGCTGTGAAGATACCGTCCACCTCTTTCCAGATCTGCAGCTCCTGCGCACGCATTCCCACGGCAACAAGAGCAGCACAGAGATCAGTATACCCTCGGCCAACTGTGGTCAGCAAACCCCGCGGAATGGCCCCAAAGTAACCTGTAATAACGGGAACTTTGCCCGCGCTGTCTTGTAGTCTTTTGGCCAGAGAGGCCGCCACATTGTCATAGAATTGCTGATCCAGACTGTGCGGCACTTTGAAATCAACGACATCGGCAAGATCCACGTAGAATGCTTCAACTCCCCTATCTTCCAAGAGTGCAGTCATGAAGCGACAGCTCAGCTTCTCGCCCGTGCTCATGACTTTGTCTCTGGATCTCGGGCTGGTCTCACCCAAGGTCTGGGCAGCTTCCAGTATCCGCGCCACCAAGGCACATTCTTCTTCGATCTCATCCCGTAACCTCTGTCGTATTTGTTCGGCGTGTATGTAGGCATCGGCGTTTTCAAGATGGTCCAGCCGGACATCGTCGATCAATCGCTTATATTCTTGAGTCTTGTGATGTTCGGCTTCGGATGCGGCTCGTAGGAGTCGGTTGGTGGTACCTGCAGCTTTGGTACTACTGGATCTCTGGTGTTAGGAGTCAATGGATGTCCTTGAAATCTTGGGGATCTGAGTCATACAGCTGAGCAGACTATAGCGACATCCGCTTCAAGTATACTGGTTTTGACGACATTGACGATGTCCTCAGGGAATTTGCCAACACTTGTACCTATAGTAGTCAGGAAATGGACCTATTGCGCAGGAACTGGAAGTGGAAACTGACCGCCAAATTTTAGCACATTGATCGCACGAACAGGGTGGAATGTCTCGCCGTTGACAAGTGGGCGGTTCAAACTTTGGCCATTGGCGGTAGGATGGACTGTCATGATGGCGCTTGGAAGAAGTTATTTGGGACCAGCGTGACCATGCTTTTGGGAGAGTCTCGAATGTACTTAGGTAGGAGCTATGAAAAAAGAATTATGACTCGGCATGTAATGAGATCTGGTGGAGTGAAATAGAGTGCGGGCATGGGGTGACCAACTGCAAACACCACCAAGGGCACTCGGATCTGGGCCTCCCAAGCCTCCCAAGCCTCCCAAAGACGAGGGGAAATCCCCTCAGCCGCCGATATCGAAGCCCGGCAGAATAAATTTCTGTTTTTTCTGGGCGGTGACAGGTGGTGTATTGAGGGACAAGCCAATCGGTCGATTGTGAATTGGGGGGCTTGGATTTCTCCCGTGACTCTTTGCTCCGATGAACGATCGCATCATCCCGTATTTGGTTTCCATTTAAAGGGTTGATCCTCGTACTCGGCATAGAATGATCAAAGCCCAGCGACAACCATCATGTAATGCTTTGCCTCCTCTAACACATCGCCGTAAATGTTGTGATCAATATCTCACTATATGGCAACCCATACCAGAAGATCGTGTTCATATCCTGCTCTCCTTTGCCCAAGAGTAGCCTCCACATTCCAGACCAGTTCTTGGCATTCTACGTGGACGGTGGACCGCCATGTCAGTGTCATCTCATCTCACCGTGATTGCGTACTTCCAACTTCAAGTTCCAGGCAGAACCTACAAAGCACCTAGGGAGTCCTACTAGGTGCACAACTCATCACTGACGCCTCATCAGGAAGTGCCACATTCAACAGATCAACTAATCCGAACTTGATGATGTCTGGTCCCAGCCACACTAGCCTCGTGATCATCTTCCACAAGGCGACAGTGTTTACCAAAGCCGCTGTTCTCGTCACCAAGTGACAAGTTGCACATTTCCTTCCCTTGAAAACTGTGAAGTGACCGCTTGATCAACATCTCCAATTCTTCCTACGATACTAGATCATGGGATCTCCGGAGTCTGAAGAATATCTCCGTTGTCCGTACTGCGGTTTTCGCAGCCGCGACTTCGACCATCTGGAAATACATTGTATAGAAGTCCATACTTCGCAACAAGAAAGCATACCCCGTCCTGACAAGGACAATAAATCCATGTCGCAACCGCCTTTGAACGACTTTGAGTTGGCTCAGCTCCTTGCATTTGAGGAAGCTGGACTCCCAGCCGAACTTGCCTTGCACGATGTTCTACATGAGCCTTCCACAAAAACCCGTCACGATGAGGAAGGTGCGAATAGTAGCCCGCTGCCCGTACCTCAGGCTCAGTCCAACGATGGGGACGTTGATGAACAATGGGTAGGATGCTTCTGCGGTGAGCGTGTACATGTCCTCGAGCTCGATGCTCATGCCGACATGCATGCCCAGGAAAATCTGTCCGGTGTGGACATTGATTTGACCTCCGAGACACGCATGCCCCAGCCGTTGACTACAGAACACCATCCGCATAGTATCACCAAGTCTTTTACTACGAGCATACCTGAGTCACTTCGCAACGTTGATCAAGCACCGAATCGAACACCTACAAGAGGTAGCAAAAAGCGGCGGCCTTCTCTTAAGGAGATCTTTCTGGGCACATCGGCATCGCCAAAGAGTAAATCACCATACAAGGCAGTGTCGTCTAAGCAGGGCAAGACACGCCGTTTGGGAGTAAGTCTGGCAAACAAATATAAATTCCTTGTGTGGTCGACATGGCTAATAATGGACAGCGTGCTGAACTAGGCCCCTTCGCACATGAGCACCAAATGCCTGCCTGGCTCCACCGAATGCTGCAAGAAGGCGCTAAAGTCACCATCACTAACAGGATCGGTTCAGACGGTACTTTGCAGCGAGTCGAGACCATCGCCAACGAAACCCCCGGGCTGGTTCCAGTCCTTGCTCGTCTTTCTCAGCTTGACAAAACCGTTGAACGGGCCTTCTATTGCAGTCCAGACGTATGCCATGTGGCCAAGATGCCCAAGGAGGGAGGTTTTTGCGGATATCGAAACATTCAAATGATGGTCTCCTACATCCAGGCTGCTGGTGCCACTGGCTCTTCGCGCTTCCCTGGCAGGATTCCAAACATTTTGAAGGTCCAAGACCTTATTGAACAGGCTTGGGATATGGGATTCAACTCCATAGGTAGAGTTGAGACTGGGGGCATCAGATTGACACGCAAGTACATCGGAACCCCTGAAGCCCAAGCCTTGTTTATGAGTCTTGATGTTCCATGCGAAGCAGCAGCATACACTAGTACCAAATCCGTCGAGGCTGACGAAACCATGATGTGTGCTGTATGCGAGTATTTCGATGATGAAAGCACGGAGGACAATGATGACAAAGTGGTCATCACGGAAAAGCCCCCAATTTACTTCCAGCATCCAGGCCATTCAATGACTATCGTTGGGGTGGAGTGTAGATCCGATGGTCTTGTCAATTTGGTGGTCTTTGATCCAATGTTCAACCCCAGTGTGGATCTGAAAAGACTTGCCTTGAGCACGAGTCGAAATTTCAAATGCAATGCACCCGAAAAGTTGATGAAGGCCCATCGAAGAGGAGGCAAATACCTATCAAAGTATCGTGCCTTTGAGTTGCTCAAGCTCACATCGAGCACGCCTTCCTCGGAGGACTGACACGAGTTTGTCCATGCTTTTTTTTTTTTTGAGCGGAAGAATAGAAGGTCTATTATTGGCAGTGTATGAAGAGGATTATGGTGTGGCTTTTAAAATTCACAATTAGCGTTGCATAGCGATGGACGAAAGCGCATGTCAGCAGACTTTGACAGTGTCCTCGAGGAATCAAGGAAAGAGATTGTGTCTCACCTCGCAAATGAGCCATCAAGAGATTTGGCCTGCTCACTACCACTGTCCAATCGAGGCGTTATGCAAATGGCGTTATACTGAAACTGAAGCCTTAGGCCGGGCTGTCGCATGAGTCATTTCATTCGTAAATTCCGTGGTATGATACTACGTCTTTGCGAAGAGGAAGGAGATACTAAACTAGCCTTGAGTTGCAGTCTCCATTGTCTAGAAAGGAGGTGGCTAACTGATCCTGAATCCATATCCTCGTGGAACAACTTTGGTGGGACCAGTTTCCACACCGCGCCCCATGGTGGTCAAATTCTAGTCGAGGAATAAAATAGTCAGATAATCCCAAGCGTGCTCACGTCGACTCTTAACCACCGGGACTCAGCGCTGCTGATTGACGTATTCGTTGCCTCATAAACCACTAGACCAATTATTTATACTGGGAATCACTCTAGCAACTGCAACTTTCTACGTTTTGCATCCCTCTGATTCTGCGACATGTCAGGCCCTCAAAGTCAACCCCGACCAACGACACTGAACTTCATCACTCGCAACGCCAACAAGTTGTCCGAGGTGCGCGCCATTCTAGAGGTTGTACCAGGCTTGCACTTGCAGAGCCACGACGTTCCAGAGTTGAACGAAATCCAGGGCACGATTGAGGAGGTCGCGAGAGATAAGTGCTCAAAGGCTGCTGCAGTGGTAAGTATCCCGCTTTCTTATTGGGCCACCACCCATGGGTTCACATGCGTGAGTGATTAACTGATCACTACATGAGAGGACAACAATCTTCCTTTTGGTGGTGATGATTGATTGTATCTTGGTCATTGCTGATCTCGATATTGCTAGGTAAATGGCCCAGTGCTGACGGAGGATACGGCTCTTGAGTTCCAGGCTTTGAAAGGACTCCCAGGGCCATATATGTAAGTCACGATCTACTCGATATCTAGCGGGTGCCAAAGTTTGCTAGAATAGCAACTTGATCTCCACATGCAGATATAGGCTTTATATTGAGGAGTATCCCTACTCACGAGCTACACTAGAAAATACTTCCTCCAAGCTCTCGGTCACGAGGGACTGAACAATATGCTAGCCGCATATGAAGACAAGACTGCCTTTGCAGTATGCACATTCGCGTACTGTGCCGGACCAGAACACGAGCCCATCCTCTTCCAGGGCCGGACGCAGGGCAAGATTGTGCCTGCAAGAGGACCCGGCATCTTTGGTGAGTTCAACCCTTTGTACTGCACCAAGGCTTCAAGAGGGTGACCACACTCATTGATGGAATCAGGCTGGGATGCAGTGTTTGAATATGAGGGCGAGACGTATGCCGAGATGGACAAGACAGCAAAGGTTCGTAACCGCTCCTCTCCGGATCCTTTCCCTCATCTGCCTATAGGCACAGATATCTGTCGTTCCGGCCTTGGCTGCACTCCTACGGTTTCTCTTATCGACAGACCTGCCCGGGTGATGTTGCTCCAGATGCGTTGACTAACAATTCCCTCCGACAGAATCAAATATCTCATCGAGGCAAAGCCCTGACCAACCTGAAAGCCTGGCTTGCAGGCGGTGAGCAGGAGGCTTGAATGATCGACTTGAACAGCTTTCTGGAGATAGTGAAGAATGATTTAAAAATCATCGCAGGGGCGAGAGGCTCAATCACCGTCTCCTTTCGCTTCACGATCTTTCAACCAGTTCTTGACCCACTGCAGTATCCGCTCAGCATTCTCTTCAATATCTTCTGCCTCTGTGCTCTTCAATTCTACCACTTGGCCCTCTTCTGTCCAGCCTTCCCTCGCCTCGTCCGCCACGACACCGAAGATCTCGGCGTCCATGTTTTCCTGCACCTTGGCGTCCTTGTATCCTCGCGAAGAGAGCCTGTCGTAGAGTATAGCCGTTTCTTCGCATCTGAGGACAACAACAAGATCGACCCACCGTATGGCAAACCCTTCGGTAGAGTGCCAGTCGATGATCCAGCCGCCATTGCCCGCGCCATCCTCGATCTCCTTCTCGACCTCATCCATCAGTTTATCTTCATCCACGATCAATGTCTGGAGCTCCTCATCGTAGCCGGAATGCGCCGAGCGAGTCTTCACGAGATCGTTGATCGATAGGTGCTGGAGGTTGAGTGGTGGGTCTGATTGTGATGCGAGCGCAAGGATTTGGGTGCATGTCGTCGTCTTCCCGACACCCGGTGTGCCTGTAATAACAATATTGGGTAAAGCACGCATCTTGACGGCCTTGCAACTGGCTTTTGTCAACTAAGAGAGAGGCCTCTCGGACAGTTTGTTGAAAGCCCACAACTTAAGACTGCATCAACTTTTTTTGTGACCCGCAGTCAAGATCTGGCAGATCTTCCCCTCAGCTGACTCGCGTATGAAGAGCACGGAGAAGTATTGGTACAGAAGCGCAGTGTCGACCATAACGACGACAATCCATCGCGTTGTGTCTTTCATCACATACTCCCTACCTCGTATTTGAGAATTCTTTGGCCTAGTGACGAGGAGCTGTGAATTGTCTTATTGGACTTCTGATCTTCTTACACTACATGTGTTCAATGCTAGCCTCCTAGTCTCGCAACTTGGTGACAAGAGGTCCACAGTCCGTGGCGCGAATCCCTCATCGTATGTCCACGCCCATTGATTTCCTGCAAGACACAAGTAGAACAATGCTATGTGGATGTATTTCTCCTATCCAATCCCGAGGAAATCCTCAACCATCTGCGGTTCCTGCCTTGACCATACAACATTTGCCTTTTGGGCTAATCAAGAAGTAATTCTCCATTTCCATCGACTCTGGTGTCGTCAGTTCGGAGAGCTCAAATCCGCGACATTCGCGGAAGAATTCAGCCAGTCCATGCCGCAGTTCCATGAACGCCAGGTGAATCCCTAAACAGATTCGCGTGCCTCCTCCAAATGGTGCGAAGGCATATTTCTGTGCGCCAGAGAGATCTCGTTGGTAGAATCGATCTGGGTCGAATCTATACGACACATCAGTCTCTGCGTTGATTATCATTGATTAGGAGGATTCCTTACCTTTCCGGATCGGCGAATATTGCAGGATCTCGGTGCATGGTATAAGCCTGGGTCGTCAACGTAACACCTGGTGGAATATAGAAATCCTTAATCTGAATTCCCTTCGAAGGCGTGGTGCGAGGTAGCGCACCAGGTGCTGATCCGTATAGCCGCAATGTCTCTGTGATGACGGCGTTCAGATATGGCAGCTTCTCCAAAACAACATCATCGAAGCTGTCTGGAAGGTTGGCCACCTCGTCCTCCAGCTTCGACCTCACAGCCGGATGCTGCAAGACGGCCCAGACGGCATAGGTAAGGGTGACAGCCGTGGTTCCTGACCCTGCAACTATCAATGCCGAGGCCTGTGATCCTAGACTGAAGTCTGTTAGGCTTGTGCCTTCAGCACGACTCGCGTCTATCAAACCACTGATGATGTTGTGTTTAGACAACGAGCCCTTGCCAGCTGCGTGGGCTGCCGACAGCCCATAATCTACGACCCTCTGCATACACGCGTCGCATTCTCGAATGAATCCGGGTGACAGGAGTCGCATGATCGGGTAAAGCCAAGGGACCTCTCCCTGAAGACCCCAGATCTGTGTTGCACGCTCTAGATCATTAATATACTGACTTTTCTACGTTCAAAGTTAGAATTTGGAAACGCCATACTTGGCAGAAATTCATGAAGTTTGTAGCAATCGAGAATGGTGCTCGAAAGAAGGGAATTGTGGCTTACTTGGCCAGCCTCCAACAGGCAAGACTCTTCGCCAAATGCCACCCGGGCAATGACATCGGTAGTCATCAAAGTCCACCATTTCATGACGTCGGATGGCCCTTTACTTGCGTCTTCCTTGATCCTCTTTACAGCAAGCCGGGCCCGTTCTGTCACCAGATCCTGAAAATTCGACAGCAGAGAGGATCTACTGAACGGTCGTGCCAATAGCCTCCGACGGGCCGCATGCTCAGGCACATTGGTCATGCCAAACACGTTGTCTTCAATCCCAGGTGTGGCCAATTTGTACCAGTCAGACTTAACGAAGCCACTTCCGATACGGTGAACCTCTCGAAAGGCATCCAAGTCACACACATTGACTTCTCCCGGTTCCACCCTTACGACCGATCCATATTGCTGATGAAGGTCGTGAACATAGAAGGCCCTCTGACCGGTCAAAGTCTTGTACTTCAGTACCACATTGGTAAACCTTGAATGCCATGGCCCTGGTATCGCATGTAGCGGGCCGTATAGTCCTTTGCGGAGCGCCTATGTTACTGTCAGCTCTTTGGAGTGTGATGTCGAGAACGTGGTGAGACCTACCCAAACAACTATGTACACTCCTGTCAGTATTGTCAATGGTAAGAAATACCGGAAGATGTCATTAGGAGCGTTCAAGATCATTGTGGCTTTGCTAAGATTGTAAGGGCCCGTAATCCTGTCGTATTATTGTTTGGCTCTCTCGAAGTTGTGAGAAACTGAACAACAACTACTTAATCTGCCAAATGAGAAGAGGATTCTAATCTCGAATATCTGCATCGGCATTCTGGAGAAACACGGGGGTAAGTGCATCGGAGTTTAGCGTTGTCCCTGCTTGATCATCAGTTCAAGAATTGTGAAGCTCACAAATATTGGAAACTGGATGGGGATGGGTACTCCAGGGTGGGAGTCCTCCAGACCAATCCAGACACAATCTTGAACGGAAAACTCTTTCCAGAAAGGGTTAGAATAAGCCGACAATTTGCACTGTCAGGACTGGCCTCAGTGTCAGTTGGATAGATGCCGAGTTTCATTTTTCCTTCTTGGCCAAGGTGAACATCAAGCTAACATGTCGAAAAGGATCATGGATCGGTGGAAATTTGTGGGTATCCAAGTTGTGATGTTGCGGCATTCACCCAAGGTCTTCCACTTCTACCCCATTCTCGGCTCTCGGCCTAGACTGCGGTTGGGAACTCCTCTACTATAAGACAATGGAAAAGAATAGGTATATGAGTTGACGCATACTCGTATCACAGGTGTCTCTAAGTTTCTCAAATACCTGGTCGGCTCTGGGTATTCCACACAAGTGATCCTACTGGGACAAGCAGATCAGTACCAAATCAGGAGTAAGAGCGATTGAAGATGGGCTCTATCAATGGCACAAATCAGGACTATTCTCCTCTCCCTGACCCAACCATCCACATCACCACGCACAATGACTCTGGTCTGGCAGTCATTCATAGCTCTGAGAAGCCCCGGATAATAGCGTTTCCAGAGCACAAATATGCCGCGGGAACATTGTACACAACGTCAGAAATGCCGCCAAGTTTGAATAACGACATCGACATCAAGCTTCACCAGGATCTTGTAGCACGAGGCAAGATAGCTGCGGTCAACCCGAATGGAACAGTCTGTCGCTTTGCAGATTTCGCTCCAAACAGCAAGGGATTCATGCACCGGACCCAAAGTCTCGACTATGGCATCGTGCTGGAAGGGAATGTGGTCCTCGAATTGGATGATGGCAGTCAGACATCCTTGACACGCGGTGATGTGGCGGTTCAGCGTGGGACCAAACATGCATGGAACAACCCGAGCCAGACTGAGTGGGCGAGAGTTCTGTTTGTTTTGCAAGATTGTCAACCTCTCATGGTCAACGGAATGAGGTTTAAGGAGGACTTAGGTGCTGCCACTGGGCACGTGCCTAGTAGTGGCAACGATGCAGAATGATAGACTCGAAGGTCAATCAGCGAGTCACAGGGACTTTTAATGTCGTTTGAAGCCTGCATGCAGCCCCAAAATCCATGCAGCCGAGTCTGAATAAATTTCATGTCATTCTCAAAGACTTTCTACCGCCAACTTGCGCTGTTCGAGTGATACAGTAATGATGGTGAGTTAATGGGTAAAAATGGTGTCTGGCGCTGGGCATAATCTAAGCCTGAAGTGGTTGGTACTATGCACCTCAGTATTCCGTAGCCTTGTTTCATGTTCAAGTTCGTTGTCACCTTTCCAGAGGGGCGAACGAGCCTCATCAAAGACGATGTAAACCTCAAACGTCCACAAGTGTCTGAATCTCAGAATCGAGCCTGAGTCCTAATATATGCAATGGCCGAGCTGCTTGGGGTCGCCTCAGGCGTTGCAGGCCTGGTTCAGTTAGCCTTGGTCCTTTCTCAGGCGTCCCACGAGTATGTGGTGAAAATGCGCAACGCTCCCAAAACAACATCACAGTATCTAAGGGAAGTCCTCGCCTTGAGCCATGTTCTTCTCCAGCTGGAGGAAGTGTTATCTTTACCAGGAGTCAAAACTGCCTTGACGGTCGACCCCGACCTCCTGCCCAGGTCACTCATATCAGAATGTCAGAAGGAGCTCGACGCCGTCAAGCAAAAGCTGCAGAAACGCAGCGGCCCGGCAAGTGGCTTCAGGTCAAGGTTTCGAGCTCTCTCGTGGCCCTTCGAAGAGAAGGAGATGAAACAGATCATCGAGAACCTGTCGCGATGGAACAATATTTTCAGCTCTCTTGCAACAACATGCAATTTGTTAGTTCCGGCTGCTCCTGTAAGTGGCACTGACCATTGATGAAAATAGGCGAATTTCCAATGGTGCACTCGTTGCGACCCAGGAGAAACAAAACGGTCTGTTTCATTCCTCGAAGATTGTTACTCGCCATCAAGATATCAATTTGACACCAAGCAGATGATCAACGCACAGCTGTGCTGGATTGGATCCACCCCGATACTTCCGCCATAGATAATAGCTATATCCTTCAAAACTACTGCGAAGATACGTGTTTGTGGATCCTCCAAGACAAGAACTATCTTGACTGGCAGGATGGCGACGGAAAGTCGTTGTTTTGTGTAGGTGGACGTGAGTATTATGTCGAGACGATGCATTGTGCTCGATGCTAAATCCTCTTCTGCAGCTGGCGTCGGCAAGACAACATTGACGTAAGACTGTCTCTGGGATATCCTGCTCAACTAACATCCCTGTAGCTCCTTTCTTGTCAATCACATAACCACGACTAAGCCTGCTGCCGCTCACGTTCTTTACCACTATTTCAACTTTCGGACGGAATCTAAACACAACAAGGTTGACACTGTGACCAGAAACCTCCTTCGACAACTGCTGGAGATGACCGATCGTCTTCCGGAATCAATTCTATCTCTGTACGAGAAGAACTGTCAGGCAAAGTCCGAAATAACTGACAAAGTATGGATTGACACCTTATGTAATCAAGTCCGCGCATTGCCACTGGTTTTCATTATGCTTGATGGTTACGACGAGTGTCCCGATCGATTTGGTCTAAGTAGACTCTTTAGAAGTCTCAAATATACCGCAGCAAAGGTATACATCGCTGGACGACCCCCTTTTGATTTTGACACGGATATCAATTCTCATGGAGAGATCGAAATTCTGGCGGAAGAGGAGGATTTGACGACCTTCATTCGTTCAAGGCTCGGACGAGATGAAGAATTGGAATCTCTGCTAACCACCTCTCTCATTGATGAGATCGTTGCCACATTGATCGAACATGCTCAAGGAGTGCAAGTATCCTTCCTGATCGTATTGCCAAAAAAAGCTGACGACCCATGTCAGATTTCTCCTTGCGAAAGTAGCTTTGGACAATCTTACTGGCTTTACGACTGTCCGCCAGATCAGAAAAGCCCTGCGCACTGTGCCAAAAGATCTACGCTCAGCCTATCAAGCCACCTTTGATAGAATCATGGCTAATCAGTCGGCCAAGCGCAGTCTTGCGCTGAAAAGTCTGGTATGGGTGGTGAGCAGCCGACGTCCGCTGCAGATGACAGAGTTGCTTCATGCATTAGCGATGGAAGACGATGACACAGAGGTTGACCCCGACAATCTCACCACGTCCAAATCAGTGATTACTGCATGCCTGGGCTTTTTGGAGCACAACGAAAGAGACAACATTGTAAAGCTTACACATGCCACCGTCCGAGAGTTTCTCGATCACGATTGCTGCGATGTTCTGCAGTCATATGAGCTTGGAATTGCACGGATCTGTGTCAAATATCTTGCGCAGCCAGCCTTCACACGGGAGCCTTGCCCAACGTTGGCAGATCTGCTTACCCGACTCATGGATTTTCCACTGCTGCCTTACGCAGCGTCCTACTGGGGCATTCATGCGCTCGGAAATCAAGAAAAATTGACGGTGGAAATATCCAACCTTTTACGCGACCCAAACGTTGTGGCCAATGCAGCACAGGTATTTCATTACTTGCGCCGGACAAATGGGCAGTTGACAGAAAAGGCCTTCTCTGAGTTACCCCAAGCCTTCGGAAAAATGCATCTGCTGGCGCTGTGGGGCCTGAAGAACATTGCCGTACTAGAATCACCCACTTATGATGAGATTATAGCACCAGACTCGCTTGGATGGACCCCTTTACACTGGGCTGCTGCCCGAGGTCACTCTACAATGCTGGAATTTCTGTTGTCACGTGGGGCTGATGTAGAGGCTCAAGACTTCAGACACTGGACACCAGTGTTCTGGGCTGTGTTCTGGTCTCGCCTGGACGCTCTACGTTATCTGACCGGAAGAGGGGCCAACATAATGTCAAAAGACACCGACGGAAATACACCACTCCATATTGCCGTATCACGGGGCAATCCGGAGATATGTGTTGAACTTCTCAGACAAAATGCCGACTGGTCAGCAAAGTCGACATCCCTGGGTTCACCTTACGACCAAGCAATACGATCTCAGAACCCCATGATTGCTTGCGTCTTCTTAGACCTCTTGAAGCCTCATCCCATGGCGGTTATGTCAGGCCAGACCTCTGAGCAAACAGTTCTCGAGCGATCCGTCGCCTGGTTCCCTACAGCACCCGGCAGTGTATTCAGGGTTACCCTCGAGGGTGAAACGACAGCCGCAGAACGGGCAGATTGGCCACGTCCACTGTTACCAAGACTGGAACAATATGCCGCAGCTCTGCGGGAGAAAGATCCTCACAGGCTGTGTCAGATTGGCTCAGATGTAGCTTTCGATTGGTTCGCCAAGGATTTGATTGATCAAGACGACTATGTGTCTGGCGTGCTATCTTTCGCTATCCTGACAGAGAATATAGAGATGGTCAAGGCGCTGATAGGGATTGGTGTCAACCTCAACAAACCGTGGTCACGGAGATATACCAGGATCTATGCATATCAGTTTCCGACTCTCTTCGCGTCTTATTTGGGCAACTTGGAGCTTCTTGAGCTTCTTCTGTGCCACGGAGCGAGTGTTGATGTATCAGATTTCCACGCCCGGAATCCACTACACTACGCAGTGATATTAGGTCATGAGAAGACAGCACACAGACTGTGTCTGCATAAGCAACTGCTGAACGCACAAGACAAAGAGGGGAACACAGCTCTACACCTGGTCTGGACAAAGCTACTCCGTGCACAGCATGGTCATCAATGGCCGAGCAAAGCTCCAATCACAGTGACGCCTGCGGAAGTCGGTGAGTTCCTTGATCTTGCTGAGCTCTTAGTCGTAAGTGGATCAGACCTCAATGTTCAGAACAGATCCGGCTTTACATCTCTACATAATGCTGTACAGACCGGCGAAATTGAGTCTGTGAAGAAGCTGATCAAGCTCGGTGCTGATATGAATGTTCGAGCACACCAAGGAGATTGGGTAGGAGGACGACTCTTCAGACAGCCCATTGATGAAGGCGCCGAGCAAAAGCAAAGTAAGTAAACAAAAATTTGAACACCCGAGACTTGCTAACATGGAGATAGAATTCAACGGTGACACTCCATTTACTTTGGCTTGCAATAACCACAAACTTGGCATTGCCTCTATTCTCCGTGAAGCCGGGGCACTCTTGCCAAAGGACATGGATCTAAGACATCCATCGTTGGAAACAGCAGTCGCAAATGCCGATTTATCTGCCCTACGAATTTTGTTTTCTTTCAGCTCGGCATCGCATGTCGCTGGCCATCGCCGGGTTGATGATTTACCACTTTTAGTAGTCGCTATACGCGCCCTTCACTGGGTCATGGACAAAGAACACCAAGATGAGACAGACTTCAGACCACCCTTCATTGCACCAAGCAATCAAACAGACCCGGCCGAAGCTGTTGAGAGATATGGCTCGGTCATAGACTACCTCCTACGTGTGGGCCAAGATCCAAACGAGACTGACAATACTGGTAGCACGGCCCTTCTCGAGGCCTTGAAGGACGATTCTAACATCGGAATTGTCGAAATGCTTCTGAAACGCGGTGCCGACGGCCATATAATTGATGATGCTGGTAACAATGCCCTGCATGTTGCTGCTGCGTGTGGATCCATACCCTACGTAAGGCTATTCTTATCACACAAAACAGATCTCAATCAGAAGTCACACAACGGTACCACACCAATCTCTCTAGCTGCAGCAAACGGCCATGAAGACGTAGTATCACTATTTCTGGCAGAGGAGATATTCGATTCTCAGATTGATTCCCAGGACACATGGATTCTCCTTAGTCAATGTTACAATGTGATAAAAAAGGGGGGAATTGAACAAGCGCGAAGCCTTCTAGCACAGAGCCCACCGCTCACGTTCGTAAATCGAGCAGGCAGGAGCTTACTCCACATGGCCGCAGACGCTGGTGTGGAGGAACTGATCTCCACTCTGCTTTCAAGAGGGATAGAAGTCGACGTCCAGGATAACCGAGGTGATACAGCTTTGCACGTCGCGGCAGCATCCAAAAATCCCAACCCTGCTGTGATTAAATTGCTCGTTGACCATGGAGCAGATCTTGAGATCAGGAACTACGCGGGAGACGCATACGGAATCCATCGCATTCCGCATAATGCATTGTCACTGCACATGGCCGCATATGCGGGAAATCTGGAAGTAGTCAAGACTCTTATCGTCTGTTTCATCGCAAAGTTTGGCGAAGAGAAAGTATTGGGGGTGAAAAACACTGTTCCAAGGTCGCCTGGTCCGACGAGCTCGAAAAGTGTCTCCGAGTCCTCATCGTTCAAGCCGTCAATCTCTCGTGCCAACTCCCCAGAGCGCCTCCTTTACCGAGAACCACCAATCATCGACGCAACATCTGACGATTGCGGCCGCACTCCCCTTATGTGCGCGGTGGAGGCCGGAGGTGTCGAGTTGGTGAAGTACATGCTGGAGATGGGAGCCAAAGTCAATACGAGCGGTGGAAGGGGAAGTTGGGGGTTCACTGCGCTTGACCTCGCACTACCCGAAGGTCATCGCAGAAGGAATTATAACTCGAGTGACGATGGGGAGCAAGAGGTGAAAGAAGCCAAAACCCCAATGGTCACTTTGCTTGAGAGTTATGGGGCAGAGGTTTTTGACTGGTAATAAGTAGCGATGGCAGAATGCTCTTCCTATTCATCCGGCGTCTAACCTCCTTAAATGTGGTGCCAAATGCTGATCATGGCCACGGTCGTTCGGTGTGGTACAGAACGGCTTCCAGCCCCGAATGCTCAGTGATCCGACGATTGATCCATTAGGCTGGTGGACATGTTCCAATCATCCAGCTCGAAGTAATCCAAGCTCGACAGACTTGTCTCGAAGTGCGACAAATCCGGCATCTCGCCATCAGGGAAGAGGTCCAGCATTGTCGGATCAAAGAAGGGACGGCACACGTCTAGTGATTCCTGCTGCTCGAAGACGTGTTCAGTAAAGTCGTTGTCGTCAACTATTGGGTAGAGTTGATCTGCATGTTCCGGTTGACTCTCCTGGCCGTGATCTTGTATCATACGGTGAGGTGGCGATTGTTGATGAGCTGAGGACTCGGGTATACTGGTGTTCTGTGAGCGAGTCTGGGCCGAATTCGAGTTCGTGTGCAGGAGAGTATATAGTCCTCCCTCGGTGACAAGTTCTGGAGCAATTGCCGTTAATCCGTCCTCATCTCTTGAATTTTCCTGCCGTTGAGCTTGTCCAGGAGACTGAATGCTGCTATCTTGAATTCCCAGATCCTTGTTCTCGTCTCCACGATCTGCAACGCCATCTCCTCGGTTGCGGAGGATCGCAACAAATCCTAGTATCGAAGTTCGTGCATAGGCCGCATCGATTTTGAAATCGATGAGTTTCTGGATGTCGACGTTCTTGGGCTCATCCTCGAGGATTGGGGCGTGGCTTTTGTGAATATTGTATAGGCAGCCGACATGGATTTCCTGAACGAGGCTTCGTTAGTGGTTGATATTGTAGTTCCAACGATGGGGGTTCATACCAGTAAGGAAGCGAATTTCCAGTACTGCGACATTGTACGAATCATTTTGGTATTCGCTTTGACGTTGGCAATTGCTCGCGCTTTTATAGCAGGGTTCAAGCACCACATGAAGGGGATCTGGATAGCACAACCACTGTATGCCGCGTACGCGATGAATGTATGCAGCACACTCTGTCCTGTGGCAATTGTGGCTTCGATTAAGGCCGAAGCTGCACTTGCATGCTCAAATGCGACTTGTGCTGAGGCCTGTCGGGCGGAAGACCAGTTGGTATCGCCGGCACTCCACGAGAAAAGGGGGACGACAGAGGCATGCAATGCACTGAGAGATTGATGATAGATGACATTCAGCAATAAGATGTTCGTAAGCCGATCTGCGGGTATCGAGCCAATGGTGGAGGGTGTGAGCTTCCAATTTGATCGTAAACTCCGCCACCATATCTTTAGATCGTCATCCAGCGCATAAATGCCCGTCATTCTTTCGCTGATACTGGTCTCGGGACACTTAATCAGCGAGAACACGGTCGCCCTGTAGGAATCAGTCAACAAGTCATGCAGATCATGCCAGGGATCAGCTCCTACCACAATGTCATGGCTTTTACCATCTCGGCATAGATGCCACCACCACTGCCACCAGATGCGAGACATACGGGAGCCCCTCGAGAAACTCCTGCCTCAAAATCTGCCTCTGGCCAAGGAAGTGGCAACCTCGTTATATCAGCAACTGGCTCGAAGAGCGACAAGTTCTCTCCCAATGTGCAATGTGCGAGATAACATGCCCACAAGCGCCGACGTCGTATCTCGGACTCCAGTGAATTCTGTGTATGTAGCTTTGCAGAACCAAGTCCCCGAATGTGAAGAAGGCCATATGCATTACCTAGTATCAAAGTGAGCTTATGTCGCCAGCTCCAAAGCAGGGGCTTGACCTACCTTTATGTAGATAACAAAGCCTCCATGATCCCTGACTATACCAGAAGAGAGCGAGAATTGAGAATGTTACGATATTGTCGTCGCAGAGGTCTTCAGCATCGGCAAAGACCAGCTTCCCAGCTCGTTTGGCCCATTCGATCATGAAGCCGTGGTTCTTCAGCGATGGTTCTCCATGATCATCACGATAAAAGCTGGTGGCTCAAAGTATTAGCTAAGGTTCAAGCTGGTGACCGTGGATAGACAATACTTGGCTGCCCATGCACAGACACTCAAGACCACATGAGGATTGGCCTTGCCAGATCTTAAGGACTCCAAGAATAGTCCTTTATGCAGTAGAAGACTAGCATTGTGCGCCTTCTCAAAGTAGACCTCGACCAGGGTAAATATCAAGGATTGTGATATCCCCAGGTAAGAAGTCTCCCTTGGGTGGTCCAACCGGAGTGGAGGGATGAAGGCATTACTCTCCACCGCTGTTGATACTGCTGCACCTCTGCTGGCTCGGACTTTCTTTCTGGAAGCGCCTATCGACGATGACGACGATGGCGGTGATTCATTCATGCGGATCGAAGCCGTCACAAACGCCGGCTTTCGAGCAGGAACTCGATCATTATTGTATATGCAAGTTCTTCGCAATCTTGAACATCGATTGCAGATTGGACGCTCGCCTGAGCAACGAGTCTGTAAGTGTGTATGTTAGCCATGGCCTGGTCGCATGGGCTTTGTTGTGAATCGTAATGCACCTTTTGGTTTTTACATGTAGTGCAAGCACTTTTTGGGCGTCCTATGCTTGTCCACATTAGATGAGTTGTTCGTGCGTAAGATGAGGATTATGGAAGAGAAATAGGGCGAGGAGCGGGGGCATACAATGGAAATAAAATACACCGATAGTTAAGAAACTTCTGTCCAGAGCACCCAGAGAGACTCGGTTAGTCGGTTAGGCAAGAACTGCCACCAGCACCTGCTTCCCGCGGTTAGGCCAAGGGACGGGTTGGCACCAACCACCTAAAGCTAATCATTCGGGGCACCCTGAACACGCTCGGATGGGATCTGAGTGTCATGATCCTCGGACAGACGGATAGAGTTGGGAGGGACAGGAACTCAAGCCCGAGTAGTCGCACGGTATAGATGATTCTTAACAATAGCTACTCGTGGTGCGAAAGGGTTTGCCTACTTAGGAGTTATTGGGCAGTTAGGACTAATCCTAGTTGGAACCCGCATCGCATGACAATGCCCCTTTTTCTCGGGGTCATTACAGCCTCGTAATCACAACTGGCTATCTTAAAACACCTGGTCTTGCACATCCTTTCTACAGTATGTATATCTTTACAGTAGGCATGTCTTAGGCCCTTCTCACCAGACATATCTGCTTTACTACTTGTGATCGGCACGCGCCTATTGCTGGTTTGCGACCAACACTCCGTGTGGAATATAGAAGAATAACAGCTACACCCTTCCACTTCAACATCGATGGATGTAAGAGACAGTAAATATTCAGACCTCAGGGGGAGTCGTCTTTGTCAACCTCGGTTTGTGGATAGTTTTGTTCACGTAATTGGTCAGGTAGTGGTCCACGTCCACAATGAAAAATGCAGCGATAAATCCAATCCCTGTGAATGCCAACGTTGCCAGATACACAAATTTGAATGCTTGAGCGTACGCATGTTTTGTGGCGAGTCCAAGAGCCGCTAGAACTGATTCATTCATTCCAGGGACATTTTCAAAAGCGGCGGAAGTGCCGTTGCTTATAGCGATGAAGAGTTGTGGAACGCTATTGGCAGGAAGGCCGGCAGCTTCAACAGCAGGGATGATTTGTTGCGGGAGGGCCGTTGTCAATCGATTGCTGTATATCGCCAGAAAGATACTCACTGTAAAGTAAAAGATGATTCAGCCACGAGACATGTGCACTGCAGAGGATCAAACTTACCCGCAACGGTACCGAAGACCTGTCGAGTTGAGCTGAAAAATCCCTGAGCGACGCCAATGTCATTGGGAGGTGCCACAAGTCCAGTGATGACAATGGTCACCAGCTCAATCCATCCGACAGCCAAACCGGCTAGAACCGTAAATGCGATGCCCAGTTTCTCGTTTTCGTGAGTTATAGCTGCCATCCCAGCGCAGAACGTCACAGTCAATAGACTTGCGGTGACAACTTGCCATTTCAGATGCCCTAGGGTTCTGAAAAGAGGGGCAAAAATAAGCTCGCCAGCCGTTAGAGCAATTCCTGTGGTACAAGAGATCAAACCAATTGTAACTTGATCCGTCGTAAACAGTGTATTGATTTGAATAGGCCAAAACACGTTAAGAACGACCCACGTCATTTGCATCGTGGAGCCCACAATAACACAGGCGGCGATGTTTGGTATCTTGAAGAGCTTTACTGGCAGTAAAGGCTGTTTGAGCGGGACGTAGGTCTCATACAGCGCAAAAGCGACTAATGTAAGAGAACCAACTGTTAGGGATGAAATAACCTGTGCACTCTTCCAAGCGTAGGTGCCCTGCGCCCATGTGAATCCCATAAGGACGAGTATCAATCCAGCAAAGTACAAGAAAAGGCCCCCATAATCCATAGTCTTGACTTCTTGCCACTTGGTCAGCTCACTGTTAATCATGTGAAAATTAGGTGGGAAGTAGCAGGCGAAGTATAGCAGGACCGACAATCCGGAGACCGCTACATTCAGCCAGTATACGCCTCTCCAGCCCATACTGGTTTGAGCAACCATGGTGCGTGCAATCGCGGGACCAAATCCGAGGGATGGCAGGACGCTCACCGTGATTGCAGCGTGTGCCCAGTGTCGATATTTGTTGGGGACCAATTCGTGTACAATGATGGGATAGAGGAGGGCTGTAGCGCCTCCGATGCCCTGGAGCGCTGAACCACAAACAACAACATTGACACTATTACCCTTGGCACAGATGATAGCGCCAATAACGCCAACAAGTTGTCCTCCGATGAGAAAATATCTTCTGCCAAGAATGTCTGAGAGACGGCTGAAGAATAGGTGCAATACTCCAGTAAAAAGGCTGTACATGAGCGTGACCAGGTAGATGTTTGGCGAGGGCCCAATATCGGCATTAATGACAGAGAGGATGCTGATAGGCATACCGAAGCCAATAAAAATGCTGTTGGCTAGGAGCACTGAAGCGAAGAGAGATCCGATAAGGCGAGGTGAACCCCAATAGCCCTGGAGTTGAGAGGCATCTTCACCAACATCATTGCGATGTAGAGAGTCTTTGGAGTCGACCTTCTCGAGGTGCGCAAGAGCGACTGCCTCCTGCTTGTCCACTGTGCTAGTGGTGTTATCAGCCATAGTCGTTTGAAATCCGGTAGCTACACTTCGAAGAACCAATGCTGTCTGCCCAGAGGAAACGTTGAATAAATTGAGGAGGCACTGGAGATTGTCGAACGTGCATGGTGCATGGAGGATCATTTTATTATTGCCCGTCTTGATTGCTTGAGGCCGAGCCCAGTCAAAAATATCGGTGCTTTGAGCTGTTACGACAGTGGTCTTGCGATGTCGAGAACCATGTGCCTGACAACATTTCCATTCTCGCAATAGTCTGGTCCACTTGGACATTTCCCCACGGGGCTGGCCTGCACACAAGACCCTCCCCAACCTTGTACTTAGAGCAAGCCGAAGTCCGGAAAAGAATACACGAGCCAACCAGCGATAGATTACGAAGATGACTTTGCCGGCGGAATACCAAGCTTTCCCCATCTACCTTGAATCGATGGTTCACTCTCACCGGCAGCTTTGGTAGTAAAGGCCAAAGAGGAGCACCCGATTTGCTATGGCTGTAACACTTTTATGCTCTTGCTCGTTAATTCTCATGTGTTGTGTCCTCGGAGCAAAGGATGTCGAATTCTTGCAGCGTTCCACTAAGCGATCGTTTCCGTAGCGGGATTGGCTAGGCGTTGGATGATGCCCCAATACTATGGATGGCAATTAAGCAGCAGATCTCTTTAGATTGCTTGCACGAGAGGTGATTCTTTAGACCCGGAATGCATGCATATTGCCCCTTTCTTCAATATAGTCACCCTCTACCCGGAAAACAATGTTCCATCGGATCCGACATCTTAGCAAGCGTTTTCTGGTAAGCGTAGAGGCAATTGTGGCATTTCAAGTCTTGCTCTTTCGAAAAATGAACCAGGACTGGCAATATAGGTACTGAAAAGTCAGTGTAGCTAGACAGCCCTGTCGAACCTCCCTGTGAATAGACCAACGAAACCAAAGCAGTACAATCAATTCCAATGGCATCCTGGTTGCACGTGGCGGACGATTCAGATTTCTCGCTACGAAATTTGCCATATGGGGTTTTCAGCACTGCCGATTCTGGTCCACGAATTGGTGTTGCCATCGGAGAGTATGCTCTAGATCTGAGGGTGCTCGCCCAGGAGCACGTGTTCGACGACCTTGACTTCAGCGTCGCCACCCTGGAGGAAGCGACGCTGAATGCTTATGCAGAACTTGGAAGGAGCGTCCATGGAAAGGTCAGGAGGAAGTTACAGCAGTTATTGGAGGAGAGTACTCAACTAGGAGATGTGCTGCGAGACAACCAGGAGCGCCGGACAAAATGCCTTGTCCCGTTAGATAGTGTTTCCATGCACCTCCCTGTGGTGGTTGGGGATTACACGGACTTCTTCATAGGTATCCATCATGCCAACAATGTGAGTGGCGAAAAAGATGCCTGGTTGTCTAGACAGCAAATAACTGACAAAGTGGGACGACACAGTGTGCGGATTTCTTGAAGCCTGGTTCGGATATCACAGGGTTGATACCTGGGTTTTGGGACACACCCACAGCATACCATGGCCGCTCCTCATCCGTCATTGTCTCAGGCACTCCTGTGCGTAGACCTAAAGGTCAGTATCGAGAATATGGGAAAGCGGTATCGACACTCTGTCAAAAACTCGACTTTGAGGTCGAATTTGCGGCGATTATTGGACAAGGCAATCAAATGGGAGACGCCATCGACGTTGACCGTGCAGAGGATCACATCTTTGGGTTCGTGATGCTAAATGATTGGTCTGCACGAGACTTTCAGAAAAATGAACCCAGCGCTCCTTTCAGTTGCAAAAATTTCGCGACTTCGATCTCCCCATGGATCGTCCCTTTCGAAGCCCTTGAGCCTTTTCGCATTCCTCCCACAGAAGCTGGGGTAAGTTGATGCCGACGATGCAGCCAGTTGTTAGGTAGTGCTGATTTATAGCAGCGTCCGCTTCCTGACTATTTAACTCAGAAAGAGGTCAACTCGGCGTATGAAATTCCGATCAGAGCAACGCTCGAGAGTAGGGACTTAGCCTTGGTTGAATGGATACAGTTGACTGATATCTCGCCAGGTAACTCGGAAAGATACCAAGTGGCGGAGTGCAACACCAAATTCGTTGTCTTCTCCTTCGCTCAAATGATTGCTCACCACACTCGTGGCGGGTGCCCACTAAGACCAGGCGACATTCTGGCTACTGGTACAATGTCTGGACCAACCCGTCAGGAGCTAGGCTGCTTTCTCGAGCACTCCCAACCCTATGAAATGGTTGCGAGTGGGTCAAATGGGGGCAAGATAATTCGAACCTTTCTCGAAGATGGGGATGTGGTCGAATTCACTGCCCATATTCAGCCCAAAGACGGGGTTGGCAATGTTGGCTTCGGACTCCTTAGTGGTCAGGTGTTGCCTGGGAATTGATTCGTCTGGCTTTCGAGGTTATAGACGGCTGTGGTCCGGCAAGATCCAGGATATGGCGGATGCCTATGCATGGTTGGACGTCTCACATAGATGACTCGATCCTTGTTCCGGTGTCGTTTCTTTTGCAAGCGCAGAGCATGTTGGATGTGGAGGACACCCCCATGTATAGTCGAGTAATTTGTACCACTGATTATGGTTGATCAGCTCTATCCCACACTTCATTGTACGCGGACCATCCAAAGCGTACATGAAATTCGTCGGTCGGAAGTTCCGTGGCTCTGAACCGTTAGGGCTCAGCATTGCTGAACTCGGGAGGCCTGGCGCTGTCCCCAAGTTCAAAGCCGAGGATTGAGTAGGTATACTACTCATAGATAGTCGAGTCAGGCTAGTGGCAAAAGATACATAAACTGGCAGAACAGACGCAAGAGTCATTGAATTCGAGATGGACTTCTTGTCTTGCAGGTGCCCAGGAGTTGGCAGTCTTGTTCAGCCTTGGTACCGCCTAACAGCCAATCAACGTACCTGGGGGGTCCTTCCCCAACGCATAACTCAATGCGCCGAGTATACTCCATGTCCTGCAACCGTCTTGGCCTGCCTCGACAGAGTCAATCTATATCCACATTTGTACCTCTGTCTGCCCCATGCATGTGGAGGATGGTCAACCTGGGGATTAATCTGGGGCTGGCAATTCTGGCCCGAGTGAAAGGAGGAGAAACATGGTTTTCGAGATCAGCTACCGAGGTATTTTCGAGAGATCTCGTGGTATATAAAGCGTGATGTAAGTCGTTTCTCGAGATAGTTGAGTGTCGATCCCTTGATACTCTCAGAGGCGAGGAACTCCTTGCTTCCTGAATCTGAAGCCAAGAAAAGTCTACAATATGTCATCCCCTGTCAAGGCCTCCACAATGGCAGAGAAGCCTATTGACTCAACTCACATTGAGAAAAGCGATCCCGCTTTATCAGTGTCATCTTCAAACCGAGACGAGGAGAACTCCCCACGAGAACCTGGTCAGGACTGGACTGATGAAGAAGAGAAGAGCCTGGTGTAAGTGCTTTCGATTTTGATCTCCCAGACACCCAGCGGACATCAGAATTGGTGGATCACTCAGCTACGTCTTTCAGTCAATACTCCACCCGGTATTCTTTGAGCACGGCGGGCGACAGGGTAGGAAATGGCGTTCGTGATCCACGAATTCTGACATCCGCTGGGTGCAAGATTTGCTGAACTGACGGTTGCGAATAGTAAAAAGGTAGACTGGAGGGTGTTTCCCATGCTCTGCATAGTTTTCGGATTGAGTCTGCTGGACAGAACAAACATCAGCGCTGCTTATATTGCCGGGATGAGCACCGACCTTCAACTTACCGTGGGAGCCCGGTATTCCATTGCGCTACTGGTCTTCTTCATTGGTTATGCACTCTTTGAAATACCCAGCAACTTGGTCATCAGAAGACTTGGAGCACAGTGGTGGTTGAGTTTTTTGATCGTTGCTTGGGGATTAAGTGTGCTTGGAATGGGGTTCGTTCATAGCTGGGAAGCTCTCACGGTGTGCAGAGCGCTGCTGGGCGTTTTCGAAGCTGGCCGTAAGTCCTATCACCGTCCTTGCTGGAGGCGCAAATGATGTATATGCTGACACTCCACAAAGTATTCCCTGGCGCGATTTTCATCATCGGCTCCTGGTACAAGCAGTTCGAGACTGCTCGCAGGGTCTCGTTATTCTACATGGCTTCTCTGCTGTCCTCCGGCTTTGGACCTATCTTTGCCTATGCCTTGTCACTGATTCGGGTCGGAGATGGTATCTATCGGCAGGGGTGGAGGTGGATCTTCATAATAGAGGGCATTGTCACCGTTGTGGCAGGCATGGTAGCCCCGCGATTTTTGGTCGAATTCCCCGAGAAGGCCAAATTTCTGAACGATCGTGAAAAGCATATCGCTAATGCGAGGCTTCTGACGGACAAGAAGGCGCGAGCACATGTGGAACCGACACTGAAGGAAAGTATGAAGATGTTGCTCGACTGGAAGCTCATCATCTATTCCTTACAATACTTCGTGTCGGCTTCTTCAGTGTACTCTCTGGCATATTTCAAGCCCATCATACTGCGACAGGGAATGGGTTTCTCATACGCTCTCTCGCAAATTCTCGCTTCACCCCCATACGTCTTTGCCATTATCATGTCGTTGACGATGGCGTGGGTGAGCGACAAGTACCGGATTCGTTGGCCGATCCTGTGCGGTCAGTCCGTCACCGCCATCGTCGGACTGCTCATTATCTTGTACTGCAAGCCCCCTGGCGTTCGGTATTTCGGCCTCTATCTCGCCATTTTTGGCACACAGGCAAACGTTCCGGGTACGCTGGCTTACGGGCAGAGCCAGACTGCCGACGTGAGAAAGAAAGGGGTGGTCGCTGCGGCCATGATCAGCGTGGGTGCTGCCGGTGGTATCACAGGCAGTACCATCTTCAGAAGCCAAGATGCACCGGTGAGTTAGTCCTTTTTCCTTACAGGTTTCACCAGAATTCTAGGGTTCCTGCTGACTGTTTCTTTTAAGCAATATCTTCCGGGGATGTGGGCCACGATTGCCATGCAGATGGTGTATTCGATTGCAACATTTGGGTTTAGCATGTACTTGAAACGAGAGAACCGTCTCGCCAACGAAGGTAAAAGACCTGCATTGGAGGGTGTGGAAGGCTTTAGATACGCACCATGAGAAATGTTCATATGGGGAGGGAGTTGTTGAGATCTAGAGGGCTACGTTATATAGGATCTGATGTGGATTAGCGCCGTTTACGACCAAATATCCATCCTACTCGTACGGCTGTGTCAGGGTCGAAGCACGAACAACGCCAGATGTGGATGGCGGCCACCCATCCACGAAATGCTAAGTCGAAGAGCGAAAATTACAACATTTTGTAACGATAGGTCGATTGCCAAATTCATACTGTGTTTTGTGAGAAGTAGCGAGCAACTTCCAGAGTGCAGTGCATCGTCGACGGAGATGGGAGGAGTGTTTAGTGGATCAACTTTGATAAAGCAAAGGCTCAAGCCATTGCCGCTGAAAACGCGACATGACAATGCTGATCAGGGGAGAGCAAGGAGATCCAAGGTACACGTTTTCGTCAGCAGAACCTGTTGTTCGATGAGCTCCAGAAGATCGTTCGCCAAAGTGCAGATAGTCGAAGACCACGGTCTGACTCCTGAGATTGTTTGTGTCATGAGCACGGAGATGACGATCTCCTGGAAGTTGATTGGTATTCATGAGCCTGGAATAGTTGTTCAAACAACGGAGGTCGATCATGTCTGAGGTTAAGTTTGGTCAGAAGCTCTTGCAGGCCAACGTAAACACGGAGGAGGCAACAGTTGGGTGAAACTGCATCAAACAATTGAAGCAGATGAGATGAGAGGTCTTGGTAGCAATCATCTAAACAATTCGTTGGGGTGTACGCTGTGGATGAGAACGGGGAACTTGAGGTGTTAAGTCTCCTGTCAGCTAATATCCGTATGTTGCACACAATTTCACCATGGAGAATTAGGGTTTCTGATTTCAGCAGGACAAGACCAGCGATGGCGTCAGATGCAAAATGCTCGCGAGGATAAAGGGTCTTTTCTGCAGCGGTTACGAGGTACTCGGTAGGCATGTCATTGAACGTGGTTAAATGAAGCCATCGTCCTTTAGGGAGGTACCGAGTCTGAGCGCCCGGACGTGATGCCCTATCGACCACGGTCCACGATCCACGCCCCACGCCCCACGCCCGTCCACGCGACCCTTCGAAGCGCGTCTGGCTAGGAAGGTGCCATTCAAAGTGGCAAGCTGGATTAGGCGAGCCTGACTCGGAGGCAATAAATGAGGGATACGCTATCACCCGGAAGAAATGGATGCTAACTGACTCTGGCCTAGACGGCGTTTCAACGCGCCACTGGAATTGCCCATCTGCACACCACAATTGGGCTGCCTCGTGGTGTGCCGAATCGCCCATTGGTGCCCTTGACTTGAAACTAGCGAGATGTGAGACCGATCATTTGAAGAAGCCTGTCTGCTTTCGGCGACGAGATCGACTGACGGACCTCACGAGGATTCAGACTCAAGAGTAAGAGACCAGTCGATACGGATAGATGGATCTCCATTTGAGCAGAAATCTACCGAGTTTGTTTGTGTTTCAAAGTATGACAAAGTCTCAGTTTCGCTGTTTGGATTCTCCTTCCAACAGTGGCCAGTGGCCAGTGGGCGGAAACACAAGAAATGACTAGTCTTGTTTCAGCAACAATCATCAATGCTCTCACAGTACGGGTACTCGTGCAGCACTCGGGGTAGATACGAGCACATCTTGATAGGTACGCAGCAAGATTTAAGTGGTCTTCGCATCACCAGAGAGGATTACGTGGGCGTCGTTGACACCCTGACTTGCGGGCATAGGAAGAGACTCTAGGCTCTCTCGAGGAAGAGGGGGAGCGGATGGATCGCCTATCCAGGCAAGTCCAAGATATGAGTACCTCGCTTCCAGCGCCTGAACAATGTGCGATTCTGGGATTTCTTTCCTTCGCCCTTGTCCTCCAATCGAATCTCGATTTAGGTCACCTGCACGTCTTCACACTAACGTCGGTTGGTCATGATGAGGCCCCAAATCGTTACAATTTACTCATGACTCGTGACTAACCATCGATGAGAGGCTGAACATCTTGTCCTCCCGCGTGAATCCGAGGATAATGAGCAGTGATCACTCAGCGTTTCCTCTAGGCGACTGGGAATCTAACATTGTTGATCTTCCACAAATACTCTGTACACCGGTGGTGCGCGTGCTTTGCGTCACAGCAGAAATCAGTTAGGCGATCAAACAAGCCGGGGGGGATTGACGCAGCCTTGGGGGGCAGATGAAACACCTTCTGCCGCACCGTGCGCGAGTAGCAACGGGCCAGCAGCCAAGTCGATGCAGGAGGTCCGGGCTGAAGGGGTCAAGGGACTTTTCCACAATTCGCCATCACCATCGCCACCACCTGACGAGTAGACTCTCAGAGATCTATTCGTATCTCCAGGCCAGGCTCGCGTGTTGGCTGTTCGGCTCTGCGTAACTATTGAAGTTACTAACGAGATTCAAAACGTGGATATTACGGCCAAATTGTCAGGAATGCTGGTCATCGCGATTTACTAGCTCGGACTTGGTGCTCCTCGAGACCAGGAACCGGGGTACGAGGGAAATCAAACCACTGTTCGTTAAAGTACGGATATAATTAGGCTTCACTCCTGAGGCCCGAATGCCTCAGGCTGAAAAACTTTAGTTTGCCCAGGCCTGACAAACCCCTACCGTTGCCGAAAGCATGGGGGGCAGATGGCCCTGGGTGCCCTGGATTTTAGGAGTGGGCATCTGTCTTTTCCACTCGGTTGGGCGAGTCGTGCGCGCTGCCATGACCCGATCTTTTGCAGTGTCTGAGCCTGAGTCTGAGTCTGAATCGGATTCTGTCTTGGTTTCCCAACCCGGGTGCTCCTCTCGTTTCTGGTCCCCTGCCTCTGTAGCCACTCAGTCTTTGGCCCTCCCACCCACCTAAGTGGTAGCTAGTGACCTGACACACACCACTGCCACTGGTCTGGCACTGGCATCTGCATCTGCAACCGCAACCGCAGCCGCACCTGCAACTGCAACATTTCTCCTCCCTCCACCTGATTCTCTCACATCTCTTTCTTTGTGCCATCACCCTCCACCTCCTCCCACCTCCACTTCGACCAATCTACGAGGCCTGTTTATTCAAACACGACCTAGCCGCTCGTTGCTTGCCTATCTTATTCTGCTTTTTCTTGTAGAATCTCTGTACCGCTTGCCTCAAATCGTCTTTTGCCCATCCTTCCTCACTCCGACTTGCTACTCACCTGCACCGGGCAACCACGTCGCCAAATCGCACACCTTTTCCTCACGCCTTACCCATCGCGAGGTCATTCGTTTAGCAGCTTTGCCGTTCCTCACCTTCGAACTTGACACCACGCTGAATCCTCAAAACTCGACTGAGTCGAGGCTTGGAGAAAGAACTGGACTTTTCGGTGGACCACACTGCTGTTGAATCATTCTCTCACTTGCTCCGCATACTCGGATTTGGAGCTTCACCATGTCTACAGCTGTAGCACCTCCAGTGGTTGCTTCACTGCCGCCGCTTGACCATAATCCGAGCCCTCGCAGCTACCCCCCACTGGCTCCCTTGAGTTCGATCTCATCCAAAGAGCGATCAGTCGAAAGGCAATCGGCCACGGAATTCAGCACTGGTTTCAATCCCCACGAGAGAACGCCATCAGATGGGAAACGATCCCCAAAATCGTAAGTGATCCTTGCAAATGCCCATCGTTATATAAGCCTTGAACTCATTCCTTTGATAGCCGTGGAAGTGCGGGCCATCCCAAGATAATTGTCAAGAAAGAGCCTCCCGCTTCTCCTTCCCTTCAAGCCAGCACGCGCCACCGACCGAAGAAGCTGGACTTGAACACCAACACTAGCTCACTATCAAATGGAATCAACTCTCGGCCATCGGCAACTCCAATGACGGCGGGAGGTGGTTTAGTCCTCCACGATGTCGGACTGGCCTGCCTTTCACCCGGGTTCCAAACTCAAGACCCGGCCATGCGGGAACAATTAGAAAGAAGTATATCGGTGCGAGATCAACAGAGATCAATCATTCAGGCCAGATTACTCAAATCCGCACGAGGCGACCCTTCGGATCCAGGTAAGCCTTCAGAAGAGTCGACTGGTGGGCCCAAAACCACTGGCAACAGCTCGAAGAAGCGCCCTCCGCCAGGCTTGTCAATTGTTCCACCAGCTGCAGAGCGTTTTGCCAACGAGCGAGTCATTCAATCTGCACCATTAAACCAAACTTTCACTGGAAGAGACGCCGCCCCTCCCTCGAGACAGATTATCAATCAACCGTCCAACCTCTCACAAAATTCCCAGATCCACCACGTGCCTGCCATCCAAACAAGCAACAGATTGCCTCCGATCAGTGACGTCTTTGGTGCAAGTGAGCTCAACCCAGGTCCTAGTCGACCCCCATTTCTGCATGCGAATTCAACCCCTTCACAGTCTCATGGCCCCCCTCTTCCGTCTCCTGGGTTTCCCCCTCAGACAGCACACCCCATGTCTCAACATCAGGCGGCTATGGATCGAGCTAGAGAGTACAGGTCTGCAGAGGAAGCTGTACATGACATGACTGGCGGCCGTGAGGAACTGTTGCCCAAGATCGTGCACTACGGTGGCCATCAGCCTCCCACACCTCCATCCCCACACCCGGGACGAAAGGACAACTTAACTCCCAGTAAATACCAACCGGCCAGCATTTCAACCAGCCGAAGACGAAGTCGGAACGAGTATGAAGGCTCTAGCCCTCCTTTGGGCTCTGGACGAGAACGAGTTCGGTATAGTGGGCCTTTTGGTGAAGGACGCGATAGTCCAGCTACACAAAGGGCGAAAAAGGAGGAATTCCTGTCCCTGTGCTCGCGAGCGTGGGATCTTTTCCACTCTTGATGTTATCGATGCACTTTCATATTCTCTTCTACATTCCTCTTCATTTGACGACAAGGATTGGCGTAACGCGGCGCAATGACTCTCCTATTTCGAACGAGTTTTTCTCCGATGGGACAGTGATGTTCTGAACGTTTTGCGAGTGTTTTGACGCTTCGGGGAATCTTGTCGGGCCAAGGCATTCAGGCTTTTGTCTGCAAGGTTCCATTTCATTCCTGATGAAGGATTCTCAGAGGGCAGCACACTAATGACAAAGATGAATGAAAGGACTGGGTGGACGGGGACTCGTAATATAATACCACAAGAGATGAAGAGACTTGACGACCTCCGGGCTTCGGAAGAGGGATCACTCAAGGGTGAATTTGGAATTAAAGGTCTTGGAGCTATGAGCCATATTTGATCTGATGTGTTTGGATTGATGCGTGGCGTGTGAAGGCTTCTATAGGTATCTTCTACATAACGATTTCCACTGCTTTGGGAGTAGGCAGGAGTGGGGATGGGATTACAAAACTGGAAAGCATCTCCTGGGTACTCAAATCCTGTTCCCCTACCAAATGACGTGCGTGAACCAATGCGACCCAACTACGTCGAGGAGTAGGAGCTCTCAGCTTGACATTAAGAAAGGGCATTTGGTACAAGGATATGCCCTCCTCGAATTTCTCCAACATGCTTCCTCGTGGCAGCTGGTCTCGGACTGAACTGGTGGAGTAATGTACTCGAAGCACCGTTGGAGCCAAAAAGTTGGGGTAGCCCACTGCACGAGAGGTATGGCAGTTGTTATGGATGGGGCAAACTGGCGAGTCTAATCTGATGAGGTTCCTCTGAACAATATTTGGAGATTTTGTTGTTTTATTCAGATAACTTCAGATCTCCTTCAGAATTCATCCATCTTAAGTCTTCAACAAACACTGGTTCGTCCCTCTTTGTAGCGCCAGAGTCGTTAGTTGGACTGCTCGGGACTTGGAACCTGATTTGGAGAACAATCCTGTCTCTTACTCGAGGCTATCTCACATCATATCATCCGTACTCCTTAGACACTTGCCTCGGGGTGGACGACTGAACGGTCACTCGGACCAAGCTGCCGTGTTTACTGCTACTGGAATCGAGATCACGATTGTTTTCGATTAGTGCTATTCTTGGTACCACGATAACCACCCCTGGAATCACCCGCTCTTCCCAGCAAATCCCAGGAGGGCGAATACTCGTAGCTTGCGTCCGTGGCCGTGGCCGCCTTGCGACAGCTCGATCCATCTACGACCAGCAGACTCAGAGGGTACCCGCGACACAGGGCCGATCCGGGACCCCAGTCGCGATGCGGGCTCAAGTCCTCGAAGCATTCAACCAACCATACACATTTACCTCTTCACACCCCACGCCGAGAACCCCTCAAGGCCATGACGTGCTGATCCGCGTCAAAGCCGCTTCATACTGCCACACCGATGCCGTCTTCGCGTCGGGCCAGATGCAGCAGGGCCTCCCACGGATCGGATCGCACGAGTTCTCTGGGACCGTTGAAGCGCTGGGTCCCGAGGCCGAGAAGGTTGCACAGACCAAGGGGATTAAGAAGGGCGATCTCGTGGGCGTCCCGGGCAGGGCGTATGGGCCGTGTGGGGATTGCGCCGAGTGTACGGACAATGGAGGCGATTTGGAGGGGTATGGTGTATGGTGTCCCCGGGCGGGCAATCTGGGATTGACCAAGGACGGTGGGTTTCAGGAATTCTGTCTTGCGGATGTGCGCCAGGTCGCTAGGGTGCCTGAACAGGGTGAATTGAGGGCCGTCGAGGTTGCGCCGCTCATGTGTGCAGGGGTCACGATATGGAATGCGCTCGAAACGGCGGCCCAAGATATCAAGTCTCCTTCTGGGGATGCTGGAGTGGACGGGAAGTATGTCGCCATTATCGGCGCGGGTGGTGGGCTGGGCCACTTGGGCGTGCAATTTGCGGCAAAGCTAGGATGGAAAGTTGTCGCGGTGGATACAACGCCAGCAATGGAGATGTTGAACGAGGTGATTTCGGATCTGGGTGAGGACGGGAAACAGGTCACGGTGGTGAACGCGTTGAGTGATTCTGTGGATGCTGTCAAGCGAAAGATTTTTGGTGAGGCTGCTTCTGGTCGTGAAGGTGAGGTGGGTGTCGACGCTGTTCTCATCCTCCCAGAGTCGCAAGCAGCATTCGACTTCGGCATGGGCGTACTCAAGAACCACGGGACGTGTGTCGCCGTAAGTTTTCCGAAAGATGGGTGGCGCTTTAAGCCTGGTGACCTGGTCTTTCGACACATCCGCCTCGTAGGCGTCCTGACCGGGAGGAATCACCAATTGCAGGCAATGGTCGATTTTGCAGCCAAGAACAATGTCCGTGCCAAAATCAGGACATATCCGCTGGAGCAATTGAATAGATTGGTGGAGGATTACCACAAGGGAGTTGGTGGCAAGCTTGTGGTCGATATGGATTTGGAGGAATAATGCTTCATATAAATCTGATTTAACAAGGAGACATATTTCTTCACCTGTCTCGTCTTGCTCTAGGCATGTCCCTTGCGTCTTTACCCTTTTCTCTCTTGATCTTCCGCTTTTCAGCCTTCTCACGAGCCTGCTTGCCCATGCTCTGTAGTCTTTCTTCGTTGATCAACTTCTTGACCTCTGCATCCTTCAAGTAGTACGGCTTGGATTTCTGGCCAGCGCTCAGAGCAGCCTTCTCTTGTTGCTTGTGCTTGCTTCTGATCTCATTTTCCTTCTGCCTGATCTCGGCATTTCGAGCATTGGCTTCCATGGACATGACTTGGCGCTTCAACTTAGCTACCGCTTCCGGATCCTTGGACTTCTTGATCTGAGATTTCAGCTCTAAAATCTCGGACGCTTGGTATGCCGATAGGAAAGAGTAGTTTTTGTTCGCTCTGTCAACTGCATTCCTGTCCCGGTTTGCAGACATGACCGTTGGGTCGAACCGTGGATCTCGGAACTTCAATGCGGCCGAGGCGTCGAAGACGGCACGTTTCCTCGAAACAGGTTTTCTGGCAGATTCGACAGCCGGAGCGTGTTTGGATGAACGTTTTGTCGCTTGAACAGGAGCCTCCTTGGACCTTTTGCGAGTGTCAAAAAAGTCATCCTGTTGGTTTGCATGATTTCCCGAAGACTCTGGCTGATGAGTATCGGCTAGCTTCCGCTTTCGAGGATTGGGATGAAAGGACTCCTGAGCTTTGACCAATGCACCGAAGCTGATTTCGTTCAAGGATGGTTCCTCATTGACGACCGAGTCGGCTGCTGAGGAACCCTCTGATTGTCCATCTGAATCAGAATCCTCAGAGCCGGAGGCTTCGTCTTCAGGAGTGTCATCTTCGGGGGCAGATTCGTCTAGATCATCTACCTCATCCTCTTCATCGGAGATATCTTTGTGTAGTTGGACAGGGCGATCCAACGAGCGGGGTGCAGCCATTATCGTAGTTCGGGATATCGAGTCCTATGGTAAGCGTTGTCTTCTGAACTTTTTTTCTCAGAGACATGACGTCGGCGAAGGAGGAAGTGGCCTTACCATATCAGGCTAGTTTACTCCCCAGAAAATTAATCAGCGATGGACGATTTCTTGCGCCCCCGGTCATGTGACCCAGTCTGATATCGGCTGCTCGCGGACAGGCTGCAGTACTCGTAGGAGAACCTCATTTTATTTCCTGTGGATAAACATTGAGTCCTCTTATTTGTAAAGCCTTGCCGCGAGTCTACTGTTCGTCTAACTGCGTGCTGTCTCTGTTACAGTGACAGTGGACCTTGCGTCCAATTCATTGCATTCACCATACCCATCCTGGACACTTCACGTTCTTGGATTTGCGGATCGCCACAAAAAGTCGGCTTCACTTTCTTTATCCTATCTCTGTCTTCTTCGTTGTCACCCAGACTAACAGCCTTTATCAGTGGCAACGCCATCTCTCATCATTGGGTTTCCTTCTTGGATCGTCTCCGTCGCTCATCACCATGCCTCGAAATCGTCGCAGAGCCGGAGGACGACACGAGGGTAATCCATCACAGAACAATCCCAACATCCCTCAGAATCATTCTTTGCAAGGCCAGCCATTCTACGGTCCTGCCTCTATTACAATCTACTCTGATCAACCAGAACAAAGACACCAAGGTGAATATAATGGTTATTATGATTATGAAAACGAGGACAGGATTAACATCTATAAAACAGTGGATTCTTGGAGATCATATCGAAACGATGGCCACAGCCTTCAGTCGTCCATTATGACACAACCGTATCAAATTTTGGGCTCAAACCCTACGCGATCGGCCATGAACGTCAACGCTCCTGCCTTTACCCCGTATCAGCCTCTCAGGTTAGTTCATAATTACGCTCGATACCCTTCATATCGAGTTGACAAGCCATACAGAGTGTCAAACGGTGCTCGTGAACGACAGGCTGTACATCAGATTCGCGACCTACATCAGGCTGCTGTACCGAGATATTCTCTACGCAGCCAGAATCGACAATCACAGCATTTCATCCCAGCCACTGGTGCATCTGGGCAAAGCCTCCCGCATTCTCGTGATCAGCCGATTCCCTCGATAGAGTCAGGTTTCACTCAACTCGCCGCGTCAAATACTCTCGTCCCCTCATCACTTCCTCCAAAAGCACGTCGGACCTGGTCTCCTCCTAAAGTGACACCTCCCAAGCGCCCTGCAGCGGCAAGCAGCTATCTCAAAAGAGCTGGACAAGCGCCGGAGGTCATTGACTCACCCAAGAAACTTTTGGTCATCCTTGATCTGAATGGTACTCTCCTAGTCAGACCAAATACTCGCACTAACCCACGAGCGTTCAAACTCCGGCCAGGGGTCACTCAGCTACTCGATTATCTCTTTGCCAATCACACTGTCATGGTATACTCCTCTGCTCGACCAGAAAACGTAGCCATCATCGTCAATAATCTGTTTCATCCTAAGCAGCGAGCCCAATTGGCAGGTATCTGGGCGAGGGATAAGTTGGACCTCAACCAGGAACAATACCTGGGCAAAGTGCAAGTCTACAAGAAGCTGGACAAAATCTGGTCAGATAAGGCCATCCAGAAATCGGCTGGCAGAGGAAACAGATGGGACCAAACAAACACCGTGCTAGTTGACGACAGTCGCCTCAAGGGAGTCGCCCAACCCCATAACCTCGTTCAAATCACAGAGTTCCTCAACAACGCTCCAAAAGTAGGCGATGAGGCTATTCGTGCTTGGCAAATGAATGAAATGGCCATTCTCCAATCCCTGGAACAGAAGCTTGAGCAACTCAAAATGCAGGTCGACGTCTCAAGGTTGATTCGGGAATGGCAATCTGGCAAGCGACAGGCTCCTGGTGTTGTTGATGAAACCATTGATCAAAAGACCCAAGAGAAAGTTGAAGAGCAGCTGATTCGCAAAGGCAGTACAGTGTCGACTGTTACCGAAGCTGCCAGCGAGTCCACTCCTCAGCCTGAGCAACTTACCTACCCCACTCCACCAACGCAGCAAGCACCTCTTTCAACGAAGAACCAATCAAAGCATCCTTCGGCGTTGGACCTACTTGATGCGCAGATTGATGATGCCATGAAGAACACTTCTCTTAGTGACAGTAGTGATCTGGGGAGCGAATCACCCATTGACGAAAGTGTTTTCAGTGATTTACTCCGTGGAGGCGGCACTAGGATTTATCAGGTGAAGGATATGCCCAAAAAGTCGACTGTGAATGTCCCACCAACGACGGAAAGCTTGGTTGGTTGACTAGGCCCCGTGTTTTGTCCACAAAATCTGACCACAGATCTTGGACGAAATCGATCTCATGATGATAACGACATTGATAACCTCGAACGTGCTGAATAATGATTAAAGGGGGCAGGCGGTAATGGAGCTTTACTGGGGTAGAACCCAGCTCAAGAGGCGTCCACACGACGTGCTCTTCTAGGTTCAACATTTGTTACACGAAAAGAGCCGAATGCGTTGATCAGGTATTTTCCATGTTACCTGACTCAAGGGCCAATAACCTGATCTGTATATGTATGTGTATCTACACTCTGCTCAATTGAGCATCGGATTTCGAGCTCGGGTATGGGCTCAAGTGACGAGTACACAACCTCAACTCTCCACACATGTGTGTCGCTACCTAGGTAGGTATGTGTGCGTCTAGGTCTGCAGAATACATTGAATGAAACTCCTCGGTATTCGATCTACAGGAGACTCGCGCCCAAGGACAAGTTTCAGAAGAACACTTATCCATTGCCCTTTACTATTTCGCGTACGTTCATACGTAAGTAAAGGCGAGATAGGATTATGAGAAGCGACACCAGGCAACATACCTAGGTCGTTTGACTACCTGAGTAATGTTAATGCCGTGGTTGAATCAACTAATGCATTCAGCGTTTTGCGTCTACTGTCAGCCGTTAGATGCGTCTAGCTAAATAGCTATATAGCTCAATGACTGTTGCAATGACTGTTGTAAACATTGCTCGCGTTGTGCTTAGTGACTAACCATGATTGCTGTCAATTTCCAGTCGCTGTCAAATCATCGCCATGGTCCGGTCCTGCCCCACGAAAGCATAATTGCATTCGCTATTTTGACGCCATGCTGGAAATACACAGGTCGCTGTAAACATCTCCCTCATTGATTTGACAGATCGTTATAAAAACCCTCACCCACCATTCTTGACACGTTCGGGCAACTCATCCCACAGTGACTCCGCCTCAGTTTCCTTCTTCGCTGCTTCTGCTGGGAAGCCATTGATCTCAAGAGCCTCTGCCTCTAGTCCAGCAGCCACGTGGATCCACATAGGCTCACCCCACCTTCTAGTTTGGTGGCTTGCTGCTTTCGCGCACTTCAATGCTTGCTCATCCACAGTTCCTCGGAACATCTTTTGTTGCATGTATATCAAAGCAAGTGCAGTGGTCATCGTGCTTCCTGTTGCTTTTCCAGCATCCATGGCACTTTTTAGGAATTGCTTGACGGTCAAGGTAGTGGTAGACAAGATGGATTTCATAAGCGAATAGTGAGCCTGTATGTATTTGTTTGCAGAATTCTCTGCAACTGGTCTTATGTTGCTCAGGAGCACTGAAAGTTGATGATGCTGTGGGTGCTGTGGATTTTGGATAATGAATGCAGAATTCATGGCTGCAAGTAGACGGAAGTTTTTAGTGGCATCAGAGTCTGTGTAGTAGGCATGCGAGATCTTCTGGTGAGTTTTGAGCCCTTGAGTAGGGGTAGTATGCTGTAGAACCAGTCTGAGAGTATCTGACTGATAGACTGTCAATGCAGCTGTTGTGTCGCCCATACCCTGTAGGATGACGCCCCTCAGATAGAGCATACCAGACACCATGCTGGATGGGAAGTTAACACCAAGGCTTTCCGATATCCGAGACAGCTCAGCAATAACCCGTTCAGCCCTCTCCCATTTGCCCATTGAGCACTGCATGAAAGCGATTAGAAAGAGGAACTGGGCTTCCAGCAGATTATTTCCGATGAATGCACGATCCGATTGTTCGTAGTTCTCAGCGATTCCAGGTCGTTGCCAGCCTCGTACAAGGGCAAGACCAGTTTTCGCATATTTTTCGGCCTTCCCATCGTGGCCATTTTTATGAGCGGCGCTGTCAGCGCTGAATAGGAAACCCAAGGCTTCAGCTTCTTCTTTCAATAACCATAAAAAGCCCATAAAATGTTTTCCATTTTTCTCGAATATGTGCCCGTTCGTTGAGACTTGAACGCCTGCCAAGGAGCGTTTGGAGATGGGGAGATAGATAAAACCATCGTCACGCCAGTTATTATGGCCGATTGCTTCGTAGAGAACATTCTGCACAATTTTGCGCTTTTGCTCTGTCTGGACAATATTCCCCTCTTGAATGCTTGTTGCAAGATCAATGAATTCCATGATAATAGTCATTTGAGGAATGGCTTCAACGTCAGGATTGAGCTGTAATGCTCGAGCCTTAGCCAGGGTTGTCTGGGTGGCAACAATTGCCTCCTGGTTGGAACTGGAAAGGTGTAGCAACGATTCAACCACAGCAGCGAAGGCGAGCATGACAGGATCCGAGTTTTGGCGAGCGAGATTGGAGATTTTGGATAACTGTGATGTGGAACTGTGAACATCACCAAGTGATGAAGAGGCCAATGAGAACATGGCGTGTTGGAATCGAAACAGATATAGCCAAGCAGTATGGCGATACGCTTCAATGTCGTCAATCATTCTCTGTATATCTCTCAGTGCAGCTTTCGGTTTCGATTGGTATAGCACTTTTGACAGTAACAGCTGTAGCTCATATTTGATATCGATGAATTTGTGACGCTCACACAATTCAATGGCCTTACTAAGTTGCGTTTCAGCCTCATCATAATTTTCGGTCTCCTCGTAGAGAACTTGTGCATATCGAAGGGAGGTCTGAGCTTCTTTGAGGGGTTGGAGCTTGAGATTTGAAAGAGCCGATTCAAGACAGCCAAGAGCCAGTGCTACTAGCTCCTGATATTCATCGGTTACCTCAGGCAGCTTTCGTGCCATGTCCAGGTAGTCCTCTGCAAGAGCACATAGCAGAGTGGGATATTCAGGCTCAAGGTAGTCGGGCTGAGATTCCGGGGGTTTCATGACGGGCTGTTTGGGGGTGGTATTGATCACGACAGCTTGTAAGACACCATTCTTGCTCTGAGGCGTTGCGCTCTGTGTTTGGTCAGATATCGCTGCTAGAGGTGGCCTAGGCGGTTTCTTCTGTATCTCTTCAAGCGAGACTGTAGTGTTAAGGGGCTGACTGCTTATCGATTGAGGTTTAATAACATATTCTTGTTTCAACTTTGGGGAATGCTGTGGCTCTTGAGGACGAGATTGCTTCGCTGATGAGAGCTGTCTTTCGACCTCGCGCTCACGACGCGTTGAAGATTGAGGGTGAATAGGCTGTTGGAAGGATGAGTGTGACTGAATGGATGGGGATCGGTGTTTCTGAGTAGGTATGACAATCTCGGAATTCGGCTGAGCGGGTGATCGTGATGGCTGGTTCTTGTGGTGTGGAGGCGGCACTGGCGGTTGAATAGGGACTTGGACAGGAGGCGGTGGCTGATGATGTTGCTGAATATGTTGCGGTGCTCGCTGAGCTTGTGGGGTCACAATCTGTTGGGAGTGATGAGTATGCCGCTGAGGATGGCGTGGATCTGTATGTGAGTTTAAGGACGGCTGTTGATACAAAGGTTGTTGAAATTGGGCGAAGTCGTTGCGAGAGGGCTGGGTTTGATTTTGATAATACTGAGGATAACTCTGCGGCAGCGATTGAACATAAGGCTGCTGCTGAGGGTATTGAGTGGTCGAGAAAGGCTGAAGGCTTGGAGGGCGTGGTGGTCGAGGTTGATTCTGGTAGGACAATTGATGTTGGAGATTAGGGATAGGCTCGCGTTGTTGTTGCTGGCGTTGGTGGTGGTAAGGCTGGGTCGAAATCTGAGGTTGGGACTGATACTGAAATTGGGGTGGATGAGAGACCTGGACTTGAGGATAATTCAGATTGAGATTGTCGTCGTAGAAATAGTCCATATTGGAATTCACGTTCATGGGAAAATTGGGATCCATGGTGGCGACAGCAGCCACGGAAGGCACGCAACGCACTTCGGCTTGACTGCCTGTCGTTCCTTCCCAGTCTTCTGCCAGACGCGATCACAATTTTGCGGACACTGTCTTTATCAATGACGCTGCGTCTCCGATCCGTCTTCCTTACTTGACTTTTACTGCAAATTGTAAAACGTACCCACACCCATCTAGACGATCTTTCTCAGTTTGCGCAAGCACGGTGATGTTGGTTGCTGACGCCAAAATCCTGAAACCTAAAGCCCCTAGACGCGTCGAGCACAAGCATAGTTCTTCTGGTGCAATCGTTTATTTTTGTGGTGTCGGAGAGCCTCCTACCCAGCCCATGGATCTTAAGATGGACTGAGATAATGAATCAGTGACACAAGGCGAAGAGACAGTATTCCGCCTTCAGGTTGAGTGAGGATGGAGGAGGTTCAATTCCAGGGTTAAGTGGTTAACATGGTCTAAGGGCCGGCCCGCTGGTAGCGTCTACTAATGTTGCCCCCGGCAAGCCTTTCATCTGGTTTGAGTTACATTTACGACCAGTCCAACGCGTTAGTGCCGACTAACTAACTAACCAGGAAGTACCTCGGACTTTCTGATGACATGTCGATTTTCAGTTACAATGTTCAAAGGTATCAAAATATGAATACCTACCTATGTATTTAACGTGAGATTGTAGTAGCACTACATCTCCATGGAGGCCTAGAGCTTAAACGTTGGGCACAATAGAAATGGCTATCGACACTTTCCATGTGCTTTTCCAGTACGCTGAAGAACACCCCATTATCACCACTCTTGTATCTGCTACATTCTTAAGCACACTGTTTTCAATGTCTCCAGGGCGGATATTAGGCATTTCCAAACGAAAATACTATCATGCTCAAACGACGTTGAATGTCAAGCTGAATGATGGCCAGAGTACATCGTTTGCCGAGTTTTGCAAATCCGTCGTTCCAATATGTCGACTCAACCCATTATTGTTCAATGGGCATCTCCAAACTATCTGGACCGTGTTTAAGAAGGAGCATATTCCAATCTACTACAGGCGCCACATATTTCAAAATGAGGATCCCACCTACACCGGGCAATTCTCCGTGGACTTCGTCACTGCTCCATACAAAGGCAATGATCCGGCATTACCACCACGAACGACATACTATACGGACCAGGAGTTTGCAAACATAGGATCTCTCGACACCCGACCCATGCTGGTCATGCTGCATGGACTGAAGGGCGGCTCTCATGAAATCTATATCCGACATGTCCTTGAACCCTTGGTGGGAGATGGAGGGTGGGAAGCCTGCGTGGTGAACTCGAGAGGCTGTTCAAATAGCAAAATCACCACCAGTGTTCTGTACAATGCCCGTGCTACCTGGGATATCAAGCAGACGGTGCGATGGTTGAAGAAGACCTTTCCCAATCGCCCACTTTTCGGCATAGGATTTTCATTGGGAGCCAATATCATCACTAACGTAAGTCATCCGTTCTGCCTTCAGTGGTGTGAACTCATCACTGATTCGGTTCTCTTGGGCTATCTAGTATATCGCGGAGGAAGGCAGTGACTGTGTTTTCAAGGCTGCCTTTATCATGTCGAGTCCGTGGGACCTACAGGCAAGTAACTTGGCCTTGCAGAGAACATGGTTCAAGCGAAACGTGTATTCCAAAGCCCTCGGCGCGAGCATGAAGGCACTCTTCGAAAGGTGAGACATCCCTTTTCTAACGCACATCATGGCACTGACCCTTTTGTTCAAATAGTCATGTCGACCAGATCGTAAAAAACCCCAAGATTGATGTTGATGTTGTGCGAAGCTGCAAACATCTATATGAATTTGACCGGTATGCCTTATGGCTTCTCTCAATATCACCTTTACTAGGAGATACACTGACGCTTCATAGACACGTTCAAGGTCCGACATGGGGTTACCCTACCGAGGGCGCCTACTACCGAGACGCATCTTCCGTGGACTCGTTACTCGCCACAAGAATTCCATTCCTCGCTCTCCACGCGGAGGATGACCCAGTGAGTCGGCTGGCCTTGACTCAAGGCGCATCCATGGCCCGATATTGACTCGTCCTACCCAGGTAACTGCAGGAGAGGCGTTGCCGCGAAACGAGGTTCAAGAAACCCCATATGGCGTACTCTGCACAACGGAGAGTGGTGGCCACTTGGCATGGTATGAACTCGGAGGATCCAGATGGTTTGCAAAAGTGGTATGTAACCCCGAGTTCTCCATCGTGTTTACTTGTTGCCTGCCATGCTTTCCCTTACCCTTGACGCTTTGCAACTCGCTGAACCTTCTGGCGCATCTCTCAGACCACTGCATACTTCCAGAAATTGGTTCGGGAAATGGATCTTGACTCCTTTTCTCTGCCTCCGGGTCTTGATGCTATCGACCTCGAAGGTCGGATCTCGAGACCCAAGCGTGAGCCGCTGAAACCGGTCTTCGAGCCAATGAGGAGAAAATTGCATGTCCCCACCGCATAGAGCGATGTGTGCAATACACATAGACCCGCAGCTTAGACAGATGCAATAGACTTAGAGCATAGACCGATGTTGCCCCACAGATTCGGTCCTCCCTGCCACTTGAGTGTGATTTCAAGCAAATGAAACCCTCTTCTTCGACTTCGCTGCATTTTGTGGTTTCCTCTTACCAGAACTTTCGTCAGTGGCCTCCTCACCCTCCGCACCACCTCTTTTAGCATCCCCATGGCCACGACCAGCAGGTCCCTTGGGGCCCTTCTTTCTCTTGACCTCGGCCATCTTGCCCTCGAGAATCTCGCGCTTCCCCTCCTTTCTCTTCTCGGCCTCTTTCCTCCTCGCCTCCCGAACCTCCTCCAACTGCCTTTCCCGCATGATCCTACTCTCAATCTGGCCTTCTTTCTGCGCATTCACCAGCGCCAGGATCGTCATCATCGACTCCCGGTCGTCGATGAACACCTTTCCCTTCTTCTTGCCTCGCGTCGGCTGTGTTACGCCCGCGGGTGTGATCATGTTCAGCGTGGGGAGGTTTAACTCCTTGTCCGTGTAGACTCTCTGCTTCTTCTTGTAGGCGGCGCGGGCGGCGGATTGCGAGGCGGCGGTGGGTTTTGTCTTGACTTGTTTGGTTGGGCGGCGGACTTTGGATTTGCCGATGGTTGATGGGCCCGAAGTGGCGGATTTGCGGGCTTTGGGGTTTTTGTTGTTCACTTTTGTGGCTGTCTTAGAGCCGGGAGGTTTCGGCGCCATTGCGGAAGCTGTTTCAAACGTCTAGGTCTATTGGAAAAATAATTGTTTGAGAATGAGTTGTGAATTTGATATGCACCGTCTTGCGGTGTTGTCTAGATCACTCTGGCGGGCACATTCGAGTTTGCGAAGAATTAAAAAATCAAGCCGAGGTTGAGCCGCTGGAGTGCACTTTCAACTTCGGAACTTTATTGCTCCGAGCAATTAATTGGAGAAAGGATACTTTGGAGAAGCCTGTTGAATGGCAGTGGCATGAGTCTCAACGTCATCAAACATCACCTCGCCGACTCCGGGGAGTGGAGCTTTGGTGTGAGCACACGAGGCTTTTGCATGAGCACATTTTCATAGCTGTTGTTGAAGCTACGCATTCAGGTACTCCTACCTCTGCTCCTCAGACATCATTTCATTGCAGACCAGGAAGAGGTCAATCTCGACTTCAATTCTTGACGACATCTTCACATACATACATACCGGCCTCCAAAATGCCACCGCCATCAACAATCAAAGACATCGCACCTCCCGAAGCCCTCTCCACCATCGCGGGACAAGGCTTTGCCAGCGGTGCCGTCCGCTTCGGATCCATCTCCTTTCTCGCACACCTACTGCTCAACGCGCGACACCCGGTCTACCGCAGGCTCACGATCCAGTTCAAAGTCTTCATCCAGATTTCGTCCATGATTCTGGGCGGGTGTATATTTGCAGAGAAGCGAGTCAGCGAATTCAACGATAGCGTGCGCAGGCGCAACCGAGCGCTGGAGAGGTCGAGGCGGGCGTGGAGTGAGGAGGCGGAAATTCGTGCCATGGTGGAGAATAGGGAGAGGCTTGCAGCAGGAGCAGCGACTTCCCCTTCTTCACCGGGCGGTATAGTTGATAAAGTGAGAAATCTCGAGAGAAGCAAGAGTGAGGATTGAGCGTTCGGCAATACGTTTGGTCCGGAATCTCCAATCCACAGCAAACACATGGTCTTTCACAGGCAAGTGCCGTTGGTCTCGTCATACCTTGCCCTCGAGCCCGAAACAACAGTGGGATATCTACCCTGCAGCTACACGAGAGAATCATGCTTGGAGAGCAACCAGTCAAACAGCGGTTTTGGCTCTGGTCTTCATGGATCGTCCAAAGCTCTGTGCTAGCTTTCCGTTGCTTTGACAAGTTACAGCAAGCAATAGTCTTGCAAGAGCCCCGGTTGGAAATGCCTCCTCATAAAACCCGAACCCAACAGCCAAGGCTCTGCATTGAGGAGACTTGGTCGACCAAGTGGACGAAACCAGCTAGGCATACGGGTAATGGTTGACGTTGTTTACTGACGAAACTGAGCTGGAGATCTATCAATATATGAGAGTCGGTCCTCTCTCATGGCTGCGTCGAACAGAGGTGTCGGACGATTGGCACGAGAAGAGCCAGCTGAGCTACTCCGTGCTTTCCTCTCGCCGGATATCAACTCGCGTTAAAGAACCACATACGGTCTCACCATTGATGTCGTGCTGTCAATAAAAGCTGCGCAGACCATTATATGAATGATCCAACCGTGTCGGATATGCCGTAAAGGAGGAGACATTATATGGCGATTTAAATCTTCGAACATGACCATCACATGTCTGTCGGCAAATAGCAACAACAAGAAGAAATAGTCTTATTACAAGATATGTATATATGCAGGTCTAAAATCTCCAAGTGACAGCTTGGGTCGTCACTCTCCTTTGTTTCATTGGGTCCTCGAACCACACCATATAGCAATCCCAGTCACCGTAGCGCCGTCGCTCAAAGCAGGGGCAGAAATGGACCAAATTTTCCTTAGACCGAGAAGATATACACTCATTCACGATTGCAAGCAATAGCGGGACATGGGGTGCCCTCATCAGGCGTCATGCTGCTCCACCAATTCGTAACTGTACTTTTTCTTCAAACCACCGCCCCACCTCATCCACAGCGGCACTCGCGAGGCACCTGGAAACCGGTAGGCACCGACACGTGGACTCGACCGCGGACTTCCACCCCGGCGCCTGGAGGCCGAGAGACTCAAGACGCGCGAGTAGAGCGACCAGACGAGGAAAATAAGCGTCAACCCGACGGCCGTGCCGACCACAACGAGCAGCAGCCAATTCTTGCCCATCCAGAAGATGAACTGCGCGTCCTTGCCGTGCCAGCTATCGCCCTTGAACGTGTTGAAGAAACTCCACGGGTGCTTGGTATACTCGTCGGGCATGAGGACACGGACGCGGCCCGGCCAGGTGTCCTGGTCGAGATGGCTATGCTCGTCGATCCAGTTCTTCCAGATCACCGAGAGGAACAAAGGCCCCGTCGACGCCATGATGGTGATGTAGGGGAGGACCCAGGCGCGGTCGGCGCCCTGGAGGGACTGGATGATGCGGAGGAAGAAGGGGTGCTGCGGGACGGAGCCCATGGCGTCGTTGCTGATGCCCGTGGGCACGGTGCGGCGCAGCCAGGCGTTATAGGACAGCAGGGGGTCCAGGCGCCGCTTGCATCCGTCGTCCAGGTCGATGTAGACGCCGCCGTGATGCGCGAGCACGAAGTAGCGGATTGCGTCGGCGCGCTGGATCGGGTGCTTGTAACCCGTGAACGTGGGCAGGAACCAGGCGTATTCCTTCTCGATGAACGCCTCCGACTTGGCGTCCGTCCACATCATGTATTCGTAGTCCGGGTGCAGGTCGATGCATGACTGCTGCGCGGCTTTCCAGCGCTCCGGGATGGTTTCGTTCTTGTAGGTTTGGTGGATGATCTTGGGGATCAGCCGCGGACGTGTGTCTGGAAGGGTGGAGTTCGGGGAGGGGATTTCTGCCGCCGCGATGGCATCGCCCGAGGCATCTTCGATCAGGAGTGCGAGGAGGGTGGACACGGCGTGGAGGAGGAAGATAAGGGTTGCACCGGCGATGACGAGGAATATTACAAGGCTGCGACGCATGGTGGTCGGTGCGTTGTGGTATGGTGCAAGCGGACGTGAGAGGTGAGTGACTGGCTGACGGCTGGATGGGAGGCAATCATGCAGGCAAAAATTGCTGCAATGATTTAATATTGATTGATCTACAGTCAAGAATGAGTGGCGGAGGGGAGATTGATGGAGAGTGAGTTCAGGGGCGGCCCTGGTGGTGGTGGAGCATTTTTTCGGTAGACGATGGTATGAGTAGATTGAGGGTGCGTCTGTTGTCAGAATATAAGGAAGAGACAGAGAATGACAGCTGTAGTAGCGAGAGTGCGTCAGTGAAGGGAAATGAAAGACTGCAGCCTACATGGGACAAAAGTGTAGCTAGTGATGTCTAGCAATAAAAAAGTTGTTTGTACAGGCATCCCGAGGATCACAGCGGAGAGCCTGAGTAAGACGACATGTGTTTGGTGGCACGAAATGTGGCAGTGCATAACGACGTTATTATGCATACGGGGTACGCCGTACATAATGCACAATCCACTTCAGGATGTACATCGGTCAAAAATCTTGACGGACCTAAGTCCTATCGCATCTTGTTACCCAAATGAGTAACGAGGCATTCAGCAGATGTATAACCATCAAAACGTACTCGCTTACGAGTATCCAAATCTGTCCCATTCCATAATCATTGACGATGAGACACGAGCACCTAGGCCCATGTACCGTTGTTTAACGACAGATCACCAACCTCGCCTGTTCAGCAGCCAGGATAAGTTGCTCAAATATAAACTGAATATTCCATACTATGTATTCACCCAATAACGTCTGCTCCTAATCTATACCCTGTTCATGTTAATATGCATGGTCTCGCAAACAAGACCTCTATCCAGACGATTCATTTCCATGTTCGAACTGTTACGCGCAATCATGCCCTACCCCCAAGTTTGGTAGATAGTGGTCCTCACTCAGCCCATAACTCCGTAACCTCATCCCTGTATCAATATATAGTCCTCGTAAATATGGACAGTCGTATTCCATCTGGGTATCATTCGAAATCTGCCACCCGCCAATCGCATGTTGATCGTAATTCTCATCTCCACAGGTCGACGTGCTCATTATTCCTCGTCATCTTGAGGTATCGGAAAAACATGGTGTCGTTTATCTTCCAATTTTTCATCAATATAGTCCAAGACTTGCGGGTTCTCGTTGGTAGGAGTTCGATCAAGGTGGACTCTTTGCATCATCTGAGCAACAGACTCGGGCGCCAGTATCTGCGATTGAGCACTGTTGCCTCCACTGTCATCCTCCCATTGCTCGCCTTGAGCTCGACAGTAGTTTCGGAACAGATACTTTTGCAATCTTGTCACTTGTACGTTCCATTTCTCTTCCAACGTCATAATCACCGCTGCTACATCCTGTTCAGTGAACGAGCCAGCGGAGGAGACTGAACTGCTGTGTCGATGCCCGTGCCCATGTCGGTGATGCTTGCCTGTCAAGGCGCCTCCAATGACCTTCTTGAGTGAATGTCCACTTTTATTCGGCTGAGGACTTTCTGTCCGCTCCATCGAAGCCTCAACTTCACGCCGTACCCTCTCTATCGCCTTCGCGCGGTCTTGATCTAACGTCGGCATGTACAGTAGAGTGAGATTCTTCTCAAGAGCATCGACAAGAATAGTGAAGCTCTGGAGATTGATGTCGTTGTGCTCACAATGAATTTCCAACAGGGTGTCATTCGTTTTGAGTACTTCTGCCAGTGTGGTGGCACCTTGCAGCCCAAGCGATTGATATTCAATCCTCAGCAGTTTCAAACTTCGATTATGCGCCAACCCTCGCAGTGCTACGTTCAAGCCAATGCCAAATCGGGTGGCATCGAGGTGGGCATGTTCTCCGCTAATATTTAGCTCTTCAAGAGTGTTGTTGGTCGCGAACATTTCTTTGAGAGCCTCGCATGTTTCCATGGATGCATCATAGGGCAATGACGCACGCGAGATATCCAGACTCCGTATTGTGGTATTTGTTTTCAACGCCTGGATCAATTCACGGAAGTGGCTTTCCTTCTCAAAATCCATCATACGCATACTCAATGATGAGGGTCCATGGCTTTGCGCAATCGTTTTGTACAATATCGAACCACCCACTTTCAACCGATTTTCGTTGGCGCTCACATGCATGGCTCTGGGTTGGCCATCTTCTCTTGTCATGGACCTGAAAAATGTCGCAAGATCCCGGCCATTCAATCCACATTGATCGACTTGCAGTTCTCGGAGAATCTCGGACTTGGGAGTGGCCAAATATGTCGATATCGAATCAACTGTTTGTTCGTTCAGCGTTGTTTGAGAAAGATGTAGCTCTTCTAATCTCCAAGCGAAAAGGGCATCCGGTGCAACTAGAGGCTCCGGTCCAGCAGTCTTCTGCACTCTATTCAGGTTCAGGCGGCGGATCCTGCTAAAGGCACCAATGGCTCTCTGGAACAGTTCGGGACTAAAGCGCCCTTGAGCACCCGATATATTGATTACCTCGACAGTATTCTCTTGGACTGCAAGGGCGGATAGCAAGACATCAATATCATGGACTGATAAGCCGCATTCACCTATCTCCAAAGCCCTGAAATGACACTTGCGTTCAGATGCAGCATCCACTAGATGATTTAGATCGGTATCCGCAAGCTTCAGACCCGTCAAGATTAACCAATCCACATTGGTGAGAGACTTTTTGCAAAGAGGCGCCAATGCTTCTGGAATGCCGCAATTAAAGGGTTGCTCATCATCAGCGACGACCTGATGTGGGATACTGTATGAGAAATCCAATCGTCTTAGCCGACGGCTCTTTAGTGCGAGCCCTCGAACCTCTTGGCACAGTACAGGTAAGTCTTGGTGGCCCGTTATATTTGTCGGATGTCCAGAGCGGGTGGTTAAACTGTCTAGATCAGTGCCAAAGATATCATATAATTTGCGCAGAGGGCTTAAATTGATCCGAGCGAAGGAGATTGAACTGAAAGATTCGTTGTAACGCAGCGACCTGAAGACAGCAAGTAATTCCAAATTGGAATAAGGTGCACTTGTTGACGGCGCGAGGAGTTGGAAGCAGGGTGCATCTTCGCATTGATAGTCCACAGAGTAGCAAATTCGGGATGTGTCGACATCGTACGCAGCGCAATATGCGATGAGTGTCCGATCAAAGCAGTGATGGTCTTCTTGGGGATAGTTGGGTGGGTTCATCTTATCGTCAAGCTCTTCAGGGACATCGAAAGTAAATGGTTGGCGAATCCATTCCGGTCGTAAATACTCTGAGGTGAATCTCAGCCACAGTGCTATATCTTCAGCGGCGGATGACGCCAATTGTAGGGTATATGGCTGGCCCAATGGGGACTTCAACAGCAGCTGAAAGTTGTCTTGTTCGGAATGCACTTTTATCGCCGTCAAGTTCACAATCCCGTAAGAGCTCGAAGAGTCCATTTCACTCAAAGAAGTGCTAGATGACCTCGAGGACGACTTGTTCAAAGGGACTAGATGTATCTTGTAAAGACCTATAGCCACGTAACAGATGGTCGAATTAAGTCTAGTCAAATCTTCAGCGGAGGATTTGGTGTTCGGTTTGGTAGTAGAACGCTGCACTGCTTTGAATACACGGAAATGCTCGGGGTCATAATCCCGATCCCGGTCCAGAACACGAGCGATGGACTCAAGCGTTTGAGCTTGTACCTGTCGTGACGAGCCCGCTTGGCTTGCCTTTGCAGCCGAGCGTATTGCAGTAGTCCACAAATCCGATTCACGCAGGTCGGTGACTTGAAATTGCAGAACTGAAAATTTTCTTGTTCGTTCATCTAGATGCGCCACCTCGATGGATGGAACTGGTCGACCATCGTCAAACTTACACACCGCGATGATTTGTTCCAGAGGAATGGCTGACGTGATGTCGGAGTATGTAGCAAATTGGAGTTCCTGGTATGAACTGACGGAGGATGACCGGGGAGCATGACCCCTAAGGCTGGTATAGGGGATGCTAGGAAACATTTCAATGGCTTTGGATTGATTTCGGAAGCGAATTAGATGTGACTCTGTCAAGACCAAGAACTGGGTTCTTTTTCGAAACATGTTAGTGCCTCCTGCTAGTACTTCTCCGTATTGGGAGACCTTATCACCCAGGAGGCCTTTCATGCCAATGTCTCCATCCTCTGCCAATGACGAAGCCTTGGAATCGGATCTAGTCAGTGCCATCTTTTCATCCTCGTCGAGCGAATGGAGGGAGCGGATAGATCCAAAGACGGAGGTCCGATTGGATTTTTGAAGAGTTCGAGGCCTGACCTTGGGGCTAGGCTGTTCCGGCTCAACAGGGCTGGGATTGTAGTATTCATCGGAACGCTTCTCAGACGGACTCGTGGGGATTTGAACGGAAGGAGTTGCCTCGAGCTTCGGCCGGAAGAGGCTCAGGCTCTTCCTCCTTCGTTTGTCTGCCATAGGTGTCATGCGAGACCTCGGCCCCGTCCAACAGTCTAAGGTGTCCCAGCAAGCAGGTATGAAATTTGAATCTCAAGAGGTGTATACTGGGGAATGTCACATATTCTCTTTTCTGACCATGGCCATTAGCCCTAAGCCGCCCATCCGCGCCACCAGCTCTTCCTTCACATACAAAAGCCCGCCGAGGGCGAAAGCATTGTAGATCTCAAGCGAGGAGGCGGCGCAGGACTGAAGTTTTTGCGAGTTTTCAAAGAAACTTGTCTCTGGCAATCGGTACTGAACAGGGCGATAGTGGGGGCCACTTGAGTCTAAGTCGAAGTAAAGGCCGTCTACGTGTATTGGTCGCAGCAGGGCTGGTAGGGTGTAGATGGAAGGAGTCGTAGAGACAAGGAGCAGACTTGGTGAGGTTAAAGAATAAAGGACTTGTTCAATCGGGGCCCGGACTTCGAAGAGCGGATGAAGCATCCACAGGCCATGATGAGAGTAACAGGGTTGGTCGGCAGTGTATTGCATCCATCTGTCAGCGCTTCGCCAGGCGCCGATCCGGTGCTGTGATTGACGGACTAAAGTTGGGAACAATGACAAGATAAAACTAGGTGTATCCACGTCGATGAGGGCCGGGTAGGTGTGCCCCGTACGATTGGCGAGTGACGGAACCACTATAGGTGGGATGAAGTCAATGCCACCTGGGCAGCTATTCTGGTCGTCATCTCATCGTACGAGGCCTGCATGCGGAGCCACATTGTAGAAAGTCTGCTAGTGGGAATACGGCTAGGTGTCCTAGTTAATGCCTAGGGGTGGCCGCGGATGACGTGCTTTAGCCAACCCACGCCAACTTTTAGGTGCAAGAGTGATAGAGATGGAGCTGGACGCCAGTACCCGCTCCAAGCTGCGCCAACATGGGCATCCTTGGAGCGCATTGTTGCCATTACTAGCACGTGTCTACCGATTCCGCATGACACCTGCCACAGCAACCTCTGAAGGATAACGGATGCCACATGCACCTCCAAGTTTTGCCAGCCTTGCCAGTGAGTGTCGATCTAGATACTGTAGATATCTACGAGTCAGGGAACCATCAAACCGTATACCAACTCTGTACGAAATTAGTCAAGAGCCGTTTGTGTCTCAGCCAATACATACATTCGAGACGTCTTCCATGTCCTCGTAAATAGCTACTTAAGGTGTCTAGGGTAGATATGTAGGTTTCTATGTGCATCCCAGGCCCATTTCCCAGTACTCTTACATTATACCTCTTCGCGATAATGATTCTACATTCACCAAAGCCCATCTCTATACTACAAGTGGCTTTTCCTGATATAGTACAACTTGCTCTCGCCGCGAATCGGATTCATCCTGCTCTTGCCGCCATTTTTTGCCTCGACGACTCATATCAACCAGTTTTTGAATATAGAATCCAACCGCGCCGTCCTCAGCCTGAGGAAAAGTCAACACTGCCCTGCGTCGACCCTTGCAAAGCGTGTAATTACGTTTTCCCAACGCGGGGCTCTGAGGTTCTAGTTGATATCTCACAGTCCACGAGACTGGGTCTTTGATGTTCTGTGGCCGCACCACCCTGTCATCTCCAATGTAATTTTGCACTGTGAGCTTCCATGCGAGAACGTCTTTCTCTGGCTCCGGCAATGTCTCGGGGTTCTCAGCTTCGAAGGTCTTCTCCGAGGGTTTGATACCCATCATGTTCTCGAGAAATGCAATGTTCTCTTGGACATCATCTTGTTGGGTGGCTGGAGTGCCATCCTTTTCAGTTGTGGGTGGCTGGCTAGCATCAAGACCGTCTGCCATTTTGACTTCTGGAGGAGACCGATGGGGATTGAACAGTCGTTCCTCGAATGCTTCAATTTCGCTCTTATTCGTGGTCTGGATCTTACGGATTTCATCTTCGGTCACCGGCTCTGCGAAAATATACATATAAGGCGGGCTGACCTTGGTCGCTTCTCTTGCCTCAAAATGGAACCGAATCGACGTCTCTGGATATTTCGCAGTTGCTTGGTCAAATATATCGTTGAGCAACTTGAAACTCAATCGAAATTCCTGATCACCTAGCGCGGGGTCCGCTTGGCCATGGAGCGCGAGGTCCATTTCTGGAAGTGGGATATACTGAAAGCCGAAAAGTCGCTCGACATTGTGGAACGCCACAAAGATGCCATCCATTCGGCCCATGCGCACCTGGAGAGAGTATTTCAAGAACGCCGCTCTGATCATGTCATAATACTCGCGTTCATAGGACTCCCAAGTACCATATCTATCCTTGATTTGATAGCCCTGTCCTGCTTCTGGATTTGAAAGCATCATGCGGACCCCCGCAACGGCACGTGTTTTTAGATCAAAGACTCCTGTTCCGGGCAAGCGAGGATCGGCACAGTCGAGTTGAGACCGTAGCAAGAATGGGCCCAGTTGGGAGTAGTGATATGCTTCACCTTGCTGCGACTGAGGCTGGCTTGTCTTGTCTGACTCAACCGTTCTTCGGTACAATTCAAATTCATCCTTTTCTGATGTCAACAATTTTTCCATCGACCGTCCGAGACTCATGAGAACGTTAGCCGAGTCAAACTCTTTGTCTGCGTCGACAGCATATGTGCCATCTTTCCATCGCAAGAATATTGCGTTTGGACCTCTTGTCAGCTTGGTGAACGAGGAATGATCCTCACCAAATCCACGCGATACGTTGTTGATGGTCAATGGTCGGAAGCTCGAAAGTAGAAAGTGAAAGTGGGACAATATCCCCGACATGCTTGAAGTAGACCCAACATATCTACTTTCGTGCTGCAATGCGATGTTCCGCAGGTTTTGATCTTCCGAAGAAGTGGTATATTTGTTGAGGGCATCAAAGTTGAATTCAGAGACTGGCATGATGTTCCCAAGATAGGGGTCAAAATTCCATACCCGTGATCTGGGATCTTGCAGCTGATAGACCCCAGGATTGAACAGAACTCGAGACAAGTCATAGCTCAACCTGGGAACTTCTGGCGTAGTCACAGATATTGGATTAAGTTGGTAATCTTCAATGGTGGCAAATTTACACAGGTCTGGATCAAACGCTGGCGTCCAAACTCTCTCTTCTGGATTCTTGATTTTTGGGGCAACGGCTGTGCGGGTTCTGGCAATGGGCTCGCGCACTTTCTCGCGAATATTAGCGGCCACTCTCCGTACATAAAGACGAGTTCTTGGTTTAGGACGAGCTTGAGTTGTGCCGACCACTTGAACAGGAGTTCGTGATTTCGGAGGAGGTTGAACTACGCTGATCGCAGGAACAGGAGTCGTTGACTTTAGAGGGCCTTGATCTGCGCTGACCACTTGATCAGGAGTCGGTGACTTTAGAGGCCCTTGGTCTGCGCTGGACACCTGAACAGGAGTCGTCGTCTCAGGAGAAGCATGCTCTGCATCGAAGAAGCCCAGGCGAGAGAGCAACTGGTGCGGAACTGACTTGGCTGAAATGCTGGTGCCAGGTTGGAGAAAGGTAGCGCGCTCAGCATTGAACTGGGAATACAACGTCCCAGTATATACCTTTTCTATCCTCTTTACCATACGTTGTGCCCTAGGTTCATTATCTGTGACTTTGATGCCACTCGCCTCCAATACTTGATCAAAGGACAAGTCTGGTTGGTCTTGCGCCTTGAGTGTTCTCCCCGTTCTTGTAAGCCGCCTTGAAAGGTCCTTGAGAACAGCAATTCCATCTTTTTGGCTCGGTGTTAGCACCACCGGTTCTGGTCTGGGTTTGGGTTTGGGCTTGGGATTGGGATTGGTTTTCTGTTTCTTTTCGACGGCATAACTATTTCGTTGCACAAGACCCTCAGCAGCCAAGTGTTGGGCCTGGTATTTGCAGGGTCTTAAGATAGGCCGTCGCTGGGGAGTATGGAGGCCAGAGAAAAGATGTCGTTTGGAGAGGGGGCAGCTAGAAGACAGAAGCGATTTGGTCTGAATGTACGATTGCTGGCGTGGATTGACTTTCCGGCCAGCGATGGCTAGCATCTGGGATGAAGGGGAGTCGCTCGAGAGGGCGTATTTCGATACGTAGTCTTACTCCAGCACAAGATTCGAAAACATATGACATGTGGAAGGGGAGGAGTTAAGAGGTCATTATGTTGTTCATAGCGCCATTCAAGTTGTTGATGATCCGTAGAAGAATGCGGGTTTCCACGTCTCCAATTATTTTTTCTCCTCAAGCAATCATGACACGCGCTCCTTCCCTCTTACGAGTACGCGTAAAGTTGCTTGACCTTGACAAGGCCTTCTCTGCCTAAGGATCTACCTGAGTTAGCGAGCTATCTGCCTAACCAGTAGGCACCAAATGGGTGTTCCAGCTACCAACTACGAGTAAGCACTTGGAATCACCATAAATTCGCCGTTTGAACAATTGAGCCTCCAACCATACCAATCATGCAATCGACAAGCTTCGACGGTAAAGTAGGTCCCAGATCGAAAGCTGTCAAAGGGCAAATGTCTTGCTGTGCACAGATATTCATTTCTAGAAGATTTGCTAGCCTACGAATCCAGCTCACCTCGCTATGCATTCTACTGCTAAGCTACGGTCTTACTCTAGCTCGATAACCACAGTGTGTGACATTGGGCAAGGTGAGTGAGACCATCCTCGTGGCGGTTCTATGTGCTGCATATTTGTACGTCAAAACATTGTTGAGATAAGTATCGCATACTCTAGAGAGTGATTTGACAAAATTTAAAGATGCCTAGGAACACAAGTGGATGGACTTCTAGGACGAAGGCTAATCTTCGACTTCTATTGTCACTGACCGGAGTGGAAGCATCAGTCAGCTTCATCACCTTCCGGCATTGTTGTTGAAGGAATATTATACGCTCGTCCTTCTTTCGGCTACTGGCGAAAGGGGAAAGCTTATGTCTATGTCGCCGGCGCTGCGTCGTCAGCATTGTGCGTCACACCGCACTACTGATGGCCGGAAAACTTCATAATCCTTTGGAGAAGGAGCTTTTGGACTGTCGAGCTATCCAATTCCCCTTGGAATTTGTGGCTTGAATTATCCGAATGTTCAGCTTTGTCTCGACTGACCTTTGCACAAAGGTAATCTCTAAGATGCAGCAATCAAAGGCATATTAGATGTCTTGGGACTATGTTATGCTCAACTGTTCCCAGCAGAGCCACGTTATCGAATCCTCCGACCATCGTTGACACGAACAAAGCTCTCCTGAAATAAACAGATTGACTCCCTAAACGGACACATTGCATAGCCCTCTCAAACACGGACATGACAATTAGCAAACTCGGCCAAGTTGTCGATACGAGCAGAAAAGTTGATTAAGGGAGTTCAGTACTTCTCGAGATACCGAATGACTTGTTCGGTTTTAGTAACCCCTGGGCATGAGGGCTGCAAATCCGAAATCCTTGGCGGGCTGTCTCTCACCAACAGTTAACCCTAAAGCAGCCAAGATTTCATTCCGCTGTGTTTCAACCACAGCCAAAGCCGCAATCAGGGGCGGAAAGCCTCGTGTTGACCTATTTTCCAGGCGAAAATCGAAAGAAGAAGATGATACATTCAGAGCTGTGCTGCAAATCTCCTTACCAGGCTTCTTCTAGCCACGGGATGGACTCGTCAGGGTTCAGCACGCAACTTGCGTTGCAGCCACTGGTTGGCTCCGAAAGGAAGTTGTCTTCAAGACCACTTTTCTTTCATCAGTTTGGGGCTTCAACACAGCCATCATGGATACAGGAGTCATAAATCCGATTCCTCCTTATCAGTCAAGGACTGCTCCTAGCTTCTTAATGTGACTACTATGCACTACGATAAGCGATTCACCCTTGCTGCAAGTGAAGAGCATCATGGCATCAATGCACCACGCAGGTAAAGATCTTCAGTGCATTCCTTACTTGGCAATGCTAAATGTGAACAGGTAATCCAGATGCAACAAAACTTCAAAAGTTCTACGCTCCACTGTGCACAAGATGGCCAGTATTGACTTCGATTATGGTTGCTCTCTTGGCCTGTGTTGTAGTCCTGGAAATCGGGCTGCAGATAGGACTGTCCTTGGAAGAAAAAGCAGAGCATCAAATTCAAGTACGCAGACTGAGAAGACAGATAGAAAATACCTCTGTTCGAGTTACTAGCGCTGTCAAACCCGCGGTTTCTTCTTCCACATCCACAACTAAGGGAGTGATACCAGGCCCGAGCTCAATCTCGACACCATATGCTGGCGTTTCTTCAGGGACGACTCAAAGTTGGGTCGACTGGAATGAATCACCGGATGCTTATGTCGATCCACGGACAAGTTCTGCTAGAGTCACCTCCAGCAGACAAGAGCCTACCGAGACCTTGACAAATCAAAATAAGCCAGAGTACTATGCCAATCCTCAGTCCACTTCAATTCGAATCACTTCTAAATCGCCAGTCAACAAACCTACCAGCGCCTTTGTCGCACCGGCCACTACACAAAATGCCGATCATTTCGTCTTCTCCGACTACGAGAGCAGTCTGTATGCCCAGCCTTCAACAACAGATCCAGATAAATCATCCCCTGTAACAAAGTCAGAAGATCCTTCTGCCATAGGAGGATCGGATAAATCACTCTCTACGTCATCTAAAGATGTTTCAAGGATAATTCAAGCGTACAACCCCCCTTCTAGTGGCGATGTGATGAACCCTAGTGTTGTTACGACGCAATCATCGTATGGTTCCAATGGTTTGGGAAATACGCAAAGGACCTCCCTCAGCACCCTGATTGCCTCGCTCCCAATCTCTGGGTCCCTTGCGGAAGATCTACAGAGCCACTCTTACGCCTTGATAATTACTACAAAGCTTGTGTCTGATTTGAGCGGCCATGTTTTCACATTCATTTCGACTGCAACGTCTCGCTTCCCAGAACCGACTAATTCGGAACAGGTCGGTCCCATTGAACCTGTTCCGACAATCACCGTGGACGGACAGTCGCCCGACGAGGTAGAATTGGGGCTGACAATCTCAGGATTTGAATACTTTCGAGCCATGTATCTACCTATAGTGGTGGCGGTCTTGTTGAAACTCGGGTGGAATGTCGTGTTCGCAGCTACAAAAATGATGGAACCTTTTTACCTGCTCTCAAAAGAGGGTGGCGCTTCAGCGCAAGATTCTCTTGTCGCGGACTATCTTATTTCGAGTCTCTCCCTCGAAGGACTGAGGAACCTGTTTGTCGGCCATCCGGTCGTCGTTCTAGCCAGTCTAACATATATCTGCATCAGTACTCTGCCTTCCTTGGCCACCCAGGCTACCACAATTAAAGCCATCGGCACTTGTTACTCGGAGACGGGCCAGACACATTGCCATCCAATGTGGGAATTGAGCATCACATATGCAAGAGTCCTGCAAGTGGTGCTATGCGTGACTACTCTGCTCATTTTAGCGATGATGGTCTTATCCTTGCGTCGACAAAGTGGCGTTTTCTCGAACCCGGCATCGATTGCAACAATGGCTTCCCTCCTGAACAATGATGATTTCATTTCCGAAATCCGAACACTACCTCAAAGCCCCAGCCGATCGTCCGTTCTGCATGCCCTTGGCCGTACCCAATTCACCCTCGCACACCATCGCGCAGCGTGCGGGCACATGCGATATGGTATTGTGAAGGCCGAGGCAACGAACCAAAAACAGGAGTATTCTGTCCCCTCGAAGCCACTAGAGCGTCGAAAACCCACATCTCATGATGAAACTGGCTCGCTGTCACAGAAACTCTTCGTCGACGTGGTTTTCCTACTGGCAATCCTTGCACTGCTCTCTATCATTGTGGCATACTACCTAGTCCACGGTGACACTCCTTTCAACAACTTTTTCAACCATAGCCCACTACGTAGTCTCGTCTTGACGCTTACAGCAAGCATACTCGATGGTCACTGGAAGCAGCTGGAGCACGAGGTTCGCCTTCTGACACCTTACCGTCGATTATCTCGCGGAGCCGCTAGACCTGACGTCTCAATCCTCATCACCCAGAACGCGACAGCTATCACGAGCTTCTTCCCAGCACTGCGACAGGGGAACTTCTTCCACGCGGCCATCGCATTCGTGGCAATCTTGTCAGACGTCCTGATCGTTGTGATCGGCGGGGTACCATTCTCGTCCGCACAATTTCACATGGACTTTGTGGTGTGCACCTATATCAGCTGGATCATCTTGGCTATCATGGCGATGATGGTGCTGGCTTTGTTCAGGTGGCGTGCACAGAACGAGAGGATGATGAGCTCGCAAAATCCGAACACCTTGCTCGCGGTCTGCCAATTGCTATGCAATAGAAACAATAGTGTGCGTGACCAAATGACTGGAACCGAGAAGATGAAGGGTAGTGCTCGAGACAGAATGGTCAGAAGGAGCAGTGTTCGCTACTGTGCTGGTTGGATCACGGAGGAAGATGGATCCCGAAGATGGGCGGTTGAAATACAGAAGTCTCCCAAGCTGGAAGCAAGCCAAACGTGAAGAGTTGTTGTGAATCAAGGGGCGGGAGTATTTCAGCTTCACGAAGTAAATTGGGTGCAATGATCAATGATTCATCTTAAGTAGTGGAGAACCTGCTTAGTTTAGATTTAAATTTAGCAACTTATGAACTTTTCATTACTTTGGGACTGAAGAGAACAAGGAGATTCTTTCAGAAGACAAACATGTCAGAGTAGAAAAAAGGAGTTCCGATGGGATGCAATCACTCGCCTTCTCGTCACCAACCCAAGCAAGGGTCGTCCGTCATCAATATCAAAGAAATTTGGCACCACCGGCCAGTTTTCAAGCCATTGACGGTAGTCATGACTTGCTCCTTGGAATCTCGAACCGATATCGCTCCAGGACCACTGTGATTGGCAATAACGGTGGCCACCCAGCTAAAATACGAGACAATCACAGTGACACTTTCTTCATACAGCTCATTGTGACGCTGCCCGGTTACAATGTTCCTAAGAGTTGTATTTGCGGCGTGTCGGGCTTGCGGGACCGGCGGCAATTAGCCTGATTATTGGCGATGGGTGCCGAGGTCGAGGAGATATAGGATATAATGCGCGTTTCGCGCATGGGTCGTGTCGGTCTGGTCGAGCTCAATGATGTGGACAGAGGACTCGAGCATGGCTATGTGTTTACACATGGTTGAAAAGACCTGTGTGCTTCTTTAAGAGTGTTTGTGGGCTTCGAAGTCATTGTCCGCAGAAGCGCCGACCACGACTATGATTTTCGGATCCATGATTGTTCTCGAGTTGTTCTTGGTCATTGGATGTTGAGTTTGCCTGGGCTTCTAGACGGTGAGAAGTGGCCAACCTGATTCTCGGAATAAACTCCGAGTGCTGACATAGCCGATCAATTAGTTGAACGCATTGAAGGTCTAGGGTTGTCGAATCAACGAGCTTTTCATAGAAATACAGTTGTATTCAAGCAAAGAGCAATTCAATGCGTGCAACAGGAGTACTCTGGACACGCGGTCTCCGCTGAAAAGTCTTAGTCTTGAATGAAGTCCTGTCACTATTGACAACTTGGATGAAGGCTTCAGAGCAAAAATCGCATCTTTCGAAGTGGTTGTCCATCGATCAAAGAGACACACGGTTTGGGTCGCGTGAGTGTTCTACACCCAACTCAGATAAGGTGACTATGCTGAGGCCCAGGAGTCCAGGTTGTTCAAGATAACCCCCTCGTCTTGACCTCGAGAAACGAGCCTGCCGATTTTGAAGACCGACTCTCCTTGTTCCTCAAGAGCTTTCTTGACTTCGCCAGAAGCTGTTTCTGATACGACAAGGACCATGCCGATTCCGTTATTGAAAGTCCGGCTCATCTCTTGGCTATTCACCTTGCCAGCCTTTTGAAGCCAGTTAAATATTTCTGGTCGAGGCCATGCTGCGATGTCGATCTCTGCGGAGAGTTCTTTGGGAAGCATGCGAGGAACATTTTCAGTAAGCCCCCCACCAGTGATATGAGCCATGCCCTTGATCAAGTCGCGCTTCAAAACTTCTAGTAGTGAAACAACATAAATTCGTGTCGGAGTCAACAGAGACTTGCCCACTGTAGTATCCGAGTTCCAAGGCGCAGAACTTGAGAAACTAAGGCGGGATTTTTCAACAATCCTTCGAACCAAAGAAAACCCATTTGAATGAATACCGCTTGATGCAAGACCGAGGAGCACATCGCCTTCAACCATGCTGTGCAGGTCGGGCAGCAAACGCTTCCCTGCCGGGACGTCGAGAGCACCAATAGCGGCGCCTACAGCATCGTATTCAGTACCTGCCAACAGTCCAGGCATCTCAGCAGTTTCGCCACCAACCAGAGTACAATTAGCAATCTTGCAACCTTCGCAAACACCGCGAACAAAATCGCTGGCAATGTCCACATCCAAAATACTACATGTGTAGCAGTCAAGGAACATTAGTGGCTCTGCTCCCTGCACGACCAGATCATTGACGTTCATAGCAACCAAATCGATGCCGACCGTATCATGAACATTCATGGCATGCGCTATCTTCAATTTCGTACCAACGCCGTCAATGGCGCCAATCAACATCGGAGACTTCTCATTATAACCAGCTTGCACAAGGTTGAAACCTCCGCCAAACCCACCAATGATGGCGTCCGCTCCAGGTCGTGAAGTTGATTTGACGAACTTTTTGATTCGAGACACTAGGTCATTGCCTGCATCGATGGAAACGCCAGCAGAGGCGTAGGTCATTGCCGATTCCTCGGGTGCCTTCGCTTCTTCCTTTCTTTTGAAAGCCCGATGACCAATATCCTTTCGGAAATGCATACCTTCGAATTTGATCGTATCCATACCTTTGTAGGCTTTTGCAACTGCTTCTTCTAATGTCTCTGCAGTAGAAGTTGAGGCAATAACTCTTCCACCAGTGGAAAGTATGGTTTTGCCATCCTTGCCCGTTCCCGCGTGGAATACGAATGTGTCTTCGGGTGTCTTCTGTAGTGTTATTGGACGGTTCTTTGCGTATTTGCCAGGATACCCTTCAGCAGAAGCCACCACGGTTGCTGCGAACTTAGATTGAATCTTCAAGTCCACCCCATCGAGCCAGTGTTCAGTGCATGCAAGCATCACTTTTGCAAGATCGGTATCATCACTCAGGAGGGGCAGCAATGTCTGAATCTCCGGGTCTCCTCCTCGAACATTGTACTCCAAAACTTTTGGGCCGTTTTTGGTGATCATCAATCCAGTAAAGAGGAAGCCAACAAATGGCATGCCCTCCCTCCTCATGCCGTCAATCGTCGGCTGAACAATTTCTCGATCGACTTGAGCGATCAACTCTTTGGATGCGACTCTGGTAGGGGCATAACACCCCATGCCTCCGGTATTCGGACCTTGGTCTCCGTCGAGAGCCCGCTTGTGGTCTTGAGCAGGAGGTAATGATCTTATGGTGTAACCATCGCTAAACGTAAGCACGCTCAACTCTTCGCCTTCCAGAAATTCTTCAATCACCACTTGAGAACCCGCAGTGCCAAATTCTTTTGCCACCATGATCTGTTTCAAGGCGTCCTGTGCTTCCTTCTTGGTTGTGGGAATTATGACTCCTTTTCCGGCTGCCAAACCATCTGCTTTGATAACAACATCATGATCGACGGTGTCGAGGTACTGGGAAGCAGACTCGTATTCATTGAAATTGCGGAAGGCGGCTGTAGGAATTCCATGACGTTGCATGAAATCCTTTGAAAAAGCCTTCGAACCTTCCATCTGTGCAGCCTTTTTGCTTGGACCGAAGCAACGAATGCCGACTGCACGAAAAAACCCTTCAACACCAGCCACCAATGGCGCCTCGGGGCCCACAACAACGAGGTTCAAGCCATTTTTCTTCGCATGGGCCACTAGTTCTGTGAAGTCATCGACAGGGATTTTGACGTTGACAATATTGTCCGCATCAGTGCCGCCATTGCCGGGGGCAATATGAACAACATCAACTGATGGCGATTGTGCCAATTTCCACGCTAGGGCATGTTCTCGACCACCGGAGCCAATGACAAGTATTCGAAGACGTTCTGCCATCTTGCTTGCTAGTGTGTGTCCTGCGAGTTAGAAATGATCAGAGGCTATTCATGAAAAATTGGCAAAATTGCCCTGAAAAGAGCCAAGCAACTGCCACAGCTGGAGTTCTTGATCCGTGACTCGAGAAGGAGAGTCGCAAGACAAGATAGAGTGCTCACAATTCTCCCAGTGTTGACGGTTCTTGCCAGGCCTCGTGCTTGGCTAGGCTGAGTACCATATGCCAGAAAGGGAGGATGATAAGGATCACTGATTTCAACAACAGGCCATGTGGACTTACCGGTGCAAATGACACAAAAGTCCCCTTCAAGTTACTATGAGCCTTGGTCTGGTTAGCATAACAATCCTCCAGGAAATCAAAGCATTTTGGATTTGACTTTTCACTGGGGAAAAGAAAGTCGAACTTTTTGATGCCAAGGATTGAGAAATCTGCCAGCGTTCCACTCCTTTTCGGAATGCCAATGACGCCGCCCTATGCTGGAACATAGTCACGTGGTATGTACGGCGGACCACTCGGCTCTCGCCACAATTCAAGTTAGACAATCTCCATAAACAGGGCTATTAACTCAATTAGTTGATCTCTCCAAGCTGGCAGGGCACTGTTCATTTCCAGCACGAGGCGAAGAAGAGACAAAAAGTGCTCTAAGCACCTCACCCTCAATTAGGTATGCGCCATAGCCATTTGTGCACATGATCTTGAGGAGTACTCGATGTCACAATACCACATTTGCCCGCCCCGCAATAATTATAATGCAAGCGATGCTCGCGATGGTTCAAAACAGTGGCCCGTATCGTCCCGATGGAGAAGCGAGGCATCATGATTCGCTCCCGCAAGAAGCAGCTGCCTTTCTAACACGTCCCGTTGATCTTGGTTTGCCAGCGTACAACTTCTTCTAAGAGAACCATCGCAACTCGCGAGTAGCCATGTCCTGCCAAGGCACAATCGTGCCCTCTCCTTGGCCAAATTCGTGTGGGACGTTGCTAAGGTCGGCGAATGACTATGGGACGCCCTGGTGTTTCAAGAGTATAATAAGAGACATCACATCGATGGATCCCATGACGATGTAACATTGTGCGTCCACATCCATGATGCGTGCATTTTATTTACTGGCAGGACTCGCCATTTCACAGGTCCAGAGTATCTCACACAGTTACGAAATCAAGTTGCAGCTTCCCAGTCGGATGCCAGCATGGGCCGAGCAACTGTCACCAGGCCTTGCTGCCTTTAGCCTTGAGCTGGACCGCTGGACAGATTGGGCAGGTAAGGAGATAGGGCAGCCGAACGAGTACTTCAACCAACTACTGCTCAATCTCGGGGAAAGAACAGGACAGATGCCGTTTATAAGAGTTGGAGCCAATTCGGCAGACCGAGCCACTATCGATCTCGACGTCAAGGTCGTCAACGCAACATTCCCGCCTGCTAATCCGATATTTCCCAATCCCGAGGCGGATCATATCTTTATCGGACGCGACTTTTACGCCCTTTCGGGAAATTTGCCCACTGGGACCCCCTTTGTCTGGGGTCTTAACATGAAATTACTGAATTTAACTGAGACAACTGCCCAAGCTCGGCTCCTTGCCGAGTCATTCCATGGTGCCCGAGCAAATATAACTAGTCATGTAAAGCTTGCCAATATCGAGATTGGAAATGAGCCTGATTTCTGGGGCCCAACTCGAACTCCCGTCAGAGGAACCTTGGGGCCGAGCTGGGACGTTGTCAACTACACAAACACGTGGTTGAAATTCGCTAACACTGTCAGCAACGTGCTCGACCTCAACTGTTCAGACCCCTCTAGTCCAAGACTGATGCCCGGGTCTTTTACTACAAGGGAAGCACCGGAATGGATTCCGGAAGGCATGCTACAGGCCGGCCTGTTAAATAACCCCAACCTCAGCTGCGAAATATCTCATGTCTCTGGGCATTCATATTCGGGAGCTTTCGATCCAAGAATCATCGTCAGACCTGGGCAACTGATGGACAAGATTTCTATCCGTACCAATATGTCGACAAGGACTATCGGGCGTATCGCGGTCCGTGCCTCTGGCTTAAAATATCTACTGGTATGCCTGTCATTGAATCAATATCTCGCAGCCTGCGGACTAATGCAACTTTAGGGCGAGACAAACTCATATGCTCTGTAAGTTATGAAACTAACAAAGCACATAGTGACAGACCTAATCAATGCCTAGTCACGGACAGCCAGGTCTTAGCAACACGGTTGAGAGTGCCCTGTGGACGACCGACTGGCTGCTTTTGGCGGCATCGTATGGTATTGAGAGAGTACATCTACACCAAGGCGTGGGCTTCCGATATAATGCTATCCAGCCAACCAGTAATGCCGATGACGGGCTCAACATCACCCAGCCGCACATATTACCCTCTTATTACGCCCTTTTGGTTGTCAATGAGGCAATCGGAACTTCTGGAACTGCTTTCATTGCCGAAATACCAACTACTAATTTGACCCTTACCGCCTATGGAATTTGGGAGGAACAGCGGCTTGCGCGTCTCGTGGTGCTAAACACGCAGATATACCTTGGGACCGGCAACAAGCCCAGCATCAATGTAACATTAGATGGCCTGTATGCAGGTGGTGCACTGACCATGAAGCTGCTGCAGACGGAGAAGACGACTGCCTACACAGGCCTGTGAGTGGCATGAATAATCACGCTGCCTTAGAAGAGATACTGACATCAACAGGACTTGGGCGGGCCAGAACTTCGAGACAGCTTCCGGTAGACCAGAAGGAAAGGTCGTGGAGGAGCAAGTCGAAGAAGGCTCATTCAATCTCCCAGCCTCGTCCATCGCATTGCTTACATTGGAGGACTGAAAAAGGCCCCATGGAGGAACAATGTTAGGACAACTCAACTCTCACCTCATAAATTCCGCTACTAACGTGGCGCCCATTGATCCTACATCAAAGCCAGCGCCGCAATAGAGTACATTGCTGCCAACAACCCATTCCAGGTCTCTTGCATCATGAATGTAATTAAACAGAATGTAAGGGAAAGAGGCGAATGTCAGTATATACGCTACATTACCCTCTCTACGTCGTTTCTCTGCCCATGTCGATCTTAGACTCCCTATAGGATTCATGTGCTGCAAGCAGAGCGGGACATGCATGATGACTTCTCAAGTTGGGCTGCCAATACTGACATCTTCGCCCTCTAGTCTGGAGAACAATCAGATAACGACAAACATTTAGCCGCCAAGGTGTCGATCGCTGCCCTGGTTTATAGTGGAGCTCAGAAGATCCTTTGAGCGCTTTGCCTGGTCAGAAGAGAGTACGGTCTTAGAAATGTCCCTACACTACTCCTTACATCTCTCGAAAAAGCGTCATACGGGGAAAGGCAAGCAGCAGGTCCAGGAGAAATCAATCAAATCCGACAACATCAAAGTTTGAGAAATCTGCGCAATTCACACTGGCTAGGAAGGATACGATGCTGCTCTGTGCTTCCTTGAGATTTCTATCGGCCAACTGATCATCACAGATGAAACCCATCTGACCACCTGGATCCCGGATGTGCGTCTGTCAAATACCGTCCATACTAGTTAGTACCAGCCCCACAGTGGAGGACTGTCCGATTCTTTACCTCAATAAACTTCCTCTTGTTGTAACATTTCGTACTACCCACTCGTTTATCTAGTCCAGACATAGAGTCAACTTTATTAACTCTAACATGCCGCTGCTCTTCCTTTCTGGTTAGATCATCAGGATAAGTTCGACTTAAGCACTTATTCACAGTACGGATGTAGTCGACTCGCCGCGCCCAACTCGACCCCAGAATGTCGTTCACCGGACCTCGGGAAGCCAACTCCACACAATCAGGGGTACCCCACATGTAGCTCACAGCGTAGAATGGTGAGAGCAGACGCTAGATTAATCCACCTCGCACCCGTTCTTTTGGGTCCCTGTTTCCCACAGCTTTTCATCATCCGCGGTCCGTCCCAGACTGTTGTAGCTACACCACGAGAATTTATGATCTCCAGCAAGATGATAGGGTCTGTCACCAATTACCACTATAAAACCCCTCGTCGCCAAAATCGGAGTTGTGATCATTGCCGACGTTACAAGCGAGCCTGCGATGCTGCTCTCTCTCAATGGACGGGTTGTTCGAATTGCTTGAGGCTGGGCAAAACGTGCACCTTTGAGAGCATCAATGGACACAATCCATCTACTAAGAAAACGAACGCCCCGCCCAAGCATCATGCCACTTTCAAAGAATCTAGCATCGAGCCCACAACCAGAACGCTCAGTGCTGGAAGATCCAGAAAGCGCACTACATCTTCACAAGCACATACGGATCAGCACTACTCGAAGAATGAGACGGCCGCTCCAGGTCTTCCTCTTACTTCTTATTTTGATCGAATTAACAGTATTGAAGGCCTCCATTGCCAAACCTTGACAAGACATGACCAGGTCGAATTCTACCCGAACGCCCCTGTACCTGATTTTGTCGATACAGCGACATGGGATTACGCGCAAGACGGGGTCTTGCAGGTTCATTTAGATGAAGAAAGATCCAGTTCTCTGGATGCGGCCGACTCTCTCTACTATGATCTTAGTACTGGGGCCGCACTTGAAACCCCAGCATTCAGCTTTGAGGATCAGATCCTGGGTGGGGATACCAATGTGCCGGACATAAGAGCATCGACACAGGACGTACCTCGTTTCGCTCTACCAGGCCATTATCTGGCAGAACAAACCAACAAAGCCCTGATCTCGACAAGCTTGAAGCATATCTATTCTGACACTTTGGAAAATGCATTGTTGTGCTGGGTAACGGAACAAAGCTGCCCCTACAATAATGAAGGAATTTTGGCAAGTCGGCCGCGGAAGCTGTTATTTGCCAGGACGAAAACAGTCAGTAAACATGGCATGGTTCGTCGAATTCAGAGACTAGACCGTGCGTCTTGTGTCTTGACTGAACGTCCTCTAACACCAAGAGAGATTCGGCTTGCATCCCGTGCTCTAAATACGGTAATAATGGCATTCGCATCCCAGTGGTCCCAGCTTGAGGGTGCTAAGTCATCAAACTTGTTCAATGGACATACCGGAGGACTTGGTCAACGACATTTCCAAGAGTTTGAAGAATTGATTAGTGCTTCATTATTCGATTTTGCTGAAACCAAACTGGCGAGTTTCGATCGATCACTCCAAGTGACGCTGTGGAATGAGGCCTACCAGGCGTTGCAACAAGCCATGGGTATAGATTCATTCCAGGTTGCATTCGCACAGGTAATTTTTGGTTTCACGCAACGGCCGTTATCGTCCGAAGACTTCCAACGCGTCAAGAATTATGGACAAGAAACCAACGACTATTTCGGATCAAAGACTTGTCAACCAACAGGATCTGGCGGAGGGGTCCCGTGGAGTGACGATGGGCACACCGAACGATCTGTATCAGCCTGCACTGAGAACGCGCCAGAGTTCTCCGAGACCCAGGAACTGCTAGACTTGGACAAGGACCCCCTTCACCTGCGCGACTCTCTCATGCGACTCTCTGCTAAACGGGTAAAACTCAGTACAATAAGGCCTCAGTCTACTAGAACGCCGATATTAACTGAAAAGAATTCTCCGGACGAAAATGAGTTTCTTGCAGATCGAATGACTTTTAACCAGTTATTCTGGCTGGTGATGATGTGCGACACACTATCTGCAGCGATCAATAATCGTTTGCCAATTGTATCAGATGAAGATTCGATAATTCTGTCCGAAGATAGAAAGATGCACCGGACTCAAGGCTCATTCCATCCTCAAAACGGTGCTATACCTAGTGCAAGATCATCGAACTCGATTCCACAAGCCCGGGATGATACCGAGTCAGATGTGGAAGACAACCCTTGGGGAATGTATTTTCTTGGGAGGCACTCCGAGGCAAATGCAGTGGGTGCCATGCAGTGGCCTTTCTCGAAAGAATCGGCAAGTGTACTACTCTCAGAGGCTGCACCCGTCAAGGCTCTTCTGTATCGAAAGGTTAAGCAATTACAGAATGCACAATTCCGTCGTGCATCGGCGATGAAGCTTGAACAGCTAATCCAAGGTGCGCTCAAGGTTTATGAATACTGGAACCAAAACTATGGCAAGTTCATCACCACGTGTATACAGCATCATGATGAGCTGCCACCGCAAATTCAGTCATGGTATTCCGTGCTGACAAGCCACTGGAACCTAGCATGCTACCTACTGTCCGACCTCATTGAGGAAGTCGACCAAGCTGGAGAGACAGATAAACGCCATTCGGCGATACGGAAGTCATGTTCTCTTTTGTTCCATATCAAGCGGCAAAGCGCTTTCGAAATGGGAGATCTAGGTCGAGTTGGCCGAGTGAGGCAAGACTGCAGCTTCAGCCAGATGAACGACTTCCATCCGACCGTGAATGATGGCGCGCTTCTCACAGAGCCATGGACGGAGATCATGATTCGCTCCTTCGCCAGAGTTTCGGTGCAATTCTTGACCTGGCTTAGTGAGATTGACCACCCATTAAACACTTCTTCGCATATGTGGGCTCCTGGAGATCAAGACCGCATTTACGCGAGCTTAGGCGATTGTGTCGAAGCTCTCCTTGACCTGGGTAGGAAATCAGACATGGCGTTCTTACTGGCGATCTCTTTGAAACGCAGAATGGTTCGATTTTCGCCAGATTAATGGTTTGCTTTAGTTCTACAGTTTTGCAACAGATGGATTTTGTCAATGTCAGGCCTTGATTTTTAGAGCATACGTCCTTCTATCAGCACTAATAGCCATGCAAAGTCAATGCCTGAGTCTTGTTCACTCCCTAAGTTGAATGTAGTTGCTGAGACTCCTCGAGATCCCTTGTGTCCAGACATCATAACCTCGACGCTCATCGAGCAGCAAATCTATACTAATTTCCCCCACTTTCGAGGTTCGCATTGATGGTTGCCTCCATTGTTGCCCACAGTCCCAACACTTTAGGGTCGCCGAAAGGGAGGATCTGTGTTGCGATCATTCCTCCAACACCCCTATTGCGATCAGCCCACCAGAACAGGTTGGGTAGGCCGGCCCACCATGCCGTACCTTTGCTGTGCACTGCACTGTCCCTCAGGTGTAGGAAGAATGTAAGACCCCACCCTTGGGGAATATCATGCGCCTCTGGGTATAGTTCAGGCAGCGCATTTGAGTACTCTGGCTTGGGTGGTAGAATACCTTGTCTTGCGAAATTTGGGAACTCTGGGATTTGGTTTGTAAACATGGCCTCTACGGTTTCTTTTTTGAGCAGTCTTGTGTTTGTCGGGGCGTGGACGCCATCATTCAATAGCACGCTGATGACCTGAGCGTATTGATTAGGGCGCGCAAAGCAACCTGCTCCTCCCTGTTGAAATATGGCGTCCTTTTCGACCTGTGTTGTGGCAGCGAGGGGGGCGTGGTTGAGGTGGCCGTCGATGGCGAGCTTAAGATCTCCTGTGTGTAGGTCGCGAGAGTGCATATATGCAATCTTCTTCATCATGTCCGCGGTGGGAAACATGTTGATGTGCGTGATTCCTATTGGTTCAAAGATGTACTTTTGGAAATAATCATTGAGGCACATTCCAGAGACTCGTTCGACACATATACCTGCCCAATCGATGTTGATTCCATACTCCCACACCTCACCAGGCTGATTGACGAGAGGCTGGGATAGATAATCGTGCTTTAGTCCAGAAAACTCGTTCAATCCTACGGCGCCATAAAAATCGTTCAGGCGCTTGTCGAAAAAAGAATAACCAAAACCGGCTATCGTTATTGCTTAGTCAAGATCATAGAAACAACAAAGTGGGAACATACTCACCCGTGTGAGAGAGAAGCATGCGTAAAGTGATACCTCGCTTCTTAGGGATCAATTCTTTGCCTTGAATGACCTTTACTTCCTTGAGCTCCTATTTTGACACAACAAAAGGCATGATAGTCAGTATGAATTGTAGAAAACTATTCGGGAAAAGCCATGAACCTCATAGAGGGATATTCCCAGGAATTCCAACACAAGACCATGAAACTTACAGGACAGAGCTTTTCCATGAGTTCAACATCGTCCAGAGTCAAGAGACCTTGCTCAACAAGCTGCATACAAGCAATTCCCGTGATCATCTTGGTGCAACTAGCAATCCAAAATGAGTGCTCGGTAGTCATTGGGACATCTATGCCCAATCCAGAGGTCCCCGAAGCATGTTCAAAGATTGCTTCACCTTGCTTATTGACTGCCACAAAGACGACACCTGCAGCATTTCTCACAGGATCACGGGTCGTGTCATTCATAAGGCTTCGCAAAGCCGAAACTCCGGCTGATGTTATCTTCGTCATTGTTTAAACGGGAGTGCTAGCTAAGTGTAAATGTTTGATGAGATCTCCAAGCTCTGATATTAGTATGAGCCCTGATACTAGTATAATAGTCTTAGGGATGCATGCGAATATGTTCTCTTGTTGCCACGCTTTCTTTATCTTCTATATCATATTCAAGGTTCCAGTCCCCCACCAACCCCTAATGCTACGAAGGCTGAGAGGTATCCTCTCTGTCCTTTAGCACTCCTTGAAATGGCCCGCTCAAATGCAGCAGCGACTCGGGGTGCCCCTCTTTGGCCTTGAATGTCAACACGATCCGCCTCTCGGAGGGCATGTGCGGGAAGATCTGGGGCTCCCGGAGGAGGCACTGTGCTGCTGTCCACAACTCCGCCTTTCGACCGTTGCAATGGCTAAATCGATCCACTAAGTCTTGAAGCAAAGCTTCAAAAACGATTCCTGTGCACGAATTGTGTTCTGGAGTGATCTAGCTCAGGGTAGAGGACCCTTTAACCATTCTATCTGCGGAGCCAACTTGGATACGAGGCGGCTCCGCTCTTGGCAAGAGGAGCCGCTACCAACCCTTTCCTGGAACGGAATGGTAAACCATGGGGTGAATCTAAAGTCAGCGTCGAATGACCCAAGTACCCATAGATGCAGAGGAATGTGCCCAGGTGATCCTCTCTTATCGGTTTAGTAATAATACATTCTTTACTGTACGTGTAATTTCAGCTCTCGGATGGCGTTTGATTCGTCCGACGACTTGAAATGTGACTTCTTTGTGGCGCATGGCTTGCGACGATGACAACCACCGAGACTTGGCCACACTCACGAAGCAGAGTAACAAAGATCCTGCTCTACGAAGTTCTGTTCTTTTTTGGTATTCGAATCTTGCGACTAGATAAAAGTGGGTGAAGAATCATGCTGCTTTGCTTCAACGACTGGGGCTCTCGAGGCCGGGAAGAGGTGTATCTGCAATTTGGACCTGTACATTTCCAACTGCTGTGGGAACCCACGAAACATAGAGTGCGAAACACCTGAGAGTTCGCTGGGCTGTCTTTGAGGATTAAGTGTGCTAATAACAAAGATTTGCTAACATGAGCTGCGTTCTATCACAATTGCAATTTGACGACAGTAACCATCTTTTCCAAGACAATGCATAACAATTATTCAGATACCTATATCTCTCTCCGCAACCATTCTTTCCAGTAACATAACACTCTTCTCAAGGTCTGACAACCTCGAATCCCTTAAATCCCGTCAGGTAGCCCCTGATCTCCGCCCCATAGGTGCCCAATCCTGCCGGATAACACACGAATTCTCGAGCCTTCCCAGGGATACTACCTCCCATGTACGTACTGCGTTTGGCTTTGGGAAAGAGCGTTTGTTCAGCCAAACCTGCGATCCTTGCCTTCCACTGCTCGCTCGCTGTGTCGGTGGGATTGACGAATTTGATGCCCTGTCGCGTGATCATATTGATAGCATCACGTATCCATCGACCTTGAACTTCGACGCACGAAGGCCCATTGCAAAGAAGCGTTGGAGCATGAGCTGCGTAGACATGGAACAAGTTGGGATAACCTGCGATGGTAACACCAAGGTATGTGTTGATGCCGTTCTTCCACTCATCGTCAAGGTATGTATCATTGATGGATTTTAAGCCCATTTGAGTGAGACCTCCAGTCACGACGTCGAATCCTGTGGCCAGCGCCACAACATCAACCTCATACTCTTTGCCATCCGTGGTTTTAATCCCCTTCTCGGTAAATTCCACGATCTCATTGCCCGAAGCATCACTAATGTCGACAATCGTGACGTTCTTCTGGTCTAAAACCTCGAAGTAGTTCTGTTCTAGACAGGGGCGTTTGACACCCCACGGATGAGGAGGTTCAAGTGGACAAAGTAGATCTCTCTTGATCGGGTCGGTCACACGCGCTCGTTGTTTCTTAAGCCAGAAGTTATAGGTCTCTCGGTTGGCCTTCTCGTCAAAGAGGTAGTCCTTGTAATTGGCAAGCCACAGATGGAACCCTCCAACTTGCCACAGATCTTCGTAGAAGGCCTCTCGCTCCTCGGGAGTATCATCAAACGTATTGCGCTCGCAAAGGTCATAGTGAAACCCCGCAAAACAACGGTCTCGGAACTCATGGATGGTCGGATAAATTGATTTCAAAGAATCCTGTTCTTCCTTTGTCAGGGATCTCTTTCCCATCGGAATTGCGAGATTCGGAGTTCTTTGGAAAGAATACATTTCCTTCACTTCCGGGCCCCATTCCTGGGCGACCTGAACACCCGATGCTCCAGATCCAATGACTGCGACCTTTTTGTCCTTAACATCGACTCCTTCGTTGGGCCAGAAAGAGGTGTGATGGATGATACCCTTATAATTCTCAATGCCTTTGAATGGAGGCACATAGCGCTTGGCTGCGAAACCGGTAGCGGCAATGAGAAACCGAGCTTTTGCCTTCCGGCCATCAGATGTACTGACAGTCCACCTTCCCGACTCAATGTCAAATGTTGCTCCAACGACCACAGTCTGGAAAGACACATCTTTAGAGAGGTCCAGCACCTTATCAGCATGGGCAAAATATGCTTGTAGTTCTTTCCAGTCTGGATAGTTGGTGCTCCAGTGCCAGTCCTTGTAGACCTCGGGAATAGGAAGTTCGTATATGGGAACTTCACTGTCTACCCTCGCCCCAGCTTGGAAAGGTCAGCATCGTGCATACTTGGAAAGAGTCTGGGGAGTCGAACGATAGATATTCCATCTCCAAGTTCCTCCGAATGATGTACCAGCATCGTACACCACAGTTTTGTAACCGGCTTTACGAAGTTCGTACAGTAGGTACGTGCCACCTGCAGCACTAGTCAGTACATATCTTTATTGTGCAACTGGGGATGGTGAGCTTCACCAAAGCCGGCTCCAACAATCAAGACATCCACGTCCAAGTTGTCAGCATAAGGCCCTTCACTATTGCGACGATGGGCGAACTGGGTCAGATTGGTTTTAAGAGTACTATTTGCGGGGACCTTTTGTTGTTCCATTTCTGCTGTGTTATTACTCTGCACTTATCTGTTCCTTGAGGGAATTTTTCTGGCTGTTGAAGATACGCGAAGTGGCATCTTTTGTATCGCATCGAGCGATAGCTCCAAGCATTTATTTCCTTGACAACTTATCTGCTGGAAATATGCGTGGCATCAAAGCAGATTGAGAGAGAGAGCTGTGCCGGTCCGAATGTTGAAAATCTCCAGCCAACCCGCTTTGCGGAGAAGTCTGGAGTACTGTACTTGGGTGCGGAGCCGCCGGAATATACTTACTTTGATAGTAGTTCAGCATGCTTTAAGCAATCCGGACACCAGGAATAGTCATCTTGAAATCTTGAACTCGATTCATCAACTCGCCAGGAGCCTCGCGAAGACTCCGCATATGTCCCAACGCGGAACTTCACTCTTAGATTTCCGGCAGTCCGGGAAACTGCTTTCAATGAGCCTCAACGCGCCAACTTCGTATACTATCTGGGAACAAGACCATTGAAGTGACGAAGGAGACGTAGAGAGTCCCGGATTTAGTGACCTAGCGGTCTCGGTTCGTGGGAGTTGGTTAAACGGAGCTGCTCGATTACTTTGTGTAAACATCCTGGTTTCAGGTCTCATCGACCAATCCTGTGGTCGTTCTTCTTGTGTTGCGTTGTGATGACAGTCTACTCACATACAGCGATGATGAAGGCATGACCTCGTGGCCTTCATTGAGCATGTACAATTCATAGTGGCTGAGGAGCATCTAATTTGTGATCTGGAGATGATCCTCCGTAGTAATCCTCAATATTACGAAGGTATCACCAGTTTGCACCGTCACTTCTACCTGCGGATTTCGTGTAGTCACTGGAGCTTTAGAGTTGTCCTAGCGATTGTTGTGCCAAACAGCTATGAAATTAAATTTGCAGACAATCAATTTTACATGCAAAGCTAGCAGTAGATAGGGAGATTGGGCTTACACCTCCCCGCCTCTTTCGTTAATCCCTCATCCTGTTGCGGATTGATATCCACCTGTTGGCGGAATGCAAATTCCTCGCAAATAACATCTGTGCATAGTATGACTGGTTCAACCTCCAAGTCAAAGAATCCCCGTATTTCTGGCAACAACATTCTCCCAAAAGTGTCAAAAGTGAGAGAAACTTCCAAAGTGTATCTCCTTGACAACAACCCTAGTTTGTATGATGGCTCCTGAATGAAAGATGGGACATTCAAGTCGAGTTCAGCCATCGCAACGTAACAACGAGACGATGCCAATCTTGCTTCGGGCCGGAAGTAAACACCATGACGCTCGACTGTTTTAATCGGGGCTGGATTGAATACAAGCTGCTCATCTTCAAGCTCCGTGGTCGGTTGAGCCTTCGTCGTTGAAAAAGAGACTTTCGCTCTCCACGTGCACTTGACATAGCATTTTAAAGACTGCCTGGGGTCCCAAGGCGTAGGATCTTCAGCTGGACGTAGCAAATTCAATGTAAGGCCAAATGAAAGTGGCCCGCATGAAGCGGTATTTGTTTTGATGCGGGCTATTGGATGCGACTGAATCTGTTGAAGAAGCAATGATAGCTTCACTGTGTGCTCATGGCGTACCCTTGAAAACCAACCGTCCCCTACGTTGGAGGAATAGTGGAAAGGCCTCTCGATAAAGGCTCGAAGCCTACCATAGAATTTTGGAACTTCGACGTGCTTTGTGAGGCATCCGATTTGTTTGCCCGTGGAAAGAAATTCTGCTTCAATCCAATACGAGACTTCACACAGTCCCTCGACACTTTTTTGGTTGTTGCAATATCCACTATTTCGAGCTTTGTAGGCATGGCCTCTAATGACTTCTGATCGTGGAAGATTTCTGTTCGCGTCGAATAATCTTAAAGCACCGATAGGTAGGTAAAAATGGAAATCCACGGTGGTATTGCCAGTGATAGGATCGTTTTGGAATTCAGCGAGTGATTTGATATCAGTCAGCGTGATGAGATCTTCGATAGACGACTCATCCTGATGGGAAACAAAAATAATACCTGTAAAGAATAGTCAGAATGTGTCACAACACTTCATATCGGTAGACAATTTCTCACCTCTGAATTTGAGGTATAAAGTGTCAAACGAGTTATCTTCGAAGGAACGTGCTGATACCACAACTCGACCACTGACTCCAGTATTCTCCTTACTCTCTTTTTTGCCGAGCTGTCCTGCAATCGATATTGCTTGAGAAGTTCTTATCTCTATATTAGCATACATTATTCATATAGTGACCTTGCCATGGATCTCATTTCACACCTGTTCAACCCACACCTACGATGTGTACCCTTGTGTCTACGAGTGATATATCAAATGTTGCTTGAGCTGAGCTGTCTACAAACGTAAACATCAGCACCTCCTTTCTGACTCTCACAGAGTACATAGAAGAGTATACACTGGAACTGCCGCGATGTACAGCGGAGCCGCCCCCTAGTGTCAATCGCTCGAAGAGGGTCAAATAACAGTAGGTAAGTCTTCGAACTTTCGCTCGTCCGTTACTTACAAGCGTCAACTACCTCGTTGCCATTCAGTAACTTAAGTTTTTGCTCCATATAGTCAGAAAGTAAACTTTGAATAAGTTGAGTACGTTCATTCCGCATGCGCGTATGGAGTACCAATACCTGCTCCGGATCACCGAAGCAAACAGAGTGCAAAGCCCTACACAAGGGTGGGAGGGTGGAGAGCCCAGTGCAGATCCCCCAGGCAATCCATATCAATACAGGAGGGGCTTCTGCTCCTACAGCACCATCCCTCCGTGCCGGGTCAAAATTGACAGCTCGAAATTGACAATCACAATCTCAGTTGAGTTCCTCCAAAGCTCCTAGCGTCCTGTCCTATTCCTTTCCCGCTGGAGTATTGGCCTTCGGCGATGCTAAGATTGCTCGGAAGTCAAGGACAATAGGTTTCAAGGGAGTCTATGTCAAACTGTATATAAGTGGCTTCAAAACACGAATTAAATCCTTTGCTTTCTACCATACGTGAGGACAGATTTCTCACATCACATCATTCCGCTCTGTCCATTGTTTACCACTTCAATCATTAATACTCATCCCTTGCACTTGCTGCGAAGAATTCAGCAATGGCTACCAATGGACACAGATTGTCTTCAGACATAGAAATGGGAGAGCAGGCCAAGAATGACCATCAACAGCCTGCCACGCTTTCTTCTGAACACATTGAGGTTGAGACAAATCCAATTGCCGGGGTCCAAGCTGCGCTGGGAAATCCGATGCCCATGTATGATATTCCTCTTGCCTCCAGCACTGTTGTGAGAGACACATGCTGACATTGCACCATTTCAGGGCGTTGCTCGGCTTTCTCATGTCGCTCACTCCCGTAACAAACGCTCTGATGGGATGGCGAGGTGCTGGTGGTCTTGGAGCGGCCGAAATGCAAGTCTTTTTTCCTCCACAATTTGGAAATGAAAGATGAGACTTACCATATAGCAGTGGCGTCTTCTATTTTTTCGGTGGCCTCTTGATGATTATTGCATCCTTCCTGGAGTTTTTCCTTGGCCACACATTCCAATTTGCGGTGTTCGGGTCATTTGGAGCCTTTTGGTTGTCGTTCGGGGCCACCTTAACGCCATACTATAGTGCGGCGGGGGCGTATCAGCCTGATTCACCAACTACAGCATTCGCAAATCCGACCTTCAATGCCACGTTCGCCTACTTCCCATTGTATATGGCTTTGCTGTGCTTCATATATTTCATCGCCTCCCTCAAAACCAACTTAGTGCTCATGTTAACTTTCCTGCTGCTCGTTCCCATGTTGGGGTGCCTGTCAGGAGTGTTCTTCAAAGCCGCCGAGGGCATCACAGCGACAAACCTTATGACGGCGGCAGGCGCCTGTGGCTTCGTCGTCTGCATTTTATGCTGGTATCTACTCACTGTGCAGATCTTGGCTTCTGTTGCATTCCCTCTAAATCTACCGGTCGGGAATCTGGATTGGCTTGTGAAGCGGATGAAATCCAAGCGGTCTTGAAAAGCATGTCCACTTCGCGAGGAAGCCGCGGACGGAAGACAAAATTGCGGAAGGCCGATTGATCTTGGAAGTGGATTTGTAGAGGTGTGATTGCGCAAGGATCAGGGACAGCTTGTTAGGAGAGATTGGGAAACAGGAGCCGGGAACAAGACAAGAGTTCCAACAATATTAGTCGTCTCTGGAAAATATCCTGATGGAGAAAATCACGCAAGTAGCGGAAATGAGTGTCGTGTGCACCTCTTGGTATGGCAAGTCTCCTATTGACGTAGGTAGCTTATACACATCTACCTAAGTACCATTCGTACCTCCTGTGATTAAGATGGTCTCCGAGAACTCGCCGCTGATAGAGTCTTCGATGACTTGAATCCCATTCACCTCTTTCAGGTGAGCTTTATCCTCATTAATGACATATTCGTCAGTGTCAGCATTGTGCCATATTTTCGGGATGGGCGACGACAAGGCCTTTGCTTGAGAGAAGGTGGTCTGCACCAAAAAGAGAAGACTACGAGGTCGGATTGTGGTAAACATAACCTCGTGCCAAGACGGCAGGTTTGCCGACTCATAAAAACTTTTGGCGGAGGACGATATTGAAGTTGCTGATTGGTCGAACAGACCATTCCCACCATTGTTGAGTCAAGATAGTAGAGCGCTGGTTTGAATATCCCCCCAAGAGACCAGCTACTGGCACGAGGTTCGCAACTGATCGAAGTACATTGGATTTTATACATCATTCCTTCGCCAGACAGCCACAACAAACTAACCATAAGTCGGTGGTCGGCTCTGGATATTTTATCTTCCCATTTTCCCCAGTGTCCTCGATCTCGCACCCCACTACCACAACGCCCTGGGAGGGCAATACTAAGCTCACAATGCATTTGATAAGTCAGTCCTCTTATAGCATTGAACTCAATTATATCCTCGAAGCTAACCTGGACCAGGGGTGCCATGCTCCTCCGCCAACATCGGTAAGTCGCGACATTGTCAATCCCAGCATAAAAGTTCATTAATCCTCACATTCTTTCTTCTCCCCGGTCCAGGCCCTGGCTTTGATGTGATCGGCCTGGCACTATCAATGCACCTGGAACTGAGAGTGAGCATCGACCGTAACGCTCCATCAACACCTGACAACCCACTGAACTGCACGGTAAGCTACTCAGGCGTCGGGGCGGATAGCATCGACCTGAACCCGGAGAACAACCTCTTGACCCGGACGGCGCTATATGTCCTCCGGTGCCACAATCAGCACCACTTCCCAGGCCAGACGTCGGTGCACATCAGCAACCCGATTCCACTGGGTCGAGGATTGGGCTCGTCCGGCGCCGCCGTCGTCGCAGGTGTTCTGCTCGGCAACGTCGTGGGAGACCTCAACCTCTCAAAACCGAGACTCCTCGACTTCGCGCTGATGGTTGAGCGGCACCCAGATAACGTCGCCGCGGCGTTGTACGGCGGCTTCGTCGGCACGTACCTCAACGAGCTCGATCCGCAGGACATGGCACGCAAGGAGGTCCCGCTCTCAGAAGTGCTCCCAGAACCCGCTGGAGGCATCGACACCGGACTGACGCCGCCCATCCCGCCCGAGAACATCGGCCACTATCGCCGTTTCAACTGGGCCAAGGAAATCAAAGCCTTGGCCATCATCCCGGATTTCGAGGTCAGCACAGCGAAGGCCCGGGAGGTGCTGCCCAAATCCTACTCGAGACAAGACATGGTAAGTCGAAAACTCCCCCCACCCTCCGCTTGATTGACAGAAGGAACAATGCTCAATAAAAAAAATTCGCTTCCACATATAGATCTTCAACCTCCAGCGCCTCGCTCTTCTCACCACAGTTCTCTCCGACAGCCCTCCGGACCCAGAATTGATTTACTCAGCCATGCAAGACAAGATCCACCAACCCTACCGGGCAACTCTCATTCCCGCACTACCGGCGATATTATCTTCAATGTCGCCGAAAACGCACAAGGGGTTGTTGGGGATATGTCTCTCTGGTGCGGGACCAACAATACTGGCGCTTGCGACCGAGAATTTTGAGGCGATTGCTGATGTCATCATGGCGAGATTCAAGGATGAAGGCATTTCGTGCCAGTGGAAGATCCTGGAGCCTGCGGAAGATGGTGCGACACTACAAGAAGTCCCCGGTGATGTTGAAACATACCGTATAGAAATTGGTAGCAAATGAGTGAAAGGTTTCTAACGTCGAGGGCCAAAACATCAGAAGTCGTGTGCAAATCCTGGGTCCAAGTAGCAGTGCTACACAGACACGGCCATTTCTACAACGCATATTAAAAGGTAGAAGTACGAGATTACTCGAAGAGAACCGCTAGCATTGCATTCTAGACAATATGAGAATGTTGCTACTCATTGAAACTGCTAATATCGAATACATGCTCCAATGACTCTGACCCCGCTTGAGTTATCAGTTGCGGTTCTCATTTGTGCTAGTTCACCACGACTTTTGAAACCTTGCACTGCGTTGCACACGCTTCTAATCTCCACCGATCATTTGTCTCGTCGTGATCTTGACTTCGTTCATTGCTGGTTCTAGAAAATTGCTGCGTTGGAGGTGGAAACTCAAGTATTCCAGAATACATGAGAGGTGTTTAGAAGCACTTGCGATGGACGATGGAAGGACCGCTCTCATCGTATTCTTGCTTGGAGATCCACATCTGCTGGAAGGTCGAGAGGGATGCCAAGATGGAACCACCGATCCAGACGGAGTACTTTCGCTCGGGGGGTGCAATAATCTTGACCTTCATGGATGAAGGTGCAAGAGCAGTAATTTCCTTCTGCATGCGGTCGGAAATACCTGGGTACATGGTGGTACCGCCGGACTTGAGCCCAATTAGCTTGCGTACCTTAATTTTGAGAAACGAAAAAAAACTTACCATGACAATGTTGCCATACAAATCCTTTCGCACATCAACATCACACTTCATGATGGAGTTGAAGGTTGTGACATGGATACCGCCGGATTCGAGACCGAGCACGCTGGGTTGGAAAAGAGCTTCAGGAGCACGGAAACGCTCGTTGCCAATAGCGATGACCTGTCCGTCAGGAAGTTCGTAGGACTTCTCCAAGCTGGAGCTCTGGGCGGCGGTCTGGATCTCCTGTTCGAAATCGAGAGCGACGTAGCAGAGTTTCTCCTTGATGTCTCGGACAATTTCTCGTTCGGCAGTGGTGGAGAAGGGGTAGCCGCGCTCAGCCAAGATCTTCATTAGGTAGTCGGTCAAATCACGACCAGCCATGTCGACACGAGAGATGGCATGAGGGAGCGAGAAACCTTCGTAGATGGGGACAACGTGAGTGACACCATCACCGGAGTCAAGCACGATACCAGTGGTACGACCAGAGGCGTAGAGTGAGAGCACAGCTTGGATGGAGACGTAGAAAGCGGGTGCGTTGAATGTCTCGAAGACAATCTGTGTCATCTTCTCTCTGTTGGACTTGGGGTTGATGGGGGCCTCAGTCAGGAGAACTGGGTGTTCTTCTGGTGCGACACGGAGTTCGTTGTAGAAGGTATGATGCCAGATCTTTTCCATGTCATCCCAGTTGGTGACCACACCGTGCTCGATGGGGTATCTGAGGGTCAAGATACCACGCTTGGACTGAGCCTCATCACCGACATATGAGTCTTTTTGGCCCATACCAATCATGATACCATGGTGGCGAGGTCGGCCGACAATGGATGCTGATCGAGTGTCAATTGGTGCCCGGATAGGATGATATCGCTTCAATGCGGGGCAAGAACTTACGGAAAACTGCTCGTGGCGCATCATCACCAGCAAAGCCAGCTTTGCACATACCAGAGCTGTTGAAGTCATTGTCAGTATCAGATCAGTGTCATTTATATGTTCCTGCCCTTCCGATCGACCCGTAGGCACTATCCAAGGGGTGATTGAGGCGTAGGAGATGAGGGGGTGCAGGCAATACGAGGGTCATGCCCTCGCACCGGCGGCATGCGCTTACCCATTGTCAATGACGAGAGCGGCAACTTCTTCTGTAGAGCGAGAACCATATCAGTATATGTCCTTTCGAACAGGAGGGATGATCCACAAGCAATTGAGCTTGTGTAGAGTCCAGCTTACCTTCCATGGTGAGGGATTGTTTGGAGAATTAAGAAGAGGGGTAGGTAGGATGGAGGTCTTGAGCAGTCGGAGTTGCGAGAGTGTACAAAGCACGAAGGGTGAAAGACAACCTCCGAGAAGACGAGCAAGGAGATTGGATAAAGGTGTCTTAAATGAAGATGGAGACAGGAAGATGGGAGTGTTGCGGGAGAGTGAGATGGATTTGAACACAGGCAGGCGGTGGGAAAGGGCCAGTGGGCAAGGGACGTCCGCCAAGAGCTAGCTGATTGAGCTTAAGCAGGCGTCCGTACTAGTTCGTCTAGCAGCCCAAATTCATACACCGTCACAACTTGCAACTGGCGATGCAGGACTCCGTACCTAGGTAGTGACTAAGTGGCTAGTAGAACGCCCCTTGACGTGACGTGTTGGCAATCGAGTAAAAGTCTAGAAGGTTGGGCGATCCTGCCACATTAAAGCACAGGAATGAGGCCATGCTCCAGCATTTATCCTATGAAGATACATGCCCCGAGGCTCCATCAATTCCAAGTGGCGTTGGCCTGTATGCTAGGGCCGCGCAATGCGCTTTCCTCACCACGAACAGTGCCTCGTCATTTACACTGTGGACTTCAGGCAACTGCGATTTGATCTTCTGGGGCCTGATTACAGCAACATTTCTGAGATCAACTCCAGCTCGGTATTGCTGACCATAATCTGCAAGCCTAAAAGGTGCGGCGGCCGTACTGGTTATTTTTGGAACCCCGCCATGGTGATCTTTCAGCCGCGTTTACTGTCATCATTAATGACATCCAGCGTATCCGTACACGGTGCCCTAGCCACCCCGTATGCTTTCAAGGTGCACTTCAACTCCATCGACCCCCTATATTGGAGAAGCCGGAACCATGGCATGATTTGTTGGGTCGACTAATTACCCACTTGGTTCTTAAGTCAAGTCTAAGTGGACTCAGGCAAAAGCCATTTATTTGGATTGTGTATCAAAAAATTAGGTAGACACTAAATGAACTTCCAGCCACAATAGCGGGGAACCTTGCCTGACTCGGATTATCTTCAACCCGCCAAGCCCGTGACCATTCCGCTAAAAATTGCCACAGGTTTCCAACGCCACACCATCACTGGACTTTCGACTGAACTTGAAGACGCTCCAGAGCAAGCAGCCAGACCTCAGAGCATACGCGACCAAGACACTCATAAACGACGAGATATGCACACATACACACATACACACGCTGCGAGGACATCAGATTCCCAGCAGACAATACTGTAATATTCCCCAAGATTTGACAAAGCAGTCACTTCTCGAAGGGTACAGAAAGTCACAGTAGGTACTAGAAGAAACGCCTGAATCCGAAAAGCCAAGACCATCATCATCAAAATCACTCCAACATCCAGCCACTGCAGGCTCGTCGATCTGGAGCACCAATTCAACTGACACATCAAGTGACATCTGTGATTTGAACATTTAACGTATCGTCATTCTTCATTACCAGATACCTTCACCAGTGTAAAAACTTGAACCGCCATGGCTGACCCAGGCTTGAATTCACTTTTATCATGGAGTATTGAGAACTCCGAGGCTGGTCGAACCTCAGACCAACCGACACGTGAGCCGAAAGGACTCTCTGCAGATGCTCTACGGGCATTGATGGGAGGCCCCAGTGATGCCGACCTGATGCGCGAATCCATGGCCATCATCGCCTCAGATGACCCCGAAGTCACACACGAAGTGAAGATGACCGCCTTCGACAATTTCGAGCAGCTGATCGAAAATCTCGACAATGCCAATAATATGGAGTCCTTGGGCTTGTGGACGCCTCTGATTGCTCAACTCGACAGTTCCGAGGCAGACTTTCGCCGCATGGCAGCCTGGTGCATCGGCACCGCTGTTCAGAATAACGCCAAGTCACAAGAACGGTTTCTGGCCGTCAATGGCGTTGAAAAGATTGTGAAAGTCGCTTTGGATGACCAAGACAAGACCGTGCGGAGGAAGGCAATCTATGCTTTGAGTTCCAGCGTGCGAAATTATCAACCCGCGATGAACGAGGCTGTAAAACGGCTGCCAAAGGAGGTTACTGGACCCGATCAAGTATCGGCAGCCGACATGGATGTCATTGACGCAATTATGGCGAAACTGAGGGAGGCAGAATGAGAATCGCAGAGATCCGCTTTCTCAAGATAGGAAGTTGCCTGAGTATTCTACGATTGGATGGTCAGGCTTCATTCGGCATACGAGTGTGCCGAAAGGGCCACTCCACGTGTATTGAAAGGTCTCTCCTGGGCCTGCCAGTGGCAAAAGCCTAGTCACTAGGCAAACATCAAGACTGGGCGAGTCAAGAAGATATCTTCTTCTCGAGGCACCACCTGCCTCGCCTCTGTGCGATGGAGATTTCTTTCCCGACCACAGCTACTTAGAACGAGCCAGAGGCGATGGCTAGTACTCTGCATAGCTCGACAGGCTCCACGCTCTGACTGAATGCCCTGGGCCCAAGAACATAAAAACAGCCACGGCAATCCGTGGGCCGTGAGCAGTAATCAATCCAATCATGACAATAGTTATAATTTCCTGTTGTGCTCAATATCGAAATAGTGACATGTGAGAATCAATGCCTCGTAACGCCAGCAATGGTCTGCCAGTCGTCACACCATGCATGCCTTCTTGCTTGACTCCGTTCCTGCTGTGTCTCCGCTAGCGTGAGCTCTTCACCTCAAATCCCAGCCCAATATGACCCACGGCCATTACAGCTGCAAGTTATAGGTATAATCGTCCTCCATATTCTGGCTGACCCACAGCACGACACTGCTGAGCATAACCAAACCGTTAGCCAGCACATTCGCGACGCCCATGTAGACGGTCTGCACGGCGTAATCCTTGAACAGGTATTTCAACGCCATGACGGTGGCACTGCCGGCGAGGCCACCGGCCATGAGCGCAAAGCCGAGGAACAGCACGGTGCGGGCCTTCCAGGCAACTCCATTCCCACTATACGAGAAGCTGTCGGCGGAGAGGCGGGATTTCTCGATGCTGTTGATCACCAGCATGCCCAGCGCGGAGCAGATGAAGGGGATCCAGTCCACGAAGGTGATGTGGACGTCCGAGCCGTTGTAGCGGGATTTGGAGAAGACGCTGGCGTCGATGAAGAAGAAGAAGCCGAGGGAGAACTGTTGAGGAGTAGAGAGAAGAGGTGTTAGTGTATTGATGCTTTTATAGTGTGAGGGAGAGGCTGCGGTTTCTGCGTACCAGTGCGCCCGCAATGTAGACGCCTGCAGTTCTAGTGTTGGCGCTGTTGAGCCATGCTGGCTTGGGAAAGCGGAATAGGCGGTCGGATGACATGGCGAGGAAGGTGGAATAGAGATGTGTCGACTCAGGCTGTCTGACCTACAAATGATGAATAGAATTGACTGAGAAGGATGCTGCAAGACCATAGAATTGGATGGTGTTGGTGAGAGGGCTGCCTTGAAGCTGGCAATTTAGATGTGGCTGGTGAGCCGTGAAACAGCCTGAGTGGCTGGCGTGCTTTCGGATAAATGATTCCGTGCCCGCTTGACGGCGGCCTGGTCACTGTAAGATATGACATATTTCAACTTTACACATGGAATTTGTTCGAGCCGTGGAAATGATATTCGAGATCTTTATATGCAAGGAACCTATGAGTACGAAAAAGGACCCTTAGAATTGTAAATGATAACATGTGTATGGTATAAGAGCAACGCCAGTCAAGAATCGCTAGTGGTAAAGCTATGAAAGCTATACCAATCCAAGGATCCGGCCGATCAGTCGTAGTAGAGACTGGTTGCTGCTATAGTCCCCACTGAGCTCATAGAAGAGAGAGCGGGAGTTCTCTGACTCTTCGAACTCCTCATCAGATCCTGAACCATTATACTGGTCTGTGGCCATGATGTCGACAAGGTCCGAAGGACAACACACCACGACCAAGACAGTACCTGGCATACTCCCACTAGTCGTCTTGATCTCTCTCATGATTCGTGCGTGGTGTCGCTCGACGTGCATGCAACTACTGTGCATCACTTTCCATTGAAGAATCAGAAGTCCTGCTCTTCCTTAAAGAACCGGCTGAAGCTGATAATGGTGCCGTATATCAGTAACCCTCCAATGATGGACATGATCATGGCCTCGGTCTGAATGAGTCCTGTGTGGGCGAGGAGGACAGGCAGAGCTTGAGAGGGAAATCATGTTAGCGAATTATCATTGTCCACTGGTGAATAGACCTACCAATGCCCATAACCACTAAGAATCCGGTTGCGAAACGACCTAGATCAATCCAAGCATTTGAATTGCTCTCGATGAAATCATCTGGATTCGCGCATCTCGACGCTATCCAGTTTGGTACCGGCGCAAGGACATAAGTTGCGACCACGAGGAGAGTGAGGAAGTTATGGAATAGGGCAGCGGAGAGGATAACAAGAAGAAAGCCAATCGCCAGAACCTAGTGAGAGTATTAGCATTCGCAGGGTTTTCGGTCTCTTCAACGAGCAGTCTTACAAAAGAAAGTGCAATGATTGTTTTCAATCCTGCGGCCATGCCTGCCTGATGTTGAATAATCCTGCGATTTGGAGGTCGTCGGAATTGATGGCGGCTGGTGCTTGGGTAGGGAAGGGTAGAAGTTTGAGGTCCTGGAAGAATAGTCTCAGTGCAACGCTGGATCAATGACAGACAGAGACTGGGAGTTTGTCTAGAAACTTGAAGAGGGAGTGAACCATCTGTTTAGTGTTGCTGGTAGTGAATTGAACGAGCGATGAGGTGGTGTGGCTGGGGCGGCACCCCAAGGAGTTGGAGGCATTGGCGTCAAGCGCTTGTGAAGTCCGCCTAAGGAGCCTAACAACGAAGAGGTTACCGGCCTAAATAGGGCTGGTTCGTGGGGACCTGCAGATTCAACTTGAGGTCGACCGTGACTGCGCGTCAACCTCATGCCTGGATAATTCATTACAGTATTGAACACCGCCGCAAGCCAAACCAATCTGCCACCCTTCAACCTCACCACCACAATTCCTCCATCTTGCTCATCTATTTCTTTGCTTGCTCCTCAAACACCTCAATCACAATGTTCAGGAACAATTACGACAACGACTCGGTCACATTGTAAGGCCTGTCCAAGTGATTACGTCCTCCATACTGCCTCAGACTAACAACAAACTAGTTCACCCCAGGGTAGAATATTTCAGGTCGAATATGCTCAAGAGGCTGTCAAACAGGGCTCGGTGGTAGTCGGTGTTGTCAGCAAAAAGCATGTCGTCCTTACCGCCGTCAAGGTAAGCAATCCAGTCCACTTCCGGGACTCTCTCAGATCGCTCATCCCGAACTAGAGAAATGCAGAAGAGCTCTCATCATACCAGAAGAAGATCGTTGGTGTGGACGATCATCTCGGAGTCGCCTTGGCCGGCCTTGCCTCTGATGCCCGCGTCTTATCCAACTTCATGAAGCAACAGTCCCTGTCCTCCAAAATGACCTACGGCCGCGCTATCCCCGTTGAACGTATCGTCAATCAGATTGGCGACCGAGCTCAAACGAACACACAACATTACGGCAAGAGACCTTATGGCGTCGGATTATTGGTTGCTGGTGTTGATGATCTCGGCCCTCATCTGTTTGAGTTCTCGCCTTCAGGCTTGACACAAGAAATGCTAGCCTGCGCAATCGGCGCTCGGAGTCAAATGGCAAGAACATATCTAGAGCGTCATCTGGACAAGTTCGCAGACTGCAACCGAGAAGAGTTGATCAAACATGCTTTGCAGGCACTCAAGGAAAGTTTGGCGCAAGACAAGGAGCTTACGATCGACAACACGAGTTTGGCAGTAATAGGCATTTCAGAAAAGGATGGGAAGAAGAAGCTAGAACCTTTCAAGTTGTATGATGGTCCTGACGTGGGTCCGCTGCTCGATGCCAGTCTTGATCAATCAGGTGAGGATGCCATGGAGACAGATTCTTAGGCAACTTCATTAGAGTGCATCTGGCATGGCGTTCGGAGCGAATGATCAAACACGGTGGTATCTAAACGGAGAGACCAGAGAATGGACCGATTGCATCATAAGCTGCATTGCTGCTGTGTCTATTCATTGACTCTGTTATGGTTCGATTCTGTTCCAGTCGAGTTGATATCTTCCCTCGGCAACCTCATACTGTCGCAACGCCTCGACCACCTTGTCTGTACTACTGACTTCCACCAGGATGTTTGCCAATCCTGGACTAATGAAACCCTCTCTGACGCTGTTCCTGACCAGTTCTAACAGACCGTCCCAATACCCATTGATATTGACCACAATAATTGGGATCTTGTGAATGCCCAACTGGTTCCACGTGACCATCTCCATGACTTCTTCCATTGTGCCATAGCCCCCTGCCAACGCAACGAAGCCAGATCCTGGTCCTCCAGCCTCAACCGAATGAGCCATCATTCGCTTGCGAGTGTGCATGTCCGGAACGATCGTTGTGCCGCCAAACTCGGACTTGGGGACGATCCAGGCATCGGGGTCCTCGTTACTGTCGATTCTTTCCAATTCCGCTTCACTCATGGTACGTTCAGCTTCCTTGGCCGAGTGACGACTAGTTGAGCCTCGGGTCGTGGCGTCCTTCTCTGAGCGGATCAAAGCGCGTGGGATGATGCCTTGCACCGAGTCAGGACCGGATAGCGACACAATCGTCTTGGCCAATTCGCCCATCACGCCCATAGTTCCTCCGCCATAAACGAGCTTGTAACCTGCCTCTGAAAGGTGCTTCCCCAGCGTGCGGGCAGATTCAAGGTGTGCTGGGTTGAGACCTGGAGAGGATCCACAGCTGGTGAGAAGCTTGTTAGTGGGATGGCGGATATATAAACAACGAAAGATATTGGGCTCTTACAAGACACACACCACCGGCTTCTTCTCTCCAGATGTCAATTCTCCTTGGGGTACGGACATTGCTGCCGATCTAGTTTTGCGCTGGACGCTAAACGGGGCTTGAAATTGTAATTATTTGAAGTCGAGTCCAAACCTGCGCAGAAACAACGAAAATAGCTGCTTGTATTTCTCAGATCTTCGCACTTGGCCGCACGATTCACGCAAATGTGAGTTTACACGACGCTGAACTTCACACAAGTTTCACAGTCTGGAATAAAATGAATGTTGGACAGAGTGAAGCAGAAGTTTTGGGCATCGGTGTCTTCAGTACTCACTAACCGCAACGTGTCGAGCATACAATCGATGGATTGGTCTATGACTCAAAAACATGACGTTGCAGCGCCCCATAGGCGGGAGAACCGCACCGCACTGGCACAGCGTTGACAAGTGTGTCCATATATCGGGGCTCGCCGAGGCATCAAACAAGCAACTTGAAGGCGAAGGCGAAGAAGATATGAGTCAGGCATACTCAAGTAGTGTAGAATCGAGAATCATTCTGCTTCACTGGAGGAATATGAAACACATATCTTTTTCAGATACCTACTTAGGTATGCAGGCCCTGCCTTCCCCAGCTTGACGGAAGTGCAAGCCCGGGTACCGAGGTAGCATTCCGACGTGTGCACTGGACTGCCCAGGTGCCCTCCAGTTGGAATGGGACTCGTTTTACGATTACCCGCTGGAGTACGAATACGTCGATGGCGATGGCGACCAAGCACATGACTCTGACAGTGCGGCGACAGGGCCGTCTTTAGGTTAGGCACTGTGAGATGCTTCAGTGCGGTGCCAGTGGTTCTTTGTTTCTGTGCTTCTGATGCACTTGCCTGTTTCTATCACTGCAAGTACGGGCAGTAGGCAGGCAGGGTTCCCGCCCCAGCATGTACGGGGCGGCGCAGTAGGCCAAAAGAACCGTACAACCAACCCTCAAGGTTGACTTTTGACTCCCGAGTCCTACACTGGCGCTGATGGCCCTTTGAGATGTTTAGGGTTACCATCGCTTATTAAAAGATTCCTCCATTTCTCATCAGTCTTGGCTTTCTTATGATAGTGAGCTGCCTACACTTGAGGCCATCGCCCAGGTGTGGCAGTTTCCGTTCCGCGAACCTTCCACTGTTCAGATGTCTAACAAGTTAACAAGTGCCTCGAGGATTCTTCCCTCGCCCTTCTCCGTACACCTTCTTCAAGCACCGGTTTCTCGGAACTTTCTCATCTACTCAGGCTCTGGAATCTGCCCGCTCAGTCCAACTAAGCGAAGCATGTGTTGGCTGGACCTTGGATACGAGAACCTTACAAACTTTAGCACTCCTCTTATGCCTGGGTTATTCGTATCAAGCTGATCTTGGCCCTCTCCAAACTTTTTGCCCTTCTTCTTTTCCGAGGTTGACGAGATAAGGTGTTTGAAGGCGCAATCCCGCTCTCATCACTGGCCATTTTTTTTCCTTCCCAGGTTTCCTTTCCTCCCGCCCCTGTCCCATTGGATTGACCACGGCTCGCATCAGCCTAGAGCCAAGTCGCAATATGCGCCGGGTAGCTATTGAGTTAGTCGAATATCGGGCTTTGCCCGTCCAGAAATGGCTCTAGTCCATTTGTCCATCAACCCAAATATACCATGCCATCCGTGCACCAATAGCGTCTCATCGCCCCTCCCAGCAGCTGAAAAAAAGGTACCCCGCTTCACTGTAGGGCTGTCCAAGTTACCGTCAGCACTTCTGTGAGGGCAGCGTTCGAGGCAACATGCAGATACGCAGATACAACTCACCGACACTGGCTGCATGTCATCCTAGCTTCCCTTGGAGCTGCTGCCATGCCTCGGGTTCTGACAGTACACAAGAACTGTCCGTCCCGCTCACTCAGCCTCTTCTTTTTCTTTTTTTCGCGTTTCCTCCCACAGCCTGATTCTTTGATAGAGCTCGCCGTCAGGTTCAAGTTGAGAAGATCAATCCTGGTTCTGCTCTGCGCGCTTTGCGCTGCACCAGTCAGCTTCTCCAACCATGGCCACCACCGAGTCCACCACCACCGATTTGCTAACCACCACAACCACCACACCTATTTCAACGACCACCACAACAACTAGTCCGACAACGACGACCACGACTACCTCGCCGACAACGACAACTACGACTTCAACCACCACTAGTCCGACCACCACTAGTCCGACCACCTCGACTACTACCTCAACCAGTAAGTACTTGCTGTCGGGCCATGTGCTCAACGTCCTGTTTCAGCCTTGCAAGCACCATTTTGCCTGGAATCAGTTGTATAACTCTTGAGCTGTGGCAGCTACCTCAAGTTCCACTACAACATCCACTTCCACATCTACCACTTCCTCCAGCACCACCATCAGCACCACCCCAACAACATCAAGTACTACACAGTCAAGTATTCTACCCTCTCTTATCTTCGTTTTTGCGAACATTCCCAGCGGCTCATGCTTATACCACCCATTGCACTGCAGCCACTACTACTACACTGCCTCCCCCTACAACATCAACAACAACTACCACTACCCCCCCGCCGCCGCCTACCACCACAACGAGTGAGTATTCAACGGCACCTAGTCTTTCATTCCCCGACGTAGCTTTTTTCATCCTTTTCCTTCTAAGCGTTCCTGATTATGAATGCTTTCCCAGCTTCTCCCTCTACTACTACCACTACTACCACTACCACTACAACTTCCCCTCCACCCCCTCCAACTTCGTCTTCCAGCACTACCACATCTATTCCTCCACCCCCTCCAACATCATCCAGCGAAACCAGTTCAATCCCAATAACAAGTTCAGCTCCGCCAGTCACTACTACAACGACGACTCCGCCGCCTCCGCCAACTACATCTTCGGAGCCACCTCCGCCACCTCCATCGTCAACCACTGAAAAGACCACGACCACCACAACCGAAAAGCCAGTTGTGATCACTACTAGTAGCGCAGTAATTCAGTACTCAACTCACACCTCGTTCGTTACAGAGGTCCTCCAAAGCACGGAAAATGGTGTTGCCGTGTTTTCGACTGTGACCTCAGTGGTGGTTGCCGAGATCCCAACTGCAACTACAAATGTTGCTGTTTCGTACACGAGTACTCCAGGAACTACACCAAGTGTTCTTCCGCAACCAAACAATGGTGGCGGTAGCAGTGGTCTATCCACGGGTGCTAAAGCAGGAATTGGTGCTGGTGTAGGCATACTCGTGCTTGCAGCCGCTATTTTTGGTGGTTGGTATAGCTGGTATATGAGGCGCCGAAGAAGGCGAAGCTCACTTGATACAAGTGATCGATATACGGCTACACCCAGCATGGGTGAATATGGTGGCCCTATTGGTGGCAGTGCCGCAGCTTCAGGGCTAGGTGCTCTAGGTGCTGCAGCTTATTCAGATCGCTCAGACAGGAGATCGGAATTACCTTCCCCTCCTCCAGCACGATCGCCTCCACCTCGGTCAGCCGATCGACTTCTCCCTGGAGCTGCAGCAATTCGATCCTGGAACTCTGGCTCGCCCCCGCCTCAACAGGACTCTTCCCACATGTCCGTATCAGATGCAAGCGAGTATTCGCAAGGCGGGAACACGCATCAGACCGTCGGAACAGCAGGATTCGCCAATCTGAATGAATTACACGAGGACCAGCGAAACGTCTACCAACTTCCAGATGATCAGCGAAATGTCTATCAACTTCCAGACGATCAACGGAACATTCACCAACTTCCAGATGACCAAGTCATGCCAGCGTCAGCGCATCAGCGCCATCTCTCTGGTGGGTCCGGTGGCTTCAACTCATACCAGCAAGATGGGTATCAATCAGGTCCTGTTTCTAACCAAGACTCATATGAGCTACCAAGTGGAAGCCCGCCATCGAGCTATCGTGGTACGGATCGTGAAGTTCCACTCCATCAAAGGCAGCCTTCTGATAGGGTACCCATCCGTCCGGGACATTTCTCCCCATCACATAATTTTTAATGCTACGTAAAATGAATATAATGCATTTCAATCTAAAATCATCAAGTATGGCTGTATTCGCAAGAGGTTATTACAAGAGCTAAATTTACATTTAAGCTTTGCTCGTAAAGCCGTCAGGTCAAAGTCACCATCGATTACAAGTGGCCCAAGCTTCTACATACTCGTAGGGATAAGTAGAATTGTGATTTCGTGGCTTCGGCAAAGGAGGTCCAAGCTTAGTATATATCGTTCTAGACTTTTCTCAATGCAACCACACGAGTCTAAATCCAGGGCGAAAGCGTAGCTTCCATCACAAGCAGAGTTCCAGTGAACCATACACTATTGGAAAGAGCACTGTCGAACAAGTGCAGTGCCATACTAAGGTTCATCTATTCAACCGCATCTAAGATGTGCTTTCAAATGCGGTTGTGTCCACCAAGAGTAGAACATTTTGGTCCAGCGGCTCGGTCATTCAGCTGTACACATCGACCAACGTACCACGTAATGGGTAGAACAGCTATATGCAGCGTTCCAGCAATGACAGCGTTTTTCAGTAACGCTCCATCTGCCGTAGATACGTCACCGATTCTTCTCTGCGTTGTTTCTAGGCTAGACGACCTGCTAGGAATGGCGAAAAAAGGGCATGGGACATTCCATGGCAATAGTGCAGCTGTGGCGACATCCAAGATTATGTCGCTGGATCTGCGGCGAGAGCAAATGAGTACACCCGGCTTTCAGAAGGCTGCAGGATTCAGTTGATTTTCTGTCCCATCCCGATACCAAGGTCGAGAAGAACGAGGAATCCTTACTGTTAGCGAACTTTGCGACGACAACTGATGTCGAGGCACATCTCCGGCTTCCTCATATGTCATTCCAAGAATGCAGAATAAAGGACTGGTGGCCCAAGCATGAATCTCCCTGATTGCCCGAATAAAGATAACATCAGTAGGGTGCTTCCCGCCTACGATGTCGATGATTTGGCAAAGCAGACAGAGCCACTCGATACCAACTCCTTTAATTACCTATTCGAGACACCTCGCCTACTATATCTGGGATTTCATCACCCAGCAAAGACCGAAAAATCATTTTAGCGTGACAGTGGCCCCTAGATATACTGGATTCAGTACCAAGGATTACCGTGTTGGACACTTCACGAGCCAGCAAAGGTCGAACAGTCATTTTAGCGCCCGACCCCTAGATTTACCACATGAGGTTCAAGTCTCTTCTTATCTGGGCTTTCCGTATCACAGCAAAGGTAGAAGGGGCCGCCAAAACCAACATTGGCCACAGCCGGGCCTCGAGAGCATCATTGGCTTGCAGCGCCGCCATCGGATGGTTTATTTCCTGCTTGGGCTTTTCGTGACCCAGCAGTGATAGGATCTGGTGACGATCACGGACCAAGACTTGGCTGACCTGGAACATGGCTTTCTCACTTAATCTGTTTGTGCCCAATTCATTGACTTGCTGGGTCACCCAGATGTCTTGCCCGAAGACACTCACATACGAGAGACACTTCTGTTCTAAAATTCATTACCATAGCTTCCAAGGACCTGAGTGCGAGGTAGTCAGTCCTAGTAATGTTTGGAAACCGGGACTGCAAGTACAGGAACGTCTACCGAAGTTGCACCGAACCCCTCAAACTTCACAGCCTCGCCCGGTCAGGGTCTTCATTGTAGCTGCATGTGCTGACTGAGCTCCGAGTCATGCTTGTCTCAGGGTTTACGAGTCTCATAACGAAATCAACACGTGCGTGTCTATGGATGACTTCACAGTCTGGGTTTTCCTCAGTGGCTCACGTTGAATTTTCTTGGAGAGGGAGTATCCAAGACTGCGTGCTTGACAGTCTATCGACCTTGAACACTCGAAAGATGCGTTATATATCTCTCGTGCGGCGCGCGGTCTACATGGATACTGCGTATACCTTGGTCAAGGTCTGACACCGTAGTTGACAGCAGGCCCAAATCTAGCCAGCTCATCTAGAGAATTGCAACAGCTGTGCCTCTGCAGCCAATTGACTCCCGGCCATGTCATGCTGTTGCCCACCTCTCCCGAGAGCGTGGTGTGTCGTCGTATTGTTCACAGACATTCGCTGAACAGATATGGTACGTTCAACTATGAATGAGAGCCTCATGCGGATTTGATTCCTGCGAACCACCACTAGCCAGCTCTATTCAGTCTTAGCTAGGAAGAGTCTGCACTTCAATGGTAGCTAACATTGTGCATCAAAGTTGGACATGAAAGTGGCACGTAGACAATGATGTGTCATCGATCTTCCTGTTGGTTTCAGTGACAGACTGTACTTTCACAATGAAGTTGCATGTGTCATCCATTTGGTGTGTTGCTTCCACCAATCCGTCTCTTCCCGCGCAGTTTTATGTTTGAGTTCTGAGTGTGCTCAGCTTTCAAAAGTCCTTGTAAATAGGCTTCCCGATCACATGAGTCTGCGTGTAACAAGCTCGTTAACTCTAGGCTTTCATGATCTTTCAGGGTTGACTGGACCCCTCTTTTGGCCCTGGTGATAGTGAACATGGCAGGCAAGGTGTTCTTTCACTCAATGTTCCTTCCTGTAAACACACCACATTCTTGTCATCAAGAGGCAGGGCCTGAAGGTGATGCCTATGTCTCACACTTGTGTGAGTCCGGAGGCTTGGTGATTGCCCGGATATCCCGCAGTGAATGGTAGATCGAATTCTCATATTTAAGAAAGCTGTCTCATGTAATTTCGGACGGAGTTAGAAGCAATCCATACTTACATTACTCGTCCTCAAATGCTTGCCAACTGCTGCAGAGTGGACAACTATTCTCCTCTTCGAATGAATGCAACTGTGGAATGAGAATGCAGCTCGTAGCATTGTCCGAGCCACGAGACATAGATATTAATCTGCGTCGTCTGATACGCAAGAATCCTCGCCTTTCGTGCTGGAGCCCTCCATCGCCGCGGCGACTGACCATTTCCCATCGTCAATAACGCCGCTAGGGTCCTGCCGAGACTCTGTGAGACCCCGTACAGGTCTTCTTTGATCTCTCACTCTGACTTTACTAAAAGATCATCTTGGGTTTGGTGAGGATTGGACACTTTCCCTCCTGTTAGGGGGCTGGTGTGGTCACCAAGCTCGCCTCTGTGGTCAAGACAGAGCATAAGCCAATATCAATCGTCTTCCCACTGTGATTGTTTCACAGACATTCTTCCAGAGTTGCAGAACATCAGGGAGTCATTGCCTTGGACAAAGAGCCCCTCACAGAGCCTCTCAACAAGCAGAACCTACCTTGCCAGCCTGGAGGCTAGATTTTCCTGGACAGAGAACAACGGATACATACAGCCCACCTTGGTCTCGACAATCTCAAAAGAGAGCCAAAAAATCTCGCAGGTAAGTCCATTCTTACCTGGGTCAAATCCTCGTTGTCTGACATACCTCATCAGTCGTCTTCGGTGAGCAATCTGATAATTATGGCCCAGCCTAGCAAGTCTTCCTCCACGTCCAAGGACAAGTATGGATATTCCAAGGAGTTTTTGCAGAATCAAACAATGCATGTCAACCATCCCAAGGACTTGTTTGGATTCACAAATTTCCAGACGGGAATCTTTCAGTACCCGGAGTCGTATGAGCGTACCAAGCACGTTGAACAAGGTAAATTGATGGCGTTCTATGATTGGAATTCCACAGTCGAGCTGACCTCTTCGATAGAGTTAGATGTGCCCGAGTCCGGAGAAGAGCGAGAGCAAGAACATGCGGTGGTTGAGACCAGACTCATGACCTCGAAAGGTAAGCAGGAGCGATTTCTTATGCGAGAACCATGACTGATAGTCCATAGGCGAGACTGCAGCGAAAGCAATTATGGGACGCATCGTCAATGACAAGCCATTTGACAACGGTAAGTTTCGTACAAACACGATCGGTCTATACCGGTATCTGACTGATAGTATCTCAGAATCGAAGAGCAAACGCGACTCGGACGAGATCACATCGAATGAAGATGCAAATAAGATGCCCCCACCTGTAACACCCCGTCGAGTCCGATTCGATGAAACCGTGCGAACTCAGGTCATTCCTGCTCGCTTGAATCCAGACCGTGCCGAACACCGCTTGTCGCAGATTAGGTCCGAAGCCAGAGGTCCACGTGTTCAAGAGAATGTAACTGGAGTTAAAAATGGCCCAAAGGTTCTCACTGCGCGTCCACGGCAGGGTATGGGAATCCCAGAGACTCTGCAACCCACTGTAGTAGCGCTCGCACAGTCCAGAGCTCAGATTGCTCGAGAGGTTGCATGGTCCAGAGCTCAAGTCGCTCGAGGAAACGAGGCTACAATTCGACGAGCTCAAATTGCTCGAGAAAACGAAGCTGAAATTCGACATGGCGGCGAGGAGGCACTCGCTGCTCGAGAAAATGCAGCTAGAATTTTGCTATCACTCGCTGCTCAGCAACGCGCCCTTGAACCTCGTGCCGCCCATACAGCTATTCTCCCTGAATTCGTGCGCATCGTACGAGCAGATCATTACATGAGGATCACGCATACTACTCCAATCGTCCACATAAACGAGCAGAAGTTCGTGCAGTTGGATGACCATCACTTAGTCCCAGCCTGGACCGATCCTCGACTTGTTGTCGGAGATAATACAACCATTCGAGAACGTCGAAACGCGAACTGGGACGGGGAGAAGAAAGATGGCCGTCCACGTGTCCTCTGCTACCTATTTCCATTTGGTGCTTGGGAGTTCACACCGGAATTGAATCGACCAAAGAAACCACCACTGGCCTTTGAACCCGAGATCCATCACGGCCACATTGTGATCAATGGCAGGGATAAGGCTTTGAAGGCGTCTGTCCTTATGCCTGTGAGGTGCAGCACAGATATCGAAGGATGGGAAATGGAAGCGTTGTACCGTTATGATACCAACCTTTGCCACCAAGATTTTATTGATCGAATGGTCGCAAATCTCCCCGCGGGCAAATCTATTCCCACCATAGGTACTCTCAACCACCGTCGACGTCGCGATCGATTGAAGATGAGGGTAATACCATGGCCGACCCCAAATCACCTCAGCTATTCCGACCAGCAGATTTTCAAGGAGCTAGGTCATGTGGGAGTGCGTCAAAATATCACCTGGAACCTACTTGATTTGACTAAGGAACAAATCGAGATGCACACCGCAATTACATACGGGGGTCACCTCGAGCGGTCTGGAGGGAAAGCGCAGGACTATGAGACGAGGGTGACTAAATTCCGTGAGAACCTGAGGCTGGTTCGGAGTCAATACGCCGATAATACTGAGGAAGTTCGCTTGGTTTTGGCTAATATCTCCATCGGATTGCGGTCGATGGGACATCAGTTCAGGATTGAGGAGTGGGCGCCAGGTGTGTTTTGGCCCGGTTACTAGGTAGTTGGTAATAGCGAGCTGCAGCGGGTGAGAGATTTCCTGGATTCTGGATGGAGCTGAATCAGGGGCAAAGTGAGATGCGTTGAATAGGAGAAATTGAACACTTTAACCTGGTGGCCGCCGAGATAAGATACGTGCGTGAACAAGTCCGGACTGGTGATTGGAAAAATGCATCATCGTTGTTCCTCAGACGAACGCTGGTCGCACAGTGGTAATCGATGTAATCTCGATAAAAGGTCTCTTTCTGCGGCCTTTCGTCAACAGAGGTCAGGCGAGCACTCATTCAGGAGAGGTGATCTTCCAGAGTTGACTGCCATCATGCCAAACTGTGCTGTGGAACATCGTGCCCTTCCCAATCTGAAACATCGATGGTAGTAGTCTGGAAGGACGGTCTTCCCAGTGAGGTGTGATGTTGAGAGCGTGAACCAGAGCCACAATCCCATCCACCGGGTAAACATCGGGACTACGTCATCTATGTGGTGACATTCTTTTGTTCCTGCGGTTGATTGATCGATGGCATTGGGAACTCTCTGACAGAGTCATGCAATGTTAGGTGCCAGACCACAGCGTCGCACTCTACAGCTACTACACAATCTCCGGAGCGGCAGTCTTCATCAGACACAGTCGCAAGTGTCCAAGATGGCCGACAAAATGTCCACACTATCCCCACGGGATGCCAAAGTCACCTCGATCGAACCCATGGTGAGCCTTTTTTTGGTGACATAGGCTGGTTGCGCCGGGCCATGTCATGGCTGATCACTGCAAGAAACCCAGAACCTTGACCAGGCCAGATGGATCACACTGAAGAAAATCAGCTACAAAGATCCTTCGGGCAAGGAGAGATCATGGGAGTCCGCAGAAAGACAGGTGAGGACGAGAACCATCATTCAGATAACAGTTTTGATACGTTCCAGACAAGAGCCAAGAACAGCACTGTCGATGCAGTGGGTGTGGTGGCCATTCTACATGATCCCAAGTCCTCCAAAGGCCCATCGATGCTCCTCCAAAAGCAGTTCCGTCCACCTGTCGACAAAGTCACGATCGAAGTCCCATCGGGATTGATCGACGAGGGGGAAGATCCCGCCACTGCAGCGATACGAGAACTCAAAGAAGAAACAGGCTACATTGCCACCATACCCGGAGATGCGAAGGCAGCAGAAGGATTCGTCATGTTCAATGATCCGGGATTCTGCAACACCAACACTAAAATGATCTTTGTCGAGGTTGACATGACAGATCCTCGAAATCAGGAAGGCAACCTCAAGCCGGAGATGGAAGAAGGTGAATATATCGAGAGCTTCAGCATCCCGTTGGACAATCTATGGAATGAACTGGAGCAATTGGAGAATGATGGATATGCTATTGATGCTCGTGTTGGGACTTTGGCACAGGGTATGGAGGTGGCCAAGAAATGGAAGCAGGTCTTGGATAAACGACCCTCATGATACCTCTGCATGCTACCATTGAAGTCTCGCAGATAGAAAGGACAGGCGATTATTCTCATGCTGGCTAGGAAGCACATCAAAGCAATTCAATGCTTGTTGTAAATTCCCCATTTGGGGACTTATTCCAGGAACACTAAACCTTTTTCATACATTTTCATCGGAGAATTTAATGATTCGTGCCAAATGATTCGCCCCGTACAAAAAAGCATCAACCCAAATGAGATGGAAAGACAACAGATGACATCTGTCCCTTCAAGTCGGCTACCCCCCGGCCCATGTCGCATGGCTGCTGTTTCACCCCACTCCGCTGACTTGACGAGTTTACCATAAGGACCTGCTACTGAATAACCGTCTCCGGCATTCACACAGAAAATCCAATGGCCTAGTTCAGCGAGCAAGCTACAGCCACAAAGATACACTTATACAATAACAGCAATATGGAGTCCCTATCAGAACCTATTCCCATGGGGGGACACTGGACCTCGATGTTTTCCGAAGGCGAGGATCTGACATGGCGACTGATACCCTACATACTTGTCTGGGCTGCCTTCGGTTTGGTATTCCTCGTACGCAGTCCTCTCCAGCTGTCACAAAAGAGACACATTACTAAACCGCTCTCGATCTCCAGATATGGCTATTCATTACACTCTTCGTGCCGGAGCCACGGAAACCCTTGCCCTCAGAGAAAACTTTCACAACCATAGAGGCCACAGGTAGCGTAACAGCGCCGGAGCCGTTACCCTGCTGGTACGACAACCTCTCACGGCGGATCAATGCAGCGAGGAAAAAGCAGGAGCAGGGGGGTGGGGATTCAAAGCCACATGAGAAGGAGTCCGATCTTGAGAGCGAGATCGAGCCGGCCGAACTCTTCATGACACTCGTCGTGCCTGCGTATAACGAGGAACACAGACTTACAGGCATGCTGGAGGAGGCGGTCAACTTTCTCGAAAATGCATACGGGACAGGAAAGGGCAGCACTGGACCGGGAGATATCATTGAAATCACAGAAGACACAGAATCCACAACCACATCCACGCCCACAGGCAAGACAACAAGACGGCGGAAAGCCAATGGCACTTCCACGTCGACGTCGACGTCAACATCCAAATCCTCAACTTCCACCCCGTCCACCTCCACCTCCAAACCCACTCTCCCATCCAGCGCCACCAAAGGCTGGGAAATCCTGCTCATCGACGACGGATCAACGGACAAAACGCTGGAAATCGCGCAGGAGTTCTCGCGCGTGCACATCCTCCCCAAACAACCGCGGCGCGCCTCGGGGCCTTGGACACACCGGTCAGAAACCGCGGTGAAGATCCCCGCCGGGTCAATCCGGATGGTGTCACTGGCGCAGAACCGGGGCAAAGGCGGGGCGGTGACGCACGGGATGCGACACGCACGCGGCGCATACGTGGTATTCGCGGACGCGGACGGCGCGAGCGACATCGCGGACCTGGGGAAACTCGTGACGGCGTGCCAGGAAGCCGAGGACGGTCGCGGCCGAGCCGTCGCGGTGGGATCGCGCGCGCATCTCGTCGGCTCCGCCGCCGTCGTCCAGCGCTCCGCCCTGCGTAACTTCCTCATGCACTCGTTCCACCTGCTGCTGCGCCTGATGACGCCGCCCGCGACCGCGCGCATCCGCGACACTCAGTGCGGGTTTAAGCTGTTCTCGCGTGCGACCCTACCGTTCATCGTGCCCCACATGCATATGGACGGTTGGATCTTCGATGTCGAGATGCTCATGCTCGCCGAGTTTGCCGGCATCCCCGTCGTCGAGGTCCCCGTGGGCTGGAGGGAGGTGGTCGGCTCCAAGTTGAATGTCGTCAAGGATAGTGTCGGCATGGCTTGGGGTTTGGCGCTTTTGAGGCTCTGTTGGGGGGTCGGCATCTATAGACGTTGAAAAGCGATTTGCTATAAGGATATGGATCTTGGGACTGCGGGACAGGGAACGGGTTGGAAATCACATATGGAATGGTGGTTTGACGTGCGAACCTAAGTAAACAGCTCACGATTAGGTAGATGGCATTTGAAGTATACCCCTGCCCGCAGATGGCATAAACTTTTGGCTTACTGCTATGAATTGTGGTTCAATTGCTACGAATTTATACGCAACCCGTCTGATTCCTCTCCATCTTCCAGAGTGTAGCATAAATAGTATAAGGTGATGACGCCTCGTGTGTTTATTGATTCGTCTAAATCTCACCAAGAGAAATCAATCTCAACGGAATTATCTGTTTCTTTTACTCTATCACTACAAGAAAGCCGAAGCCAACCTTTGTCACCTCATATAATCCAATATATCATCTCGTAGATATGGCTGAGCCTGAAATCCTCTCCCACGCACTCTCCAACTTGCTTTCAATCATCTCATCCACGGGTTCTGTGCCCACCTCACTGACACCAACGCCACTTGATGCCTTGATCGAGCTTTCGCCCGAGCGTGACTGGTGGTCTTCAATGTTTTGGTCTAAGTTACTGGCGTAGATCACAGCCGCAAAAGCTTCCAGCTCCCGCACTTCAGCTTCCGCGGTGGACACGTACTCATTGGGGGGATTGTTTCCGTTGCCTATCGCATGCGCTTGACGGGTAAATACGGCCAGAAGATTGGCCAGCTTCACTCTGGGTTCTCCTGGCACGACTGTGACTGCCGAGTCAAGTTCCTGAATGCGAGGGTGTGGTATATTTGAGAGTGAGGAAGAAGGTGATTGTGGTTGATGTTGTGGATATGCCTTAGGGATGATGCGGCTGTCGATGAGATGTGAGAACATGGATCCGAGGAGTAATGAATGAATTCTGGTAAAGGTGGGAGAATCGATCAGGTCCGCTGTTTCATCCAATAATAGGCGCAGAGGCCCTGTGGATGTGTCCACATAAGAGCCTGCACCATGATCCAGAAGGTCGCCGGAAGAGTGACCTGGAGATGAAGGTGGTGGAGTGATGACACCCGATTCCACCAGTACGGCTTCTTCCTCTTCTCGGGGTGGTAGGACGTAGGGGAGCCATCGAGTAGCATATCTCTGCTCCTCGGTGTTGCCCTCCACGTGCTTCCGAACAGAAAGAACCAAGTCGCTCAGCCTTGCAGCAGTGATGCCTTCACTGGGGGAAATATTTGCAAACACCTCTTCTACAGCTGTTCGCACTCTGGCCATGATCTGTGCATATCCTCTATGCAACAGGTACCAGGAGAAGGTCAGATATCTCCGATTGGTTTCGAAATCGTTGCCGAAACCGGTGCCTGCACCTCCGTTATCATGATCTTCGAGAGAAATAGAGTTGGCCCGGCCTGGAGGAGGTGGCTGGGTTAGGGAGATGACGGACGATAAGTAATTGAGACGACCCAACAGGTTCAGTTGAATCCGAGTCAGGACAATGAGAAGAGACAAGCTGTAGATTAAGGTAAAAGCTCTGGTGATAGAGGTGACCTTGACTTCGGTCCATAGTTGTGCTTTGGTCCTTCTCGGTAATGATGAAGGTTGGCCAGTGATCTGACTGGTGTGGGCGAAACTGGTGGTTTGGAAACTGGATAGACTTGCATTATCGCCATCCTGTATACTCGAAGCCTCCGACTTTCCTTCTCCTGAAGCACGTGCCAGCCTTTCGGCCTTCTTCTGTTGTAATTCATGAGTCAATTGCTCGACTGGGAGTTCTTCCAGGATATTCTCAGTCAGTGTGGGTAGGAGTGCGAGGACAGTGATTGTACAATCCGTTTGGTTTTGTTCGAAGCGCCGCCGGATGCTGAAAGACGATTAGTTAGACTGGGAGAAGCGGATATGAACGCAGGGAAGAATTGGATGTTGATTAGGCGTACTTCTCTTTCGCTATCCTGTCCATCTGCATGCGCTCTCTGGCTTCATTGATCTTGCCCAGGACATACTGACCAGCGAGATATGTGACACCTATGGCGCCAGCACCAATGGCAATACCATTGCGATTCCGCCTGAGCCAGCGTCGTGTGGCTGATATCATCTTGATTCAAGTATGAAGTATTCAAAAGAGCAGGCTGGGGCTCTATGATGATGAGGTGTCTGCAGACAAGGACATGACCGCAGGCAAAGAGATGAATTGTCACAAAGTCGAGTAGTGGTGCATCGACAGGTGACTCGGTGGACTGTTATAGGGCGAGAGAGAAGGTGTGAAATACGCGATGGGGAATGTTCACTTTTGGTATTCCTGATGACATTGACAAAATTCGGGAACCAAATGGGTTGGCGATGCCTCGGCTGTGTTGAAGAGACCTGAGATGGAGTCAGGCACGGAGGAGGAGCAGTGGTGATTGAGATAGGAGCATGCCCGCAGGAATAATCAGATGGTTGGGGTTTGTGAGGTCAGTGCCTGAGGGGTGGTCTCCGTAGCCAGTCCAAGGTACCTGCTCCCAAAGTAATGCCACCACATGAGTTTAACTAATCGAGTTCTCCTTAGGCGTAAACCACTCATTCATTAGGTATCTAGATGCCTATAAGGATCCGAGGGACGTCACCTGTAACTCGTTCCAAGAATTACTCGGTACACACCTGCATTGCAGCCACCGATTCTGCATGGACCCCACCATCAAGTCTCCATCTCCTGGACACCACAACTTACCAAGTCAATCTCGCTGACCGACCAACTCCCTTGATTCTGCCTATATACAACTCGTCACCGTCCACATTCTGCCTCAGCGCAGCGAGCCCAAAAAGGGTCTATCACAAGCGAGTCATGATCTGAACAACTTCTCAAACACGGGCGCCACTCTGCTGGCTGCTCAATTGCCTACAACCGATCACTCATTTCGTCCCCATCAACAACCACCCTATTCTCGGGTTCCTTCCACCCGCCAGAAAAGACCCTCGTGCAACCTGTATATATACACTTCCGCTGTCCTCCTCACCTCCCCAGATCCCACACCATGGATCCCGGTCAGCACGAGTATATATTGGAAGTATTCGCCGACCAGACCTTTGTGAAGGACATCGTCAAAGGTAGAGACGCACCCCACTCCCCCCTCCTCCTCAGTTATCCCCCTTCGGCGGATAGTGAACCTCCCTATACAAAAAAATAATACAGTGAGTTAAACAATTTCTTTGTTTGTCACCAGGAGTCCTCCATACGATTTTCTTCCACCGATACTTCCCACCCATCAGGCCGACACTATACTCGCCGACCGCCTCGTCCTCACACAGTACATCATCTCACACGGCGCAATCGCTGCCCATCCCACTCCCCTCGATTCTCGACCCGCCCGAGATCTCAACGGCCATCGACTCCCATACCGCGCTGCTGGTCTCACAGCTGACGTCCCCGACCTCGTCCAATTCCGGCCCTGGCGGTTCGAGGGGCGAGATCGTTGTCCGCTTCTTCGATCGCAAACGCCGCCGCACAGGCATCACCACAGGCTGGCTGGGCCGTTTGGGGGGCGGAGGCGGCCAGACGGACGAGGAGGTCTGTTGGGAGGAATGGTGCGTTCAGGTTGTCGTGGCTCGGCCGCGCAGTGAGGCAGGTGAGTTGAGTTTTCGTCTAACCTACAAAGACACCCATCCTTCAACCATCGACAATGAATGGTTGTTCTATTCTTGCACTGGCTGACGATGAATATTCGTCATCCGAATACAGACCGCATTAAAGTGAGAAGAGCCATGGAGTCGTCTCTACAGAAGACGGCTATGAAGATCGTCGCCATTGTAAATAGGGATAAGGATCATATCCCTCCCATTACCACCAGTGATCAGAACCCTTTCCCATACCGGATTGCCGTCAATCCTAAGCAAACAGAAAACGTGGAACGTGGATTTGGTGGCTGGAATTGAATCGGAAAAAAAGTTGTGGGAAATTATGGAGATTCTGCCTCTGATACAGATTATCATTGTTTCCTACTAGTAGCCCAACTCAGAATTACCAACCAGCAAAGGAGACCGGATACTCTCCGGCTCTGACGCCTGTCCAAATTTCTACTAGCAATAAACAATACTCAATCCAACCATGTTTCGGCTCTTCGACCTCTGGGTCTTCGTGCTGTAACGTTGCCTTGCTTGTTTCACAAATGAAGCGGTCTATGGTGCAAATTCACAAAATCTCTCCCGCCATCCTCACCTGATCATTATCCATACGGCTTTGTGTTGTCGTGCCATGTCGACCTGCACTTGGTCTCCACAGCTTTCTTTGGGTCGTTCATGTTGTACTGTCATGACATATTCATAATCGTTGCAACCATGCTTGACATTCGGACTTGCGAGATAGGTCGGCTCAAGAGTCGAAGATGTTTTTCAATTCTCGCACAAAGCCCTTGTACTCGTGTTTGATGCGCTTACTGGCTTTTCAGAGCCGCATCGGCTTTGCCTCGCAAATCGGCCGAAGCATTGCCGGTGCTGCTGAAAAAGCGGGAGAAGACAGGCTGGAGGAAGGATCGGAAGACAATCTGGGCGCCATTGGTAACGGGAAGAGCCATCCACAAGATCAGGATGAACTTGAAGGTGTAGTAGAAGGCTAGACAATGTGTGAGTAGAGAATTAGATGAGTATGTGGAAACAGGTAAGCATACGGAACCAGTATACGGCGTTGATCAGGCTCTCAAAGACATTGAGGAAGGCATACACGACCCAGTACTAAACAGTTGTCAGTTCCAGAGGAGATTTTATGATTCAATGTGGGATAGAAAACGCACCGTCAACCATTGCGTGTCATCAACCTTGCTGGTGCTGAACAAGGCTTCCAATGAGTAGTAGCCGGGAAGGATGAATCCAGCGAAGTTGACTAGAAACTCGCCGCCAATGTTGAAGAAGACCAAGAAGAAGTAGAGACCGACTAAGCCGAGAAAGACGTAGACCTTGGGAACATTGGTCTGCTTCTCGAAGTTGTTGAGCGCAGGATATTTGGAAAGCTGCAAGTTGAATGATTAGCTTGGAGTGCAATAGGATTCGTGGTTTGAAGACGGAGTGTGATGGGAGTCGACGGTAGATTCGGTGTAGAGCTTGCAACCTAAATGACATGTGCACACTTACTTCCTTATCGATCTGCGAGATCTGATGTTGAGCTCGGTCCTGGAAAGACATTTTGAGATCGGATAGAGATGATAATCTTGGAGATCAAGTAGTGGTGGGATTGTGAGATGAATTACGCTGGTGAGATGGATATGATCTGGTGTTGAAGAGTTGGTAATGTGGGATGAAATGTGGACAGATTGGAAAGTGGAAAGGCGGATGCAGTAGTGGAAGGAGCCTGAGGAGGTGACGTTTGAGCTCGACTGCACTTCCAGTTGTGCGATTGACGATTGTTGGGCGGCAGGTGAGGGTCCTTGTCTCGATGCTTCACCCACTTGGGAACGACCTCAAGGTTAGTCCCAAAAGGTTTTGTGAGGTGGCATCCCACTGCGTCCCCCTCCTGAAACATGGCGGGCAGTGATTGCACTGACTCTGCAATACAGGTACAGCTTGGATGACGTAAGTCTCACGTGATTCACAATCCTCACGGCGTGGAACAACAACTACCCGAGCCGAGCTTGGCTTGGCGACCCGAACGTTGCCTGGGCGATCGAACAACAATCCGCATAGTACTCGATTCATCAAACCATCTTGGACAGCCACCAGACGTCGCGTAAACTGCTACGACCAAGCATTAGAGTCTTTGACAAAACTCCACGAGTGCCACCAGTACCACCAGTGGGACTCTTCATCACCTTCGTCGACCTTTCATCGCCTCATCGGTACCGGCACCTCCCAGCAACGTATCAACACGTCTGCATCTGCGTATCCCGCACCCTCACCGATCACCACCACTGAATTCCTGCTTCAATGGCAACCCGTGGATGACGATAACCGCTACACGCAGGACAAAGCACCAGCCATTCTTCTTCAACGGAAAAGTGAAGCTGCTCATCTCCGCGATCCACTAAGCTTGGACTACGACCAGCTCATTGGAGTTGTTTGTTTTTCACCTTGACAGCAGGCTAGGCTGCGCACAGTTCATGATGGCGCAAACACCCGACAAGATGGAGGGAGCTATAGAACCTCCAAACGATGTCCATACAAACAAATCGTCGTCACATAAAGAAAATCGTCGTCCAAAATCTCGCGGTTCTACGACAAGCTCAACTACCGTCGCATCGGCGAGTAATTTTCCACCTGCTCAGCAGCAGCAGCGTCAACAACAGCATCCCGACGACCCGACAATGCCTCTCGATCAGCACCCCTTCTATATTCAGCATGGCCACCACCCAGCGTCTGCTATATACGGTCCGAATCCAGAAGAAATGCTGCTTCATTATCAACATAACATCGCAGCTGTACAAATGCAACAACAAACTTTGAACCAAGCCAATGGCTTACCACAGCATGATATGCGACCCATTTCCCAACAGGGCTTCCCAGATATGCAACACTTCCCTGTGCAGTATCCTCATGGCATACCCCAATATGCTGTCCCTCCACCCCATATGCATCAAATGCGCCATCAGTCTGAGCAATTCGAAGGTTCTCCTGCCCCAGAAGATTCGAATACTGAGAATGGTGGAGCGAAGCGACGGAAAGGAACCGCCTCAAGCGTTGCCAACGACCAAGAGCTACGCAGACTTCTTGCCCAATATCAAGGAAAATCTTTGAAAGAAGTGGCTGCTGAAGTTCAGAGGAATGAGGGTGCAGGTGGCAAATCTGAAAAGGCCAAGCAGGTCTTTGCAATGCTTTGGTATGTATTTCATGGCTTGTTGGGAATTGCCCAAATTAATCATCTCCAGGCTCCAAGAAAATTGCGAGCGATCGTCAAATTCCGTTCGTAGAGACCGTGTCTTCACACGCTACACAGAGCGCTGTGGTAATGAGCGCGTTCCTACTCTCAACCCAGCATCCTTTGGCAAGCTTGTACGGATTATCTTCCCAAACGTCCAGACCAGAAGACTGGGTGTGCGTGGCGAATCGAAATATCATTACGTCGATCTATCACTCATTCAGGACGACGAAGATCGTCAATACGTCCCTGCTCCATATGAGAGGCCTGGGACTGCTAACGGAGGCCTACACGTCAGAACGAATTCTGCTGCAGATGCGAGCAAAATCTTTCGTGCCCACGTCTCGCCACCAATTGAGCGCCCAATGTCGCGAGCAACAATGGAGACAGCTGATTTCCCTGCTCCTAGCGCTGCATTCTTACCCAAGGAAGATACGACTGAGCGACCTGTTGAGCCCGAATCGAGAGACCTCGTCAAGGAAAAGATCGACTGCAAGCATGCAAACACTCCCACAATCAGATTTCCAATCAAGACCATGCACGCCAATACGGTCGCCGCTTTGCCATCTCTAAGACCAAATCTCCCCGCGTCTATAGCGACTTATCTTGCAATGCCCTCGACTAATTCCCTCTCACAACTATCGACTTCGTCTCAAGACACTCTAATCGAACTTCCGGACATCCACGCATATCTCACGGAAACGAACTATGACCATACTATTGCAGAGGCGTTATTTCACCTGTATCGTTCTTACTGTATTGACGTTATCGATGCGTTCAGAAAATGTAAGGAAAAGCCTTTCTTCAACCACCACTCGGCTTTCAATGGCAAGATGACAGTCCCTGTTTCGAAATTATTCTCAATGGAGTGTCTTGCACCCTGGATCCAAGAATGCGACATGCGGATGTACAAACAAATTGTGCGATTTATTGCTCCCCTGGCTGTCCAAAACGTCCCAGATATGGTATGGAATGTATTTGAACGAATTGGCGCCAAGCTCGTTACCCACTTGATATCTGCTTTCGAGGAGAAGTGTCCGCTTCACGTCGTTGTTGCAAAAGCCGTTCCTGCGGCGAGATTTGCACATTTGTTAAAGAAGCTCAAAGGTGCGAATGCTGCTACACTGCAGCTGAGCCATATGCTAGAGGATACACAACAACGAACGCAAATGTGGTTGGATCTCATGGCGATGGTTGATCCCGATCGATTGGTGGAAGAAAGCATGCCTCCACCTGAGAGTTTGATGAAGATGCAAGCCATGCTGAAGGAAGACATGCGGCCACTGATCTCACCTATGGATGGTGAGTTAGTACGTGCTGCCGAGGACGATCCCACAAGTGCATATGCAACTTTCCTCAAGGAACAATTCGACTATGAAACAGGAATATTACCAGCAGAAAGTGATGAGGATCCAATTCCGCTACTCGAAAGATGGATCAAATGGTTGGAACACCTACCACAGATTTTCAGCGCTCATCACCCCCAATGCATGGTTGATTGGCATACACGATTATGGAGAAGTGTTATGATGCAGATAGGTCAAGCAGGCGCCCACAGCTACCAATCTTGGTGGTTCGTGGAGTCCTTTACAACTCAGATGCTGAACTGGATGACTGAAATGGAAGGACTGCTTATGGAAGAGAAAGCTCAGAGCGCTGCAGATGACAAGGAACGAGAGAAATCAAAGGAAGTCACGATCCGAGCAGAACCATTTGAGAGCAAAAAGCGAAAGCGCTCCCGAGAGGATGACACAAGGAGTGCGATTGAGACAGCTGAGCTCGGAATCCCACATGCGAAGAAGGTCGACATAACCTCCAAGGAGTCGCCTGTTCTGCCCACCAACCGACCTGAGCAACCAATGAGCCATGAAGTGGATGACGATGAGACCGATGCAGAATTGGACGAGCTCAGTCGTGGTGGGCCACTGGACCTACCAAGTTTTCATACTGGTTTGAGCAGCCCCGTCAAAAGAGCACCTGGTGCGCATCCACATGACGATAGTGGCATCGATCTTGGACTCGACATAGACGCCGAGGCTGAAAAGGAGGCCAAGAAATTCAACAAGAGAGATTGGCTCCTTAGCAGCGATCCAGTCGATTCGCCAATTGGGCTGGGTGTCACGGTCTGACCTCGGATCACCATCTGCGTGCGTGAGATCGCGAGGCATAATGTGACTATAATACTGGGAGCATATTAATCTGGGGACTTGTCTGGAATTGGAGCATGTGGTGATGAGTGAACGACCTGAACGACGAGATAACGACTGGCAATGCCGATAAAATCTCGGGAAGGGGGACAATATCAGGACGGTTATAATTATACCTTTGGGTGCGGTGCTTGTCACTGCGAACTATTAATCGGGTTTGAGGTCGTTGAAGTGGTCTATACTTCATGTGGACGGTTTTTTGTTTGTTGTGTTTGATAACCCTAACATGGGCGGGTTCGATTTGAGCTAAAATTTGTGTACTTGCGTTCCATTTCTGGAACTTGAAAGTTAGCGATCAGAGTTGCACAGATGGTGAGGATGGTGGATGAGTATTCATTTTGTTTACATTCATTCCGTATTACTTTGTGGAAAGGAGCTCTCTGCTGCAGGTGGACAGTTTCAAATTCCACCAGAAAATAAACTTAAAGCTTGGCTCCGACTCGAAGAGTGTAGGAGACGAATGTGAACAACGTATCATCACCACGTGCATCACTACCCAGTTGTCCACATCTGGCATTTGTGGACAGTAACAGCTTCCATCGTTTCTTTAGATGCTTTTGAAAATTCTCTTGCGTGTCTAATAACTGTCTCCATTGCGTTGTATGTCGTGGAAATTTCCCTCTCCTCAAACCCAAAACATAGCATTCACCGTTCCAGAGACATCAACTAAGCTGTTCAATGGCGAAGAAAACCACCAAATCCGCGCTTGCTGCGAAGCAGTCCAAATCAGCTCCAGAGTCATCAAGGCAGCCAGGAACTTCATCGAAGGCTACCATCGCACCTGTCAGCTCAAAGCCACCGTCAATCTTCTCCAAACTTACCGACATTCGAGCTCAACGAACGTTTCAGCTGATTCTTCTTGCGGCGCTATCAGCGCCACTCTCACAGCTCAACTTGTCTCCAGTCTATGGTGCGATCCCTGCCGGTCTTTACCATCGATATGGAGTCATTGCATCTTTTCTACTTGCTGTTGGGATTCGGGGATATCTACCCAAAGCACTATCCAGATGGATCGCGACCTTCTCTTTCTGGATTCCAACTTTCCAATTTCTGCTGTTTCAATTGAGCTCGTCACTTGGGAATCCCGCTGGTCCAGTAATAACCGAGCTTCTGACAGTCTACCCACTCATCACTTCCTCTGTCTACATAGCTGTTGAGTACTTTGATGACCTATGCTACGGGACCACAAAGGCGCCTGCCGGAAACACGGTGCCTGCGATGGGACTATTTGTCCTCTTCACAGTCCTCCAGAGAGCCGCGAGAAGTACCATAGCCTCATTTAGCGGACCAGGCTTTCTCAGGTCCCGGGTAGGGTTGCAGCTGATCATTGGCATGTTGTATGCTATGGTTATTCCCAAAAGCCTTGTTTGGCCAGCCTTTCCCTCCGTCGTCATTACGATGATCGCCAATCCACATTGTACACTCACTAAAACTACTGAAGTTTTGAACAATACTCTGGGTCTCTACGATTACACCATCTTGGAACGTCAAGAGTCCATCACAGGATATATTTCTGTGCTTGAAGATAATCAGAAAGGTTTTCGAGTCATGAGATGCGATCATAGTCTGCTTGGCGGGGAATGGAAAATTGATTCAACTACAAAGGCCGCCAACAAGGTCGGCGATCCTATTTACAGTATTTTCACCATGCTAGAAGCTGTCCGTCTCGTTGAGCCCTCATCCACTAGTACCGAAAAAACGGCGTTGAACATTGGCTTAGGGGTCGGCACTGCGCCTTCAGCCATGATAGCTCATGGGATTAACACCACTATTCTAGAAATCGATCCCGTGGTACACGAATTCGCTGTCAAATACTTCAATTTGCCCTACAACCACAGCTACTATATTGGTGATGCTGTTGCTATTGTCGGTAGCTCTGTTGCCAATGCTCAATCGAAGCCAGAAACTTCTGAGGCCGAATCATACGACTACATCATCCATGATGTTTTCACAGGTGGTGCTGAGCCCGTCGAACTATTCACCGAGGAGTTTTTAGCTGGCCTCCATCTACTTCTCAAATCTGATGGAGTCATTGCAATAAATTATGCTGGAGACCTTTCGATGCCATCTGCATCTATAGTCTATCGAACGATTATTTCAGTATTTCCATCGTGCCGAGCATTCCGAGAAGAGGCCGCACCCGTCGCAGGCACCAAACAGGACGACTTCACCAACATGGTGTTTTTCTGTCGAAAGACTGACATCCCTGTCAACTTCCGAAAACCAGTCGAGACAGATTTTCTGGGCAGTCGCTTTCGGCGCGAGTATTTGATGCCGAAATACGAAATTCCATCTTCAGTCTTCGAGACCAAAGGCAGTGTTCTCAAAAATGGCAAGACGAAAGAACTGGAAAAATGGCAAGCGAAGAGCGCCATTGGTCACTGGCGAGTGATGAGAACAGTACTCCCAGATGCCATCTGGATCAATTGGTAGACTATGCACGTGCTCAATTACTCCAGAGCGGCTATGGCCACCCCTTTGGCCATAAAGGACTCGAATCGAGGAAGAGGAAACACGTCACCTTCTAGTGATTGTGCTTGGGTGCCGGCCACCGTTGTGCAACTCTCTGGAATTTCGGAGCATTCTTGAGCACCATTCCCTCGTTTAATTGTCCAACTTCCCTCCTGAATATATCCTGCCATGGCGTCTGGCTTTCTGGTACAGCATAACCACCTTTGGCTTCCAGCTCATCACGCCTCTTCTTCAGCTGATCATGTGGAATCAAGATATTGACCGTTCTCTTGTTGAGGTCGACTCGTAACCGATCACCATCCCTGAGAATTGCCAAGTTTCCACCAGCAGCCGCTTCTGGACTCGCATTTAGGATGGATGGTGAACCAGAGGTCCCTGATTGCCGTCCATCTCCTATGCAAGGAAGAGATGTTACTCCTTGTTTAATAATATACCCTGGAGCGTGCATATTAACGACTTCGGCCGCACCAGGATATCTAGAGAATCAAAAAGGTCAGCGTGCGTGTCCAGAATATCGGTAATCCAATTGATCTTTTCTCTGGAAAACCTCATTGTCTTCACCTCGATGAGCATTGAATGGTTCACTTACCCAAGGGGACCAACTCCACGAATTACGAGGATGGTCCTGCGGTCAATACCCGTTTTAGGATCGTCAATCCGCTCAATGAAATCCTCGCGTCCATCGAAAACCACAGCCTTGCACTCGAAGGCATTGGGGTCTTTAGGGTCCTCTAGAAATTCTTTCCGGAAGTCATCTGAGACCACAGATGTCTTCATGATGGCTGAGTCAAAAAGGTTGCCAGTCATATGGAGGAAGCCGGCGGATGTTTTCATAGGTTCCTGGTACGCCTTGATAGTTTGTCTATCCCACGTCTGCTTACCAGTCACATTTTCTCGAACTGTCTTGCCGTTGGCAGTCACAATATCTGCGTGCAACTTATTCTGCTGGAGTAGCTCAGCCATGATGGCAGGGAGGCCGCCGGCTTTATAGTACTCTTCGCAAAGCATTTCGCCTGCAGGCTGTACATTTAGTAGGAGGGGAATGTCGAAGCCAATAGTATCCCAGTCATTTAGATCAAGGGGTACACCAATATGCTTTGCTACGGCGTTGAGGTGAATCGGGGCATTAGTGCTCCCACCAATAGCACTGTTGACAATGATTGCGTTCTCAAATGCCTCTCTGGTCATGATGTCACTCGGTTTGCGGTCAGAGTGTACCATTTCCACGATTTGACGACCAGTTTTATATGCGCATTGCAGCCGTTCTCGATATGGGGCGGGAATTGCAGCTGAGCCAGGAAGCGCCATACCAAGAGCCTCGGCAAGAGCGTTCATGGTTGATGCTGTTCCCATTGTGTTGCAATGACCAGCCGAAGGAGTACTAGAGGATACATGAGTCGACCATATCTTCTCGTCAAGGAAGTACTACTTACCCAGAAGAAATCATCGCCATAAGAGTCTCGTCATCGATCTCTCCAGCGGCATGCATATCTCTAGCTTTCCACAATACCGTGCCAGAACCCATCTTGTCGTTGGAGCCGAGACGACCGTTCAACATGGGACCGACGTTAAGACATATCGATGGAATATTCTGAACGCAGGGGTTTAGCTAAGAGGGAATATTAAGTGCAAGAGCCGAAACTTACCACTGTGGCCGCTGCCATCAAGAAGGCAGGTGTCGTCTTATCACAACCCGTCAAGAGCACAACACCATCGAGAGGATAAGCGTGAAGCAGTTCAACGAGCCCCAAATAAGCCAAATTCCGGTCAAGCGTGGCAGTCGGTCTCCTCGAACTCTCTTGTATTGGATGCGTTGGAAACTCAAACGCAATCGCACCAGACGAGCGAATCCCCTCGCGCACTCGTTTCGCAAGCTGCAGGTGATATCGATTGCAAGGCGCCAGATCCGAGCCCGACTGCGCAATTCCGATAATGGGCTTCCCCGAGTTCAGCTCCTCGTGAGTAAGCCCATAGTTGAGATATCGATCCGTATACAGCGCGCACATCTCCTTATTCTCATCGGCGTTGAACCAGTACTCCGATCTCAACCTGGGTTTGGATCTGGGCTTGGTGGCTGTGCCGTTGGTGCTGGTTCCGACATCGAGATTTACAGACGCCAATTTTGACTCGAGCTCCTGTGTCCGTTTGCGTAAGGCTTCCAGCTCCAGCTTGTAGTCCTCGATGTCGCCAATGCCGTGTTGGTGTCCGTCACTTGGGCACGTGGCACAAGCTTCGGGCTCTTTTTGGCATGCCATTGTTTGTAGTTGTTGAAGATATAGATTGTGTTGATGTCGGTGGATCCTTTGCGCGCAATGTGTCTTTATGCAGAGAGACGCAATCCAAATTAAAAGAACAAAAAGGTACAATATCAAGTGCTTATTATATTCAGCACCAGAAAACAACCTCTGCCAGGAGAATAAATATTCGACACGAAGCGGGGATATTCAGGCTGTGCCTTGGGACATTTGTCCTTGAACTATTCTCTCAGATTCGTATTCAATCGATCTAAATAAAGAGGAATCTCTTTTGAAGTGTTCCAATGTTGAATAAAATATGAAACAAGAACAACTCGGACCCTAGGAAACTTCAGTTGATGTATCTGTGACCCAGCCCGCCATGCTATTTACCAGTGCGCGATGAGTACAATTTGGAGAATCCTGCTTGCATCTCCAAGCGCCCCCAGTGGCCACCGGCCACCCACGGCACGAATCCCGCATCCGTTTTCCACAATTTCTTCTCACGTGCCAGTGGGATGTCGAATCAGAGGTCTGCCAATTGATTTCCTTGCGTGACGTTTCCACGAATCGATCTACGTGGACGAAGGTTCGTGGGGTTGCGAATTCTACCCGTGTGTCCCTTGGCTTATTGGCCTCGGTGGAAACGCCGCCGAAGGAGACACGAGGGAGAGATGGATCGGCTTTTCGTGGGGAAGGTTTTGGACATCCGACATTATGCTGGTCGTTATGTTGGTCTGCGCGAATTAATTACCTGCGGCTTGATGCTGCATGGAGACCGCTCGTTGGAGAGCTTAGGCTTTTGTGGTCCGAGTCTGTCCAAGGGCGGCAACAGTAAGTGATAAGGATGGATGGAATGGGGTGCTGTTCTCTCCTTTCGTGGGGTTTCTCATTCTCCTCTGACTGTGCAGACAATGCGGCATGCCCACATTTACCGACCGCGATTGTTGATTAGCCACACGAGCCGACGGGACACTAGCTCGACACGTCGGGTGATCTTTCTTTTCTGATTCAATATCAGAACCTAGTCACATCGCCCGATCCTTTTGCCTTGGTCATTCGAGCTGATATCGATGACACAGCCTAGCCAGCAGATACAGAACGTTATTCGTGAATAGAAGGAAGTGGAAGACGATTCTGTCGCTCTTAACTTCTCTGGACGAAGGTTTCCTGGCTGAGAGATCCAGGGTGAGAAATTTGGTGAGGGTGGTATTGCTGCCTTTATAATCTCCAACTGTTGGGTCGAAAGGTGAAGATAAGGGACGTGTGTGGACTGTTATGGTGTGCTCAAGGAGAGGGTGTAAAAGTGAGTCGAAAACGCTCCAGGTCCGACGGTCGGCTGGCGCAGGCTGGCATTTGCCCCAAGGCCGAGCGATGGCCAATCTTTGAGAAAGTTGCAGGCTGTCTTTAATCGATGGCACGGTCTTTGGTGACGAGAGAGGGGATGTGACACAGATTGAGGGATCCTCACACTCACGAGAGAACCATCGAGAGCAGTGAGGTTTTTAAAGAAGCGGACGCTGCTTGAGTGAATCTTGAGCCTTGGATCTTGAACTTCGGTCAGCTAGCAGCAACCAAAAAAAGGGGAGAAAAAACAACCCACAGAGTTCCAAAGAGGCCAAAAACACTCCTCACCCAAGATTTGTCAGATGAGGAGTGAAGAGCACTGCGCAAGGAATGTCTCTTGAGAGATTCAAACCCGGGCCTTTTTTTTTGAACGATTCCAACCCGTCTAAGAAGCGTCCATTAACTATGAAATCTGGTATCAGCAGACCAAGAAGTGGATGTCTCCCTCGCTGTCACTCCCACTAACTATGAAAACCCTAGAGCCCAAGAAGCGGTTGGCGACCTCGCGGTTGTGGAATGTTGACCATAGCTCCCGAAATTGAGATATATGTGCTTTCAGAACGAGTTAGTGGCTTAAGGGTGGTTGGTACCTAGACAGGAAGGTGTGGCAGCCATATTGGTGGCGAGTCAACACTTGTCTGTGGTACAGAGGGGTATGCGGCCAACTCGTTTTATCCCATGCTCCTGCACATCCTTCTCGACTCGATTGAACTCGCAAGCAGTGGCAATATATTTATTAGGAAGGATCGACAAAAGCACTCATGCATGGACAACCGTAAGATTCCTTCCATTCATGCACAGGTAAAACTGGCAGGCCCGATGGAGAGGCTTGTCAGAGTCCTCCAAACCACCGAGGTAGGTGCCCAAACAAGCAGACACTGTGCAGAGAAAGGGTTCACAATTGACTTGAGGAACGCGCAATGGGTGTTAAACCTCACGACAGAGCATGGTCGGAAATGTCTATCAAGAAGCACAAAATGAGGAGCACGTCGGTAGCCAGTCGTACCATGCCATCCCAAAGTTCCAAGCATGGCTCGCAGCTCCTGCTACTCATGTCACTGTGTAGGTCTGCTTGGTCGACGGCATGAACTGACCAAGAATGGTTGCTTACCATCTGTCTGCCCACGTAGGATCATGCCCGTCCAAAAATACTGTTCAAGCTTGAGAGATCGCATGTTTAGGCCTCATCGAAATAGCTTCTGAACTGGTCTGAGGCTGAGCATTCTGCATCCCAATCAATCGACTTCCTCCAGATACCGCAAGACCTTCGCTCTGGTCTGATCAAATGGAGCACCGTTCTTCATGCGGAAGTTCAATAACATCTGGAGGCCTCACCATGAAAATTGGCTCCGTGGAGATGGAATTAAGCATGACGAAGAAATGCCATCCGATAACTGCGGTGACCTGTGACGTGAGATGGATGGCGGAATGACCTTGTCAGCCTCGCCTAATAGCAAATCCTACCTCGTAAACTATGATGCTTCGCGTCGCAAATGAGACCATGCTTGGAAAATGGTAGCGACAAGGCCGAATCAAGTGCCTTTCACACATTCTTACGAATTGCTGACTGCTTGAAATACAGCCTGGGGATGGTACGGAGTACAAAGGAGTATTGCGAGCAACTAAGTCCACACCAAGCATACCAGCTTAGACGAGATTACTTCCCCAAGATCAACGAAAAATAGCCCCCATATGGAAGATACCGGAGTGGCTCAAGTCACTAACCGACAATACAATTTGGCTAACCTCTCGGACCATTCAATGATCGACAGAGACATGCAATCATGACATACGAGGTACCTCACTGGGCATTACACGACTTCTCAAATTGTGCAAGTTGTGACGAAGCCAACAAGACAAGATAGCTTGTTCATCATTGGCTTTGCATCGAAATGTTTAAGCGAGCAATGCAAGATCCATTATTGAGATTTGAGGCTCGAGAATTCCATTTGATGGCCCAAAGTGCTACCGGCCCAGACCTTCCACCAGAGCGGTTGCTTCAAGATTGTCAGAGGCACAATGAGACTAGGGCAGAACTGAGAGAGCCAGAAGTCTAGAACTTCAGCACCATGGATCCAGAGCGCTCCGAGACTTCTAACAGCCAAGCAATTTAGGAGCAGCTTGGCAAAGTCTCGGAGACCTACGGGTCCCTCCAGCAAGGAATCCACTGCCGCCTGGGGATGAAATGCTACCAAATTGATGGGCGTCTTGCCCGTTGTGCACCTCTCCCCTGAAGAAGAACCACTGGTTCTACGGGTCCGGATTTGGGTGGCTCTAATCCACTTGGAGCGCAACGGGGCTCAACGGGGCTTAACGGGGCCACCCCGTTGGTCTTGGCTGTCAGATATATCTTGGCGCCGCGCTGCCATCGCATGCTTTTTTGGAACCATTGGGATGCTTGTGCTTCTTGTCGTCCATACAAGGGTGTCGATCAACGGAGAATGCCAGTGACTAGGGCACCTGCAGGAAAGCCGTTGAGCACACGGTCAGGCGTATCCATCACTCGTCAGCGAAAGTCAGCTCACGACGACTGTTATTCATACTGGCTGGCTGGCAGTGCATCCCAAAATAATAACGCTCAGTTATCGTCATTAATCACCAGCCTGGTCAGATCCTATCATTCTATTGTTGTCAAGGCCGTCGCCTATCCTGGTCAATGGTTTAGCGACTCCATACAACTTGACTGTTGGGGGTTGTTTCATGGCTGAGGCAGAACAACGCTGCAACGAGCGACTATGCCTTGGCGCCTCCGTTCCTCCTCCGCCCATGGACAGTGGAGTCTCGAGATTCCTGCCTTGCCTCTCTACACGCGAGTCGCCGAGGGCACTCTGGAAACATAAAGACGCTGATGCCAGCTTCGAACCGAGAAAATGATCAGACCACTCCTTTCCCTTGCATCTTCCACATTTTTATTTTCCTAACGTATTGCGCTGCTGTTTTGGGTTATTCATTCACTTCTCCAAGTTAACCTTATATACTATCGCTTCTGTTCTTCCACAATGTTATCCTCGATATTCCTCATTTCAGCGTTCCTTTCGACAGCCTGGTGCTGCCCAAAGCATGACAACTACCAATCACATCCTCGTCTCGGCCGGAGACAAGTAAGAATAGACGTCGGCAGGGAGCCAAAGGATTGGAATTATGACCATTCCGCCGACTGGGCCACTATCCGACCTGGTGAGTAAATCCCATCCCGTGTCACAACTCTGGTCGTGGTCAGTACCGCTAACGCAAAATAGAATATGCCCTATGTCAATCCGGTACACATCAATCACCTATAAATCTTCCCGGGCAACAGCCTTCTACTCTACATATCCCTGATTTCTCCGGATACAAGAACGAAGCGATCCCGGGGAACTTCTTCAACTGGCAATTCGCTCCTGCCTGGACACCCCATCACCCCGAGGGACAGGTTGAAGGTCTCCCCCACTTCAAATTCGACGATCAGGAGGTGTTCAATATCGGGTGGCACATTCATGCACCGTCGGAGCATCTTGTCGATGGCCGCCGCAGCAAAGCCGAGTTCCATTTCGTGCACGTCAATGCTCACGATGAAGAAGCTGCAGTCATCGGTATCCGCATCGGAGTTGCACCTGCCGGGTCCAACCACGAATCTGCCTTCGTCAAATCGCTCGGTCCCATGATCCACTTCAACGACACCTCGCAACTTGAGGGCCTCCAAGTCAACATGCGCACTGCCATTGACGAGGTTGGTGGACTCAGCGAGTTCTGGACCTACAAGGGCTCCCTCACCACTCCTCCTTGCTCGGAGGGTCTACGGTGGTTCGTCCCCAAGCAGGAGCTCCTTGTTAGCGAACATCAGATGGTTATGATCCTCGCTGCCTCACGCTTCTCACACCGTGTTCCTCAGGACGTCTGGCTGCACGACATCAACCTATAAACGAGTTGCGAATCGAGGTTTAAAGTGGAGGATCATATACCTAACTTATAGAATCATCAAGTGCGTACGGATTGGCTAAGAAGAGGAAGTCAGGCAGAACTGGTCGAGACCACTCTGGGAGGGGCATCATATCATGACCCCAGAGGCCAGCGTCCCCGGTTTGTATGAAACCATGTTTGGTCTAAAAGAAAAAGTGTCGAAACAGTTCGAAAGCGTTGGGAGCTCTGGAGTTTACCACCAGGAAACAGATATGATTGTGTATCTTGGAGCATTTGTGTTTTTGCATGGGATGATTTCGATTTTCGATTATTCTAGTTCTTTTTTTGTGATCATTTATAACTCATCTTGTGGGTTATCACTCTTTTGGCAGCATTTGAGCGAGAAGTTGATGAATTCAAGAGGTTGATGAATTCAGGTGCCGCACTCGGACAGAACCAAGTGATCAATAATCAACTCCAGAGATTATGTCTTCGATCTGCTCTCGTGTTTTTTGGCCTCTGTGATTGCGTTTCCTCATGTGGAGGTCCATGCAGGGTAAATTCCTTTGAGCTGATCCCATCTGTCTACCTACCTACATATCATGTTGCTATATTTTCTCGAGCTCAGAGCTATGAGCACGTTTGGTTGAGCACGCGCAACATAAGGGGAAGACGACGACGCAATGTCACACGTGAATCATGCGTATCGCTGGACCATCCCAACCTACTCTGGCTGCTTCCTTGTCCGTCCACGGTAACTTCGAGACATAGGCGACTTCGTAGCATCACTTGGGGAAATTGGAGTTCCGGACTCTAGAGTCAGGTTTGAGTATGGGTCGGTGTGATCTGATCCAAACATTCAGAGACACTCCGCTCCTGGGAACTGCGCACAAGCCGACAGTCCTACAATAGTGTCCCGAAACCTAGGACCACTCTGACAAGCGCCGTTTGTTCCCCAACAATCAGTCCCCGAATCTTATCTGATTTGCGAAGTGGGTTTCAATATTGTTTGGTGTCAGAATGCCGGGTTTTCAATTGGTAGGCAAATGGGTTTACCGCCACATGGTGGAGGGAAAGAACACAGGGCATATGAATTCCTTCGTAGTTAGGATGTACCGAGTGCTGCTTCTTGGCAAGGTCAGTGAGATGGCCTATTTCATAACTTCTGAATAGCGTCCGCAACGCTTGACTTGTGGCTCGAGGCTCAAGTGCTGAGATTAGAGATACTCTCCAGTTCAGCTGCATCGGACAATGTAGTCCTGGGAAGACGCTCTATCATGAGATCTCGGACAAGGCTTTTAGTATAGGAGTGGAAGTATAGCTGATAGCCGCGAACATTTTCACTGAAAATGAGAGCAGAGGCATGATACTCATACAGTCCACTGCGATGACGGCTCCCCATAAGTCTACACTTCATCATCAATCTGTCTCAAGAATTGTCGTGCTCGATCTGGTGTGGTAATGATGCCTTGTTTGAACTCCTCATTGTCAGAATAGCCGGCAGCATTTGTATAAAAAGTGCCGAGTACATACAACGAAAACAATGAGCTCCTCTTTGTGGATTGTGGATTAATCAGCGTTGTCTCAAGTCACAGCACATACCTCATTGTAGCTCGGTACGAGATCCAGACTCCGCCAAGAGGGAAGGAAGTTTCAGATTTTACCCATGTACTTGCCCATTTACCACAAGAAGCAAGATTTGTCACATCGAGAGACTAGGCCAAAATATCCAGATAGTGGATGGAGATAGTAATCGGTACTCGTTTGTTGAGAATCCCGCTCACTGGGATTGCTCGATTGATTTCTTCACGGCTAAGCACGAGAAGGCTATGTTCGTCAAACGAATTAGAGACCGCAAGTATCATGCCACAGAAGATACGGGCATCAGATACCCTCAGGAACAATGAAGTCATAATTCGACCTTTATGTACTGATGACGGTGGACAATAACATTTGGGAATAGCTGAGTAGCTAGTGATAGAAGTCCAAGTGAGATGTAGGTTTCACCTTCAACGACAGGAACATTGGGTGACGGTTGATACGGCAGGTAAGCCGAGTGCACCAACGGCTAAATGCCTGCATCACTAGAGCCTTGGCATGTGATATCCCTATCTAGGTAGGAAATGTAGTGCTGCAGACATCTGCAGTAGCTGAGACTCGCGCAGCCAACAGACGCGATTCGGCTTCCCAAGCCAGGATCGATATCACAGACATACATGACACGACTGTTAACCTCCCTCATTAATGCACGGCAACCACGTATTTTCGGGCATCATGCAAAATTCGTTTGCTCTAGCCATGCATCTCACAGTCGATACGTTTCTCATTCAGCAAGAGAGCGGTCCTTGTACCACCACCAGGTGAGCGTTGAGCAAATCTCAGCCGCCGTTCGAACCTTCTTCGACCGCAAAGAAAAGTTCCGCATATTCCATGGCTCCACAAACAGTACTCGTCCACGTACGAAAACCCATCGGAATGTTGTCGACACCAGCAAGCTCAATCGCGTGCTCAATGTCGATGTTGCAAGTCGCACCGCATTAGTCGAGCCCAATGTGCCGATGGATCGGCTTGTGGAAGAGTCGTTGAAATATGGCTTGGTCCCACCTGTTGTCATGGAATTTCCGGGCATAACAGCTGGAGGAGGGTACGCTGGAACAGCAGGCGAAAGCAGCTCTTTCAAACACGGGTTCTTCGACCGTACCATAAATTTTGTGGAAATGGTACTTGCCGATGGCAGCGTGATAAGATGCTCCAAAAATGACAAACAAGATTTGTTCGATGGAGCAGCTGGAGCGTTAGGTACACTTGGTATTACAACACTACTTGAGCTTAAGTTGAGGCCGGCCACGAAGTATGTTGAGACCACTTACCATCCAGTTTCTAGCGTTGCTGAAGCCGTCGAGAAAACCCGGCAGATGACTTCTGATCCTTCTCTCGACTATGTGGACGGGATCCTGTTTTCCAAGACTCAGGGTGCCATCATAACTGGTCGTATGACAGATGAAGCAAAACCAGACAGGACGATGCAGACATTCAGTGGCGCTAAAGACCCGTGGTTCTATCTGCACGTTCAGGACAAGATCTCTAACCAACAGGCGCCCGTCATTGAAACAATCCCTTTACCCGAGTACTTGTTCCGTTACGATCGTGGTGGTTTCTGGGTTGGGGCTTCAGCGTTCCAATACTTCAAGATGCCATTCAATAAATTCACCAGGTGGTGGCTTGACGACTTTCTGCATACACGCATGATGTACACTGCACTGCATGCATCTGGACAATCTCGAAATTATGTCGTTCAGGATCTTGCATTGCCATATTCGACAGTGGAGGACTTCATTGATTATACCGATGAAAAATTTGGTATATATCCTTTATGGCTCTGTCCTCTGAAACAATCGCGCGGTCCTACAATGCATCCCCATTCCACTGAGGTTGAATCAGATGGCACAACGCCCAAACCGATGCTCAATGTTGGGCTGTGGGGAACTGGCCCTGCAAATTATGATGAATTCGTGCAGCTTAATCAGGACCTCGAGCGCAAACTCCAGGAATTGAATGGTATGAAATGGCTGTACGCGCACACCTATTATTCGAAGGAAGATTTCTGGCAGCAGTTTGATGGTAGCTGGTACCAGGCACTGCGTGAGAAATACCAAGCTACCTCGCTGCCAGACGCCTACGAGAAGGTCAAGATCGATGTGGAGGCGGAGAAAGCAGCGACGAAGCTATCGTTCGGAAAATCGTTACTGCAATCGTGGCCACTCGGTGGCTTTTACGGCATCAAGAAAGCCATCGAGAGTGGCTCGTACAAGCAGGCGAGGGCATCTATTTGGAAACAATGGCCGCACCAGTACCAACGCCTCGATGGAAAGGGTAAATGAGTGGAGAAAGATATACCATATAGACCATTACGCAGCAGCTGTTACTTTTTTCGAGGCCTTCCTCAGACCAGACAACAAGCTTATCGTCGAATTCAACATTAGATTTCCTGTCGAGCGCATTGTCGACTACTTCTCTATGTGAGTCTTTCCCTTTGCAGTATATCGTTTATGCTCACTACCTTAGGTGTGTCTTTTGATTCATCAGTGAACCCTGTTCAGTATCGTCGTACCTCGTGTTGGGGCCTCTCACTTTGACAGCAATTCGGTATGCATTGCGAACTTCTTGAGTGTAAGGCTCCGGTCGCTCTGAATTAAGGTGACTGTCAAGCGTGGACAACCACACTTTCAGATTCAAATGTGATTCAAGGTAGGTACAGTCTGTCCGTGGTTTCACCATCCAGGCTGTCCTCCATATGCAGTCCAATCTGTGTGAGTCATCTGGCCACCAAGAGGAATCTGCCCCAATGGATTGGAAACAAAGCTCATTCCTGGTGGTGTCCACGCGTGTCCACTTTGCGATCCCAGGCCAAAACTCATGTTAGAGTCCACCAGAGCAGGAGGCATGTGCGACAGTGGAAATTCATTAATTTCCAGGTTTGTGCTAATGCTTGCCTCTTCCATCTCGAGGTTCTGAAGGTCGCTTGCAATCCTCGCTAGAGCATCTTGGATGGAAGATACAATTTTTGGTGTGGTGAGCTTTTGCCCAGCCAATGTCGAAACCGGCTCGCAAGCTTCCCATGCCTGAAGGATAAGCTTAGTCAAGAGCTGGAAAATGGCACTGGTTCTGCTGAAATGAACATGGAACCAAGCTTCCCAATTGTCGCTCATTACGTTCCATGCATGTTGAGCCTTTTCCATGGTTGGCCTCCTCCGCAGGTCTTGAGTGACTTGATAGTACGCTGGGAAGGGGAAGTTGATTTGGTGTAACCAGATAAACCCCTTCGTCAGAGGTGCGGTCATTATGACAGTGTCGCACTCGAGCATCTCGAGCGCAAATCCTGTGGCAGTATCAAGTTGCATGTCCACCCTCTGTTCGGTCGAGCTAGACAATCTGAAATTTTGTTCCATAAGATGATATTTCGCGAGCTGCACTTTCGCCGTCCAACTTGCCATAAAATGTACAGGATTGCCATGATCACAGAACTTGAGATAACGGTCCTCGATATTTGTACGCAATTGAACGATACGATCATTATCGAGCGTGAGAGCGTTGTCGAACTGCTTCACAAGGGCCTTGAAGGCAGAGCTGTCAATGTGGAGATGGAATGCAGCATGTCGAAGATATTCACCGAGTTCACTTCGGATGACTGCAAAGACTGCGTCGGTAGGGTTTGTTCGTGCCGCTGGCAGGACCTTCATGTCTAAACGGAGGTCGACGTCATTCACGTTGAGAGGAATTCTGCAATCCCAGGTCGGATCTAGCGTGGCAAGGCCAGATCCAGCAAGTTCAGACATACGTGTGTCGAATAACACCAATGACCACCACAATCTCCTGCGCATCTCCGCGTCAAAGGGGCTGAAATTGGCTAGAGCTTTCTCACTTTGAATCCCCATACGCTGTGCTAGGCGTATGGCAATGGCCAACATCGATGCAAGACTCTGACGAGTTGTGTCAGGCCTGATGGATATCTAGATATGACTCTCAGCTCAGGAAAACGTACATCGCACGTAACAACGGGAGCTCAACTTACCAAATACAGAAAGAGCGCAATCAAGCAATCAAGATTGTTAGTCTGCAGAAAGTCACAATTCCATAGCGCCTGTCTGCATCCCAATTGATACCTCGAAAGCAGATACTTTTTCGATGATCCGAACATGGTCTGACAGTCTTGGGTGGATAGACTCAAGATGGACATACAGTAGATACTAAAGATCAGCGCCTCCAAATCAGGGTCGATATTAATGAGATTCGAGGCTGCCTCAATAATGCGTGTCTGCAAACTGTTCACGTGCGAGACTTTGAGTAGCGGGTTCACGTTATCGATGTAGACTTGCCAGAGCCTGAATATCTGGATAGGTTCGGGATGTAAAGCCAGAAGATGACCACTATTTTGATAAGGTCCGAAGAACAGATGCTCATCCACTTGGACTTCTTGGTTTCGGACTCCTGCCACAATCTTCTCTCGCAAATCATCGCATGATGAATCGCTGTCATTATCAGGATCTCGAAACTATGTCTGTCATGAGAAAATTTCCCCTGGACCCATGGTGCGTCGACTTACGGCATGGCTCATGGCGTGAAATACGTTCCTGGGACAAGATTAGCAGCGGCTAACCATAGTTTCTTCCGTAAAGCATACTTAGGCTCGTAACTACTTTCTTCCTTCTCATGATTGGAAGAAGTCGAAGCTTTGTCAGCGACATGTTCCATCTGCTCAACTTGAGAATCGTCACTAGAATCCACATTGAACGAGTCGTCCCGCCTTGGTGGGTGGAGTGGTTCGAATGGGATTTTGTGCTGGCGAAGCAGTTCTTCATACTTGTGAACACGTTCTAGTAAGGCCCGTTCACTAAATCGGCGTCTGCGTGGAGCAAGTGTCGCCTGTGTACATTGTACACGAGCTTTGACACAGTTGCTGCAAGGAAACTTGCGGTCGCATTTGACCTTTCGTTGTTGACACGACGTGCATGCAAGGACACGCTTGTGCCTTGAGGATCTCAAAGTTACTTCTTGGCGGCCGCTCATCATACCCGACGATTGAGCGCCGTCTGTCGAAGGTAGCATGTTCATCAGACCGTATCACGCCCTTTCCAAGGCCATCAGTTGTCAAGATGCGCACTTATCATTTACATTAGGGGAAAGCAGATGCAATGTGGGCATTCAGGTTGGAACAAGATTCTGGCGGACAACCTGCTCCTGAATATCCGGCAAGGTGTACGACAGAAGCATCTAGAGTAAAGCTTTCTTGAAGAGGGTGTTGACTCATGACGTGAACACGGGAGAACGTTGGCTGATATCGGGCTGGCTCGTTGGGTGCTCGGATTCTGCTATTGCCCGGCTTTGAGTTAGGACAAGCTTTTCGGCTCTCACTTAGTAGAACTAGCGGGAGTTTGATGTGGGGTATACAATGCAATAAAAACTCGTTATTCGTCAAGGCCACCTGGCTAGTATACTAACCGCTTGTTAGAGCCAACTCGGGATTTAGAAATGCCCGGGGGGTAGTTGGTCGTTCTAACAATCAAGATGGAGCCATCAAGGAATACTCATGATACTAAGTAATGGTAATAATGTCATCCTGTGATGAAAATTTGGGAAGTGTGCCTGATATAAAATGACAGCTCGCTGCTTCTATGACTCTTCAATTCGCTATGCATTCCTTTCGCTTTGTGTCCTGATACCACAATCCGCTGGCGAAGCATTTGACTCATTATGCGTGTTCTCATTAGTGGTGCAGGCATCGCAGGGCCTACTCTTGCTTGGTTTCTGGCGAAGACTGGTACACATATCGATATTGTTGAGAAGAGCTCTACTCTCCGATCCAATGGCAACGCAGTTGATTTCAAAGGCCCCGCGGCAACAGTTATCCGAAAAATGGGATTATTAGATGAGATCAAGCGTGCGAGTACGACAGAGAAAGGCACGCATTTCGTTCGCCATGACGGGGTACCTTTTGCAACCTTCCCCGCCAAGGAAGGTGCTTGGGAAGGGCAGTCGGCTAGTCTTACTTCGAATATTGAAATACTTCGTGGAGATTTGGTTGCGATTCTTTACAACGCAACAAAAACCCTTTCAGATGTCCATTACCATTTTGATACCACCGTCAAGGATGTGATATCCAATGAGAAAGACAGCGTCAAGGTGGAACTAAGTAATGGTGAAGTGCGGGAGTATGACGTTCTAGTGGCAGCAGATGGACAGTGGTCTAGGCTTCGAAAGAAATGTTTCCCATCTGATAGTGTCCATGTCATAGACATGGGCATGTACGCCGCATACTGGACGATCCCACGCCTGGAGACCGACGAAGACTGGTGGAGCATCAATGTGGCCCCTGGCTCAAGGCTGCTGAGCATCAGACCAGATCCTCACGGAACCATGAGGGCATTGGTCACTCACATGCCCAGCAACAGGGACCAGAAGAAGCTGTGGTTGGAGGCGTCTAAAGGCGATAGACAGACTCAGGAGGAGCTATTGAGAGAAGAATTTTCTGACGCAGGATGGCAAGCACAGAGAATTTTGAATGACCTGGATCAAGCACCAGATCTATACTTTCAGGCCATCCAACAGATCAAAATGGTTAAATGGTCGACTTCTCGTATTGTGTGCCTCGGAGATACAGCGTATGCCCCAACGCCACTCACAGGTATGGGTACATCGTTGGCTATGATTGGCGCCTACATACTAGCAGGCGAATTGAGCAAGCTTCAGGACAATGAACCCCCTGCAAAAGCGCTTGAAGCATACGAAGCAATCTTTCGCTCCTATGTTGAGAAGGAACAAAACATTCCCTATTTTATTCCTGGAATCGCACATCCCAAAACGAAATGGAAGAAATGGCTACTTGAAATGTTCTTGTGGGTGCTGTCGAAGGTTGTGGCACTTCCCTGGGTCTCTGATAGGATTGATGAGGGAGATAAAGACGAATTCGCTTGGCCACTGTACCCCAAGCTCGAAGAAGAAATTCCTGACCAATGTATACCTAGGTAGTCGTAGTGTGGGTGTTCTGGAGGAAATGTAAACAGCTGGTGGTTAAACATGTTAGTTCTTCTCTGCTTGTCAAGTAATGTTTGCCGGTGTAGAACTTATGAACTCTGTCATTCCAAGACATCTAGAACTCGTGTCTATGAGCAATGAGTTGGTGAGGATCAATAGGTCGCAACCCTTGATGTACGGTTTTTCGTCTCGATCCTTATTCCCATCACTCGAGACGATGCCCCTCACTGATGACATGCGGACAGACTGACGCTCTACCTCTAACCACCACTGGTGCCGAGTCGAATCATAACCACCACTCATTTACCCTGCTGTTGTTTAGCTAGCCTCTCCACCAATGCACTTGCGTGATCTTTGATCTTGTTAAACTGCCATGGCCAATCAATGACATATAGAAATGGCCTTAGATCGTGTCGGTTGTCATCTGGATTCTGGTAGACCATGAGCCATCCAGTTGAAGATATCGTTGCCGATTGCATGGGTTTTAGAAAACTTACATATGCACTCATATGGACACTTGGTGTTAACACTGTACTCTTGTGGCGATTCAATGCACTGTAAGTAAATATCGGTTAGTGTTAACTCTTTTTTAAGCCTGTATCTATAGGGCTGCAGTGGGCTTTCTGCTATCAACCATAACCGCTTTCTTGCCGAGCCAGGTATAGAGGTACCAGGAGCGGTTGAAATGCCTCAGAATCATGCTTCACTGCCGCCAGATCATAACGGATAGAAGACTTACTAGAAGCGGAAGAAACGCATGACTTTGGTTGCAACTTCCTGAGGACCGTAACCAGGTCGCTCTCGCCACTCAACTAGGAGTCGCAAGTAACAAGACCAGGGTCCAAGCTTTTCAACCTATCACCATCTTTAGATACAGAACATAGCATAGTGAGTTTGGACAAAGTTACCTTGCGGAGGACTCCAAATGTGCTCAGCTCGTCATATGTCATACCCATTTCAGACTCAGATTCGTCGTCCTGCTCCCCAGCGGACAGAGGGGTAAGTTCGGCTGACGGACGAGCATCAATGAATTCCTTGAACAGAATTAGTCTTGAAATTATGTAGACGTGTAGAGGACCACACACCGTGATGATAGGCATATCCCACTTCTCTCGTGCCCATGCCAGGAAAGCTTTTGCATCAGATTTGGAGATACTTCCCTGCGACGTGTGAGACTCTCGGTCGACTCAATTGTTCACATGACCTTACCAATGGCGCAATATCCCCGGATGAGCAGTCGTATTTCGTCAAGTAGCTAAGAAAAAAAGCCTTGTAAGCATTGCCGAGCCATTTATGTCGAACATGGAGATACATACCCACGAAGAGCTTCATCCACATTGCCCGAGGATACCTAGTCTACATTTCAGTCTTCAACGCATGATAAATAAGAGCGGCTCGAAGACAATGCTCAAGGCAGGTGAAAGCAGTTATGTGCCCTGCAAAACTGTTCATTGCCTTGAGTCCGCTGCGAGTCGTGTGAAAAATACTTACCACGAGTAGACTTGCACCAGCTCTTGGCAGCTTGCGAGCCGTTGTGCTAAGCTGTGCCATCTATGCCAGTGTCCAAATTAGCTTTGCCCAAGAAGAGACACAATAGAAAGTCTCATCAGTGACACAGTTTGAGAGCTGCACTCACCTCATATGCAATGACCATTCTGTTGCGTGCCTGGATGTTCTGTTTTGCGAGATTCTCCTGCAAGCCCTTGCAGTCAGTCGTGTGCGTTTTGCTTTCCCAATGGGAAAATTGGCAAATAAGTAAGATGTGCGTACTGCATTGCTTCCTCCCTCAACTTTAAATTTCGGCTCGAAGTTCAAGGCTTGTTCAATAATCTTCTCGTGCGCATTAACAGTGGCATCAATGTTGACATCAGAGTGATATGCACCAATACGCTCTGCTAAGCGTTTGGAGCGCGATCTTGTGTGACTTGCACTGTGCTGGGTTGCCATGTAGCATGTGTGAAGTAAACGCTTCACAATGTCTTGCGGTGTTTTGACTGTGAGGTTCGGTTCCCCTGTGACACGGCGCAGATCTGATAGCGCGTTTTCATCGCCGGAATTGATAGATTCTAGGACTACTTGAGCCATACCAAAGACGAAAAGTGCCACTGTGGCGCTGTCGAGACCTCCAGAAAGGGCAAGAAAATACCCAGCAGCATTCGCCCGAGTAAGGTACTGCCACAGAAAAGCTGCTTCGGCCCTAAATATTTCTTCCATCGGGTCGAGTATCTTGAGCGAAATTTCGCGAGATAGCTGTAATTGGTCTGAGAGCAGAATATCGTCCGCAGGGCAAGATAAACTGAGATCGCACTCTATTCGGGGGTACTCTGGCTGTGCTGCTCCTTGCACATTTCGTGAGATGCTACTCCGATAGCTGCGGACCTCCTCTAGATCAATGGTGGCAGTGATAACTTCAACGGGTTTCTGCATGTGATGAGTTGCATTCAGAATGACAGTAACCTGGAACTCGAGTACATACCAAGGAAAATTGTGTGGATTGGCTCGATACGTTAGCAGAATAATGGACAAGCTCATGGAAATTTGGTGGCACACCTCATGACACGGCCGTTGCACAAGACCATTGATGAGCCGTCGTACATCATTCTGGCTTCACCGTCTGGTGTGGCATAAGGTCAATTGCCATCAACGAAATTTGGGAATGCGGAGAGGTGAAGAGAAGAACCCACCAATTCCGGTTGCGTTAGCGTAAATATACACCCCTCCAAGCTTTCGGGTGCAGTTTTGGATCAGGGCGAGTCTGGTGCTGAGTTTCCTCAGCTCGGCATGTGAAGCACTTGAGTTGACGATGACCTCTACACCATTCAGACCCATATTGGTTGACGGATTCAACGGCTTGAGTAAAAAGTCAATCTTATGTAATTCGAGAACGGTAGTGGACAGACAGCACGGAGTGACTCACAGTGAATAGCTCTTCACACGTCTCGCACCTTATAGTTTTGGTCAGCATCAGGTCCAGCATCATTCCGTTCAGGGACCATATCCCTACCCTACGGACGTGTCGAGTGTGGAAAGCACTGCATCACCAATCGGCACTGTTTTCTGTCCAGTGATGTCTCGAATAACCTGCTCAAGATAGTATGTCTCGACTGTTCTCGGCTTTACCCAGGCCGTGAAATGGCGGGCTTCACGGTATAGGCCGTCATTAGCAAGGCACATTTTTGGCCGAATGAAAAAGATCTTCCTGTAAGTAAGGAGAATGCGGCAATTATATCGGACGTTCTGACCCAGAGTATCAGCAAGAAATCCACCAACCTGGACTTAAAACTTACTCGATGTCTCACGCCCATGCCAACATCAATCAGCATGTCTTTCGTCATTGGATTATTCAGGATCTGAGCAACAACCTCCCAACTGTGAAAGAAGGTGTCACCCTCGACTTTTTGGCTCGATATCAGCAACCCTCCGCTTCATAGTGCTTTAAAGGATGAATTTGACTCACGGTGATGGTCAAGACATCCATATCCAGGAATTTCCAACTGACCAGATTAGCCTTGGCTCCCCGTATATCTGTTAATCATGTGCAAAATACCTCTGGCCCAGTACGGAGCTTTGCACCTTGAGCTTTCGCGAGCCGGATGCTTTCCAATATTCTCTGAAGATTTCCTTTGAAATCAAGTGGCACACTAGGAAGCGTCGCACTTGCGACGGTAATGAAGGTCATATTAAGCTACCTTCTTCCGTCTCAACCTGAGAATGAGTGATGTTGAATAAATCGACCGCGATTATTTCCCTTTGCACATCAACTGAGTATGGGCTCAGCCACGTCATATATTTCTCAAGGATCTGAGAGCTTCAAGAGACAAACCGATGTGATATTGCTGGGAAGAATTTCCAGACTATGACTCGGCATGCTGGTCTTGAACGGCCGATCATTCGGTAGTGATGTGAATTTTTGATTGCAGTGGAGCGGAATAAATAACCCCAATAGTGGTAGAAGGCCAGTTTCATGCTAGCCCAGAAGCTAGCGTGCCTAGCCTCGCTAAATACTTACCTAAGAGGCCTCGTATCGGTATGCGGTACCTCGGTTTATTGCATCCGTCACGCCTCTTCTTGTGTGAAAAGGGGTTGACGTTATGATTGTTTCGGCCGCAGAGTGTGAAGCTTCATCCCAGCAGACAAGAAAATATCTTATTTCTCAAGTGGAAGAGAAGGTATTGAGATCATGTCAAGACTTCAGCCATGACTCTGTCAATCACAGTTGCTAGAAAGGGCCGTCTTGGGAGCAGAAAATCGAACGATGGATGTACCACTTGCAAAATCAGAAAGGTTAAATGCGATGAGCTGCATCCTGCCTGCAGAAGGTGTCTAACAACAGGAAGAAAGTGCGATGGTTATATACGCAACACAAATCTCACGAAGAGTGCGCTAGCGCATGTGATAACTCCTACTACATACGCAAACCTGGAAACTGCTGAGCTGCAGTCCTTTGAGTTCTTCATGCGACGATTTGTGCCCGGTTCGACAAAACTGGTGGACGCGCAATTTTGGGATCAACTTGTCCCTCAGCTTAGCCACTCAGATCCAGTCATCTGGGATGCTGTGATCGCTTTATCACGTCTAATGCAGCACCCCCAGTATTCTCGGAGATACACACTGCCAGAGCGCACCAAGCCTCCTGTGGTAGATGCAGAACACCGGAGGGCGTTGACTTGGTACGGTAGATCGATGACAGGCTTACGCCATCGCATGCAACAGACTACAACCCCATCAGCTACTGATATCATATCTTGCATTTTGTACATTTGCATAGAATGTCTGCAAGACAACATCTCAGAAGCAGTCGCGCTCTATCAGCGTGCAGTTGCAATGATGAGAACAACAGCAAACGGAGAGGTCGCAGTTTGGCCTACGACACAACTTGAGAAGTCGATTGGAACCGGAGTAAGAGATTTGTTGCAGAACATGGCAGCATCGCAACGAATTCCTACCCTATGGGAAAGAATCCCTGATCAATACGGAGCCACATTCGAATCTCCCCTTGACGCTAGAGAAGAGCTTTTTGTCCTGCTGTTTGATTCACACGACTTTATTATGGATAGTATCAAGGCGATCACCATCAACCAAGACAAAGACTGGTCACCTCCATCAGAACTGGTTATGCGACAACAGTCACTCCAAGCAAGATTTGAAAAGTGGTACCGAGCACTTGAGAATTCAAGGGCGATGCTGGGTACAACAAGGACCCAAGATGAAGAGTCTGAGGACGAGGGCTACTCACTTCTCCTGGTAACCTACGGCCAGTACTACATCACTTTGTCCAATATCTTGAACATGTATGAGATAGCATTTGATAAATTCAACGCCCTTTTCCAGACGATGGTCGATCACGCCAGCCGCATCATAATTCCCCAAAGCAAAGGGCCACGCCCGGTGTTCATGTTTGAAACTCGATTTATTCCCCAACTATTCTTCGTTGCAACAAAATGCCGTCATCCGACGATTCGTCGACAAGCAATCAAGCTACTACGACTTGGGCCAGAAGTCGAAAATACTTGGAAAGCAGACACTCTAGCCGATATCGCTGAACGAGTAGTGGGGACCGAGGAGTCAGGTAACATCAATGGCACGTTCCGCCTGGAGCCCTGTTCTGTGGGACTTCCCCCAGAAAATCATCGAATGTGTTGGGATAGGATCACTGAGCTTCCTGGGTCTGATGGCCAACCAGCAAACTTCCATCAATTTGTGATATGGCAACAAACCGACAATCATACATGGCTACCAATTCACCACATGGTTAACGTGTAAGCGGGTATAAAAATGATTATCCCACAACTAGAGTGAACGCTCACTCGGCTTTGCATGGTTCATGGATCCCTATTGGTACAAGTTGGTGATACCTATTCTCGTGGGTTATGCAGGAGTGCTTTCGGAAGCTCTATCCACAAGTCTCCATGTGTGTTCAGCCACCTTGTTCAATTGCTCCTCAGGGAGTACAGCTTTCTTAGCCACCGGTTGGCCCTTGTGGTTGATGTAGCTCCAAAACCGACCTTCCTGGTCGCCCGTCGTTACCTGCTGGGTGACACCATTCAGCAATCGCTCTGCACAAGTGTCCGGTGATACACCAACGACACTACCCAAACCATTCATCAATGGTCGTAAATACCATGGCAATTCTCTGGCTAGACTCGTGTTGACCAAGCCTGGCCAGGCGTGGATAAAATGCCTTTTAGCGGTACCCTGCTTCTTCTGCTCCGCCACCCAATATTGGACCATGGCATCATTCATGACCATGCAATGGTTTGCAGCCCTCGCGAGACTGAAGTGCTTCTTCAGGTCTAGATCATCCCAGTCGAGCTTGGTGGGATTGCCATTTATCGAATCAAAGACGATAATGACCTTGGCGTCCTCCTTCAACACTGGCAATAATTCACGGATTAAAAGCTGCTTGCCGTAGTAGTGCAGTGCCATCCTTCGATCAATACCTTCTGGTGTCTCTGTCCTTCCTGCAGTCGTCATAATACCCTGGGTCATGATGAGGAGGTCCAGCTTCTGCTCCTGTGCCGCTTTGAATGTATCTGTATACTGTTTTATCTGGCGCATGGAAGTCGCATCGAGTGGTCGAAACTCCATGTTAGCGTGAGGGATGTTTTTGGGCTTCGTTCGACCACTGATTATCACTGTTGAACTTTTGACCTCAGCAGCCACGCGACAGGCCATTCCATAGCCAATACCGTTCGTGCCGCCTACAACGATAGCTCTTATGGACATATTGACCAGGCAAAAGCAATCACAGAATTGTTCAACCTGTTCTTGATGATGGAAGATTCGATTGTAAAATAACCGCTCGTCATGAGGAAATGTATTGAGTATTTGAGCCTTGCTGCCTGGTCATGGACTTGTGGCTGGCGGAGATTGAGGTTCCCATGGAGCGCCTCAAAATGCCGCGTCTATTGAATGTTTACCGCAAATAGGCACCCAATTTGTTAGTACTACCGGAGTTAGACGGTTTGCAGGACCCTTAACAACATGGTCTGCATTAAATCCCTTTGAGGTACCTCGAGATCGCACCAGTGCGGACGGACCAAGAAACCATTCTTCCAAAACAACTCTTGACAACCTGGAAGTAATGGGAGCCGTCAGAAATCAGCCACCTAGCCTAGAGAGTCCCCATGCTTGCCCACCAAGGTACTTTGTGTAAGATTTTGAGGGGTTCAACTTGGTGAGGAGCACAAAGCAACCCCAAGATCACTGCAGGAGATCCTTGTTGATCACCCGTCCAGACACGGCTGCGGTTGTAGACGGGAAGTCCAAGAATCCCTACGTCATGGTTTTAACTACGGTATTTTTGTGCCAAATCTTGTTTGAAAAACATCAGCAAGACATCACCCAAGGTTTTATAGTGTAGTGGTTATCACTCCGGATTTTGATCACAAAATCACAAGGTTGAAACCTTCCGGCGACCCCGGTTCGAACCCGGGTAAGACCGTGAGTATCTCCCCAATACTGTATCGAATAAACATGCATTAACTCTCATGAAGTCACAAATTGCTTCCTACAATTGGCACACTTTTTTTGACCCCTATCTCTTGCAAATCAAGTAGATTGTCTTTGTTGAGTAGCCATGGGCAGCGGGCGGGGACTTTACAAGCAGCGGCCATATTGTCTTTACCCTATCCACTTAGGTAATAATTACGGCACTTAAAATTGTGAACGTCTTGGCACCGGACTTTCATTAAACCCTGCGCTGGGATCGTTCTGTATCATCATCTGTGAACAGCTTGAACAATCACGGCATAGCCGAAGATCGAGAGCGGTTTGCCAAAATCCCAAACATTCTCCACGAATTCTTCTCATTGGGAGAATTTGTTGCAATAGCTCAATGCCAGACCATTACCTACCTGGGTAGTGTAATCCGGGTCCTGACTGTGACCAAGATTCTTTTTGGGGAATGACAGTCGATCGCCACGCCGCCAAAATACCTCTTGTAATACCCACCAAATTCTCTGGAATAGCCTCCGAGGCTTGCACCTATAGTGCTTGTATGATGCTTGTGTTTCTGGTGTTCTCCAATTGATGTCATAAACCATGATGGCTAAATACCAGGTTCGTGGTTGGCGTCGTATCTGCTCAGGAAAGAACGATGCATGTAATCCATAAAGAGGCGATGTGTTGTGAAATGAAGCTGCCGAGCCGAATCTGAGGGTGGTGATCAAAATCGTTCTGGATGACAGACACTCTCTGGACGCCACTTCTTATCGTTGCGCCTCCAATACGAGTAGCATGCCTCGCAGACACGTTGATCATCAAGAATTCGAGAATGACTTTTGGTAGATGTCTCCTTTTGACAGTGTATGTTCACACAAGTGAACGTAGGACTTGTCTTTGCCTTTTCACGCAACTTTTCCCGCAAACACAGCTTTTCATCTCTCATTACACCACGCGAATTCCAGTAGTTCCAACACGGCTTACATACGCGATGCTCTCTGATAAGGAACAACTTGAGAAGGTTTTTCGCCTTCTTTGACTGACACGCCTTGTAAGTGCAAATGAGAGATTCAGACCGGCCCGTAGCAGATAAGAACAGTGCATCAACTTCGTCCCTTGGCAAAGACCCGATATCCACTCCCTCTAGATGCGCTTTGCCACTCCTGACTGAATTCTGTATCCTCTTGGCCTTCACTTGCTTCTCCTTCTCATTCGCCTTCCACTTCTCGATCAAATCTTCAGGTATAGATAGTTCATCTGGTGGTGAGAGGTCAAGTCCAATGGTCTGTAGGTCAAAGATCGTGTTTGCGCCGAAGGCATTTTCAGTGTGTCGAGAACAATCGGCCTCTTCAGTATCCAAATGCATACGTTGACTCTTTGCATGCCGTCGCATCACGCGGATGAGCACATTCGGCTTTTCATCATCTTCCTGCTGACCGCGAGCTTTCTTTGCACGAATCTCTCGACTTGAATGGGAAATGCTGGTGTGCCCAAGATATTCTGTCTCGTTTTCTAGTGGAGCAGGAGCGTGCCTCTTTCTTTTCGGCATGGTGCTGTGGTCTAGATTTAGGTAGTACTTGACAAGAAGCTTTGGACATGCATGTGGTATCAATAGAGATCCGGTGTGAGACTGGGGATAGGTCGCATGTAGGTATGTACCAGCGAAGCAGGGTACGCTCAAATATATGTAGTTGCCGAAGAAGAAGACTGCGGCTCTAGCTGTAGACCAGGTTAGCAAAGTCCGTTCAATAAGGTCACATTTTTTAACGAAGTGCAACTGCCTCACGAGCTTGCGTGTCACCTGTTATAGGTAGACTAGCCGTTTCTGCGTAGGCAGTTGTAGCTCGCTTTGGCAAAGCACCCTTCACATATTTTAAGATGTTCGAGAATATGTGACTGCCTCACAGCGTGATTCTCACTGGTGTTGGCAGGTTCGCTCGCCCTGTGAAGTGCAGAAGACTGCGGCGGCATCGTCATGAAATCGTGGATGATTAGACGAAAAAGCATTTGCATCACGATGTGAATTACAGCAGAACAACCGTGTTGACATCAAAGGTCTTCCACCTTCGTAATTAAATGGTCGCCGCAGTTGTTATGAGTGAGAAAGATCCCGCAGCCAAAATAAAGCAGCACTCATGGAGTACTTTGTAGTGCCCATCTCTCGTTGATTAACTCAAATGACATCAGTATGCATTAGCGTAGGTTTGTTCCAGCCCTAGTGCATTCCCTTTCCACTAAAACAATCAATTTCAGAAACTCCGTCACGCCTTTCCAGCACGACAAGGAAAGTGAACTAGCAACTCCAGCCTGGTAATGCATCACTACTCCTCAATTCCCATACGGTTCCAATATGCACTCTTCACCTTTCTGGACGCAGGAAATACAAGGTACACACGCTCCTTCCACTCTCCTGGAAATTGTCAGTCACCACATACACCAATACATAGTTACCATGGAGCTGATGCTCAATTCGCAAGGCGGGTACTGTATCAGGTTGTTGATACCACTCAGAGGTGACGCAGAGGAGGAATTGAGGTAGTATACTTACGGAACACACGCAAGTTTCATAACACGGCAATGTATACAAATCCGCCTTGGCCTCTGTCGCTTGCTTAGTTTGGGCCACGCAATGTCACCTTTTCTGGGTTGCGCATGGGATTGCATCAGCTCATAGTAATCCGCTTGGATTGTTTTATGTGAATGGAAGTATTCGTCCACGTTGATTGTACATCCGCAGTTCAGCTGCCTGTCTCCGAAAAACTCCGTTGCAAGGTCTCCACCTTGTCGACACATATTCAGGAGCTTATAAACAACGTCAGCGATGGGCATAGCATAAGCATCTATCAGATCGTCATTGCGAAGTGGTAGAGGAAGTGGAGCCCCAATGGTTGTACCCTTCTTCCGAGCGTTGTTGCACCGAGAGCGAAGAGCATCCGATGCTAAGTGTTCTGATGGCACGACATATCGAATGTTCGCGTCCTCAATACCTTCGCCGTTGCTTCGCCCGCCTGTAGTCAAAGCGGGACTCAGAACATAGATAGATCTCTCGTTCTTGCGTACGGCATGCTCAAACGGTGTGCGGTCATATGCTGAGACAGCAATCAGGGAGTCGAGCAGCGAAATGCAAGCGAAATGCACCTTGACAAATGGGGTATCAGGGTGTGCTGTCCTATAGCTTGAATTGAGAAAGGGACTGAAGGCCTGACATTCACTTGGATGTGTATGTAAGGGATAGAACATTCCCCAACCTCTGCGTTCATTAGTTAGTCTTTATGGAGACTCAATCAAACTTTACCATGAACTCACAACTTTTCACACTGGCGATTATACCTGCCCATTTCCACCGATCTGAACAGTGCCTGAGACCAACCATCCTGCGAGGCAGCTGCACGAGTGTTTGCGACTTCAGTAATATCCTCACTGCGGATATCAATGTCACTGTCACCATCAAAAATTGAAGTGCGGTCGGACTGCTTGCTCTGTGGCTGCCGAGAGAAGTCTGCGTGTTCTTGAGCTGTTGGAGGTAAATAAAAAGGACGTTCTTTGTTATCATGCAGGTCGTCGTATAGATTCAGGATGGACTCAAGCTGAGACACGAATTGCGAGCCATCCGAAGGCTTTCCAAGAAGAAGATGGCGTTTCAAGAAGTCTGGGTCCTCGGGGAGCCATGTCATCACCGGGTACCTTGCAATGGAGCCGAGGTCCTGTTCCTTTGTTCGGACTTCTCCCGTGCCGTCAAACCAAGCATCCGGTAGCACTTTTCGGGGCAGCACCAACCATCCTCCCTTGGAAGACTTGAGCTGCAGGAGGTAGATATCAACCGGGTTGAGAGCGGAGAAGTGGCGCCCACGAATGGTGGCCCTTAAGGAGCGCTCATTTTTGACCTTACGGAGTTGAGATGTGCAGGACAGTTCTCCTTTCGGTGTAACTAAGGCGACAGCCATTTTTACTTCGACGCAGATCATATCCTTAGTTTCGTTGTGGATAAACGCAAAGTCCCCTACCGCTGGCCTTAACTCCATTTGTCTTGCTTCGTAGTCCTGGCCATGCTGTCTAAACTGTTCACACAGCTCATCAACCCACCAGGCGTCAGGGTGCCTGTCGAATGTTGGCGGCATAAGCTGTTTGATGTCGCATGGACGAAGCGGTGGGCAACGATCGTAACGCATATCACTGAAGGAATTAACCCTGTACACAACTATCAATAGTTTGACTTAACACAGATAATTCTTAGAGAGCAAGAAAGTGGGCATAAAGGCGAGGAAATGGTGGACCTACCAATGCGGTCGCTGTTCACTGCCGAATGCCAGCAGATTCTTCAGCTCGTTGGCCAAATGACTAAGAGGTATCGCAAATGCATCCGTTGTCAGAGGGGCAACATGAGCCACGCGGGAATGATAAGATGTTCCCACAGACTGCTTGAATGTGCATGTACGTTGGTACTTGAATCTGTAATCAAGGAACCAGGAAGGGACGAGTCTAACATGCCGTGGTGTGTCTGTAGAATATAGAAGAAATGCTGCTGAATGTCGTTGCTGCAGGCGGCTAAAGGAAACGAGAGCTTTTATTGATTCCTGTGGAGTTGCTGAATAGTAACACTCTCCGTGGGCTTTGAATTCGAGACCAAAGACATCGTTCACGTCTGGATGGTGCCTCTGCACCTCAAAAAGACGCTCAACAGCAGACTTGCTCTGCAGTGGTGGTGCCTGAACAAGGAGGCCGAAGTCAATAGCGGCATTTTCCATCCCACTTAAGAAAGGGTCAACATGTTCCTGAACGATGTTGCACATCGAGCACTCGGAAGCAGTAGCTGCTGATTTTATCAGAAACCTGATAGTTGCCTCGAGAATCAACTCAGTACGAGAAGGCACATGCTTCTCCATGCCGGGAACCACTCTGATTTGTTAAAGCTACACTTTCTTAAAGTGATTATGAAATGAACATAAAATTGGTCGATCGATACAGCGGTCTAGGAGCTCACAACGTATTTGTACTATACTATGCGACGTAGTAACAGCAAACGACTGGAACTTGAAAGTCTGTATCCGTATTTACGCACCTGCTACGGACGAATGAGTGAAGAGCTATCAGCTCCATCTCGAAGATATTTACAAATGGCCTGGGAGTGTGCTCCGAACTTGTTTTTCTCGTGGACCATCCGACTATGACCACACCGTGGCAGTCTTCCATTGGATATACTCACTTGGAGCTACTTTTGAGGAGATTTATGAATCTATATTATTTCTCCAGTGCTTTCTGCTATGTCCTGGCTAGACCCGATAACCGATGAAGCGCCCAATGGCATGTAGAATGCCGAAGTGTGAATTCAGTCACCACCGTCCTCATCAGCTTCTTCTTCTGACACATGTAGCTCCTTTTGAACGAGATGATACGCTTCTCCCTCGCTAGCTGCTTTCATATTGGCCAGGACGAGTCTTCTTTGTAACTCAACGAAGAAGCAGAGCTTACTGTTGACGTCGTGGTACAAGTCTTCTAGCCTTCTGACAACTCCAGCGAGGCCATTTGTCTGACGCCACTGATCGAAGCTGGCCCACCCAGACAAACACTGGAAACTTAGACTCCCCGCATTGACTTCACCACATTCTCTTCTCATGGCCAAAGTTGGTCCAATGTAGGCTGCTGAAGTGAGCAAGATGGTGACAGATCCAGTTTTCAACCCGTTCAAGGTCGGAACCTGGCTCACGTCAGAGGCCAGCTCGACGTCCAGAGGTAAGACACTCATGTGTTGTGGAACCATCCCATAGCGACTGGTTAGAGCTGCAAGGCGGTCAATAGGCTTCATCGAGTTCCACCTCAATCTTTCCCCATCGGACCACGTCGTGTGAATGTAGAACAGACTCGGAACTCTAGATAGAGCGACCCTCGCTTCAATCAATGCCTTTTCATTCCGCAAAGGTGCAGCACGATGTGGATGAACCAAGAATACCTGGAATAATCTCAGTGCTGAATTCAGCGCTTGACGACTCCTGCAAAATGCGGCAACCTACCTTTCCTGAACCCTGTGCGCAACACGCCTCAGTCAAGGCTAGGGCCATGCGAGATGAATCAGATATGGGCGATGACCCTCCTTTCCCCCGGAAATCCCAAATAGCGTTCGTTATAGTGACTGCCTCACTGACTGGGTCAAAGTGAGACCACTTCGCTTCGGGACTGATTCTTTCGAGTCGCTTAAGCGAATGCTCCGAGTCTTCCATGACTAGTTTCTGACTAAAGAACCGTTTCAGCTTAGAGAAAGAAGTATTCGATATCGTTAATAAGCGGTAAGGACGAGAGTAGAAAGAGATTGTCGACCGTGGGAGTGGCTGTTGGGCTGGTTTCTGCTGAATCGAGGTGGTCTATGTGTCATTTGTCTACCACTGGTGACACGCTGCATAGTTCAGTAGGCGAGAATTACTAGAACTACTAGGATGATTTCTCGGTTTCAATATGGAATGGAACCTAGCGCTTCGGTTGGTGAGAGCGGTGAAGGCGAGGCCAAGATTCGTGATCGGACGTGAGGACACAGAAATGTTGACCTTCTTACATACAACCAATCGCAATTTGTCGCCCACTATAACAAAGCATCTGAGCCGAATAGTTCTGTCTAGAGAGGCTTGACTCCCTGTTGGAGGGTGGTGGCTGCCCACTGTATTGAAGTCGATGCTCATGCAAAAGTATTGCTGTAGCTCGCCGTTAAACGGAGCGAATATGGTAGAAGCCGCCGACTTCATAGCAAGGAGACATCTGTGTCCTCATACCAACGTAGTACAAGTGCTCTCTCTTTAGCTAGACCTTGCAGAAAGGTTGAGATAGCATAAGTCTGAGACATCGTTCTCCACTGTGGCCGATCAAGACATCGGAGAGACATTGACGCCCTCGTTTTTGGGATCTAAGAGTTCCAAATTGGTCGGCTTCACCGCTGGTCGTAATGGAAATTGAACTTTGTGAGGGCGAAGATTTCGAGAATTTATTCCCCAACCAAGTTGTCGGTATGAATCGGCTGGCAGTACGGTAACTCTTATGAGGCCGACTTGCAGCTTCAACACCACCGCATCAGAACAAGCAAATATCATCACATCAACAAAGAATTGAGGGCCTAAGCCGAAAGTACATTGAATAACGACTTTGTTACAATTATTGACTGCCTCTACGCAGCAAAATTACTCACCAAGTTGCTGAACAACTTCGATTCTCGTGAGAATGGCAACTTCCTCGACTTCCATCCACAAAAGGGTCGTGTCAAATAAAGTTCCTATGTCGCCATCGTCTGGTCAGGTCGCTGCATTTTTATCCGTTGTTTTAGACTATACGATCTACCTGCGTCGACTTACGCGTCCTTCGGACCAGAAGCAAATTGTTTATGAACGGAAGACCGCGCAAAGTTTCGTGCAGACAATTTCCGAGCCTCAGGTGTGGCCCCTGGTTCAGCAGGTCGCCGGTGAATACCGTTATCCAATGTAAGTAGTAAGTCTACAAGCACTCGTCTGTTCTTGACAATGAGTCCAGAAAACCTGCAGACAAACCATGGTTGTTGGAAGAGGTCCTTACCCAACTACAGGTTGCAGCACCTCCACATGAAGTGCTGTTGCCTTCAGACAGCTTTGCACAATGGCAAAGAGATAGGTTTTGGCATCGAGTGGAGCTGAATCTCAGGTATTTAACGTTTGCCTGGGACAACGAAGACAAGGCTGCAAAGGCAAAGTTGAAAAGCGCTAAAAATGGCTTCGATGGACTAAAGCAAGTTGTCGATGAGATGTACAAACACATAGAGGAGGACGAGGAGGAGGACGAGGAGGAGGACGAGGAGGAGGACGAGGAGGAGACCTACAGTGGAAGCGAGTCTGCGGTATAAGATACTCTTTACGCGTGTCGCCCACAGCTAAATTAAGCTTCAGCCCAAGCTAGCTACCTTTATGTAACTAGCTGTAGGGAGGCAGAACAGGTACTTCAGCTACCACTTCGTACCATAGGTGACAAGAGCCTCTATGCCTACGGCGCTTCCAACACTGGCAGCGCTTCGGAAGTTCTGTTTGTCATCGTCTCAGAAGGGAGAAAGATGGGGCCAGCGTTGGCAAGTCATCTTTGCGTGACGTTCACCTTTGTACCTCAGTTTGTAACTCCGAATGGATGGATGTGTCTACACTGTTAAGTGTACAGAGTTCAGAGCTGCAGGGGAAGTGAAAGAGAATTCCGAAATCATTACATGTGGGCGAAACGTAACACCGTCCCGTATGCTCTCCATCTAGAGATCGTGGCACCAATAACTTAAATTCAAACATGATCATATTTGCCTCCACATCGGTGTCATCTTTCTTTGTAGTCTCCATAACCATAACCACCCCTCTCATCTCTGATGCAACTCCGAGAAAACAGAGGAGGGCGCTCAAAAATATCCAAGATCCTCAACCTCGCCTGTCCGCTCGGTGATTCCTCGCCATTCAGTTGTGATACTGTTTCTTCCATTTATTCCAAAGTTGGGTGGGGATTGTTTTGGTGACACCCCATTCTTTGGGGTAGCCTATGTCCATATCCGTTGGTGGGAGCTCATTGTCCTGGAGAGAAAGATCTTCGCGCTTAGGCCGTGCTTGCCCGCGGCAAACTCGGCGTACCTCGATGAGTAGTGGGTCATTCGGGGCCTGTTTCCTGGCTGTGATGAAGTGGGACTTGGCGCTGGGCGAACAGAGGAGATCGAGAACCTGATACATTTGCTCAATGTCCTCCGGGGTCCAGTACTCGTCGGCGGCGGGCTATCACATCTCATTAATAACAGAGAATGGTTAAATTTGGGGACAGTAGTGCGGTGGTACCTGTTTGTCCTTGGCCTGCGGCTCACTCTTCTGCTCTTCACCCAGAGCTTCATCGGTGTCGACGACCGCGGGAGCCTCTGTGATCTGCAACTGTGCATCACCGTTACCATCGTCTGTCACTTCCTCAAACCCCTCTGCCTGATCTTGCTGGCCGGGTGGTTCGGGCGATTGCTCTTCGTCGACATACTCAGGATACTCGATCAAGGCGGGTAGATGCTGGTCCTGCTCGACACTCTTCGGCTCGAGGGCCTTCCTCGCGCCAAACAAGTTTGAGACGTAATTGGAGACGAACGACATGCCGTTAGCCTGTCTGTCGACCGCGGGAGGGTCCAAGGGAGGGGAGGTAGGGGCAACGTGCTAAAAGGGGCGGGGACGTCAGCATCCGTTACACAACCCTTTACGGGACACTCACCGATTCATTGTATTCCACAAATTGCAAGCCCAGAGAGTCCATGACATCGTGCAAAAGTGCGAGGCTATAGAGTGCCGAGGTGGAATCCTGGTGCTGCTCTCGCTTCTCACGTATGGTGTCCATAAAGCTCTCTTCCAGTGAATAGAAGTGGGCTGGTGCAAAAGCCTTCCACTCACCGCGTAGGAGCGCATGCTTGGCTTGCTCGCATATATCAAGTCCACCGGGCGACAGAGACAGATCGGCGACGAGCTGATCTGCTCTAGGCGTGTGTTCTGTAATCGGCAACGGCGACAGGGTCGCCAAAGCGAGTGTCGAAGGGTCCTCTGCCGGTGCGGCCGCAGGTTCAAGGGGGAGGAGTTGGGCCTGTTGCAAGAGTGGTGAGCGCGGCTGTGGGGATGGGAAGGCAACCAAGGCGACTTTCGAAGGGTCCTCTGCTGGTCGAGGTGTTGCTGGTGTGGCTGCAGGTTCATCAGGAAGTATTTGAGCCTGCTGCAAAGGTGGTGAGCGCGGCCATGCGGATGGGAAGGTCCCAGGGGGTTGCGGAGCTCGATGCACCGGTTGATAAGATGCGGGTATGACTGGAGGCGCAAGCGGCGGAAATCGGGCCATGGGCATATTAAGTGACAGAGGCTTAGGCGCAGTTGGAACTGGGGCTGGTCGGGAAGCTTGCGGCGGTGCCGGGCGCACTGTTGGCCATGGACGACCTCTGGGGGAAAGCTGGTCGGCCGGGTCGTCGATCGCCAACCGACTGAGTGGTTGCAGGACGGAAGACAAGCGAGGTGTGACAGTGTTGTGACCAGGGCCCCCGCTGACATTGGCCGCAGGCGCCAATTGCGCGGGAGCTGGAAATGAGGCCAAGGCCGCTGGCATAGTTGGTATCGCCACGGGTCGAGGTTGCGACGCACGCGGCCGAAGGGGGGGATTTCCCTGCTGCTGGCAGTCGAACTGGATCAGAGTGTTGACCTTCTCCCACTTGGTCCTGCCTGCACCACGGGTGGACACGCGCCTCAACACCAGCTCGTCCACGAGGCCCGGTACGACCATGGCTCCAAAACGCCGCATCATTTCACCTTGGCATTCCAGCCTCACGACCGCAGTCACGAGATCCCCATGAGCGGACGCGGCGTCGATGGACTGGCCACGGCTACGTAGGTATGCTAGAAGTGCTTCTGCGGAAA